>NC_056751.1:835658916-836023916 GCF_019279795.1 Protopterus annectens
CATCAGTACCAGAAGATGACAGAAAGGAGAAGGACAGAGGTGGGTTGAGGAAGAATGAAAGTGGACAACACAGATACCTAGTTACAGTGAGTGCATATCCTTAATATCTAATGTCCATTTCATTCTTCCTCAACATATGGGACAATCCCCAGCTACATAAATCTTGGGTGGTCCTCATGGAAGAATATTCTGGAGAACTGCTGAACCAAAAGCAGCTCTGCTTCTGAAAATTATGTCCAATTTGTAATGAGTAATGAAGGTATGAGCATCAGACCAGGTGGCTGCTGCGCTAATATAGTCAACGGAAGTTCTAGACCATAAGGCAGATGAGGTGGTCATTGATCTAAATGACTGGGCCTTAGGTAGTTTTGGTCTTGTTGAGAATATATCCAGGAAATGCAATTAGTTATCAATTTGGCTAATGCAACTTTAGAAACTGGACAGCTCAGTCAGCTAGGTAAGAGATAAACAGCTGTTAATTTTTTCTGAAATCTTTTGTTCTGCGCAAATAGAAATGTAGCTGTCTATGCACATCTAAAAGATTTAGCATGCATTCTCCCTTGTTCGAAAATTTGGGAAAGAAAACTGGTAAATGAATGAATTTGACTTCTATTTGATCCAGAAGCCATTTTTGGTAGGAAAGAAGGACTGGTTAATAAGGTAATCCTGTCTTTATGAAAAACAATGTAAGGAGCTTTCGATGAAGGAGCCTAGAGTTCAGAAAGCCTTTTAGCTGACGTAAGAGTAACTAAAAGGGCTGCTTTTCAAGACATAAAGTCTGCTTTTGCCGAAGGTTCAACAGGTTGAGTTAAGCCTTGAAGTACTACTGTTAAATTCCAAGAAGGTGACAGATCTTTCATTGGAGGTCTGAGTAGAAAGGTACCCTTCAGAACAGTATTACATAATTTGGAAGCAGTCAAGCAAAAAGCATGATCTCCTGAGAAAATCTGACATGGCTGCCACCTGTACTTTGATTCTGGAAAAACTAGCACCTCCTTTAAAAAGAAAAGCTAAAAACTCCAATACAGAAAAAGCAAGGGAAGTAAGAGGGGATCAATGTCATTTTTCAGGGCCCAAACTGAAAATGTTTTCACTTACCCTTGTAAATTCTCTTAGTGGAAATCCTTTTGTGAGGACAAAAGTACATCACAGACTGTGGAAATCCTTCTGTGAGGACAAAAGTACATCACAGACTGAGGAAGAAAGCCTGGGCTATCTAGCTATTAATGGAACTGGAGAAACCATGTAGTTAGTTTGAGGGCTGGAATAATGGCGTGTTTTATCCCTGAGGAATGTCACAGAAGGTCTGGACTGGGGTCCAGTATCCAAGGAGGACAACAAAGATGAGACCAAAGGAAGGGGAACCAGATCTGGTGAAGAAAGAAGAGGGCAATGAGGATAACAGAGCACTTCAACCGTCTGGCTTTCTGTAAGAATTTTGGAATCAGAGGTACTGGGGTATAGGCATAAAGGAGACCGGAGGGCCAAACGTGGACTAGAGCATCTTTTGGTGACACCCCTAGGGGGAGGGGTCAGAGCACAGCACCTGCAGCATTTGTTGTTGTGGGGAGAAGCAAAAATATAGCAGCAAGGTTGGCCTCAAACAATGAAAAATTCTCTGCCACTGATTGAGAGGCCATTCATGAGGCATCAAAATGGACCTGCTGAGTTTGTCCACTAGTATACTGGATTTTCCCGGAATATGTCTTGCTATGACAAAGCAGACGGAGGGCAGCACCCATTGCCACACTCTCATAGCTTCTAAGCAGAAGGAGTAAGAGCGAGTTCCCCCTTGTTTGTTCATACAGCAGACCACAGACATGTTGTTGGTTTGTATCTCAATGGTCCCTTCAGGGAGAATTATTTTGAAATGCCTGCAACTCTAGTAGGATTACTCTCATCTCAAGGACATTGATATGCAAATTGATCTTTAGGGTAGACTATGTGCCTTGTTCCATTCTTCCCAAGAAATGCTCCCCACCCCAGCTGGGAGGTGTCTGTGGTCATTGTAGCTACTGGGGGAGACAGGATGAAAGGGTGAGCTTTGTAAATGTCTGACTGGATCCACCAGCAAACATGGTTTTTGCATACTGGGTTAAATCCGACTGGGAAGGACAGGGGCCGACGAATACAAAGTACAGTTGTGTACACTTACCATAAATGTAGATGTTAGAGTGTATTCACTGTTGCAGTCATTACATTTGGGTAATCTGCTGGCAGGTTGCCCTCATTCGGCCTGAATAACAGTCTTGGGTCCTGCGTAGGTTACTGTCTCCTCTTCCATGATGTCAGGGGTATAGAACATGCAGCCAACGCCATTTTATTCAGTTTTTCTTGCCTCAGATGTCAGGTGCCCCCCAAATGGGGAGCAAAAAAAAAAAAAAATATATATATATATATATATATATATATATATATATATATATATATATATATATATATATATATATATATATATATATATATATATATATATATATATATATATTGAGATATCTATATATATCAATAAACAGAAATATATGTAAACGCACTTTTAGCAACATAAACTTTACCTTCATCTAAAAGCAAATACACCACAAAGGCTTTAGAATATAGTGAAGGAAAGAGAAGTTACAGAAAAGGGGGGATGGCGGGTGGGTAACCCGGACTGCAACAGTGAATACACTCGAACATCTACATTTATGGTAAGTGTACACAACTGTACTATGTTCTTCGTGCTTCACTGTTGCAGTCATTACATTTGAGTAGAATCCCAAAGCTATGGATGGGAGGATGGAACTAAATAGCATTAGGAGCGGCTATAAGGCCCTGCAGAACTGCAGTGGCAAAGCCTGCCCTGGATTTGGAGAACAGAGGCAAATGATAATGCTTTGTGAAGGTATGAACACAGCTCCAAGTAGCAACTTCTAGAATGTCTTTGGTTGGAACTCCTGTGAGAAAAGCTGCCGAGGTAGAGGCAGCCCTGGTGGAATGTGACCTGATCCCCTTGGGCACAGGTTTACCATGGTGCAAGTAGCAGAAACGAATGCAGTGGCTTATCCACTTAGAAATAGTCTGCTTTGATATAGCCTTCCCCTTTGATCCTGCAGCAAATGCCACCAGTAGTTGCTCAGACTTTCTTAGAGATTTGGTCCTGTTTAAGTAGAATCTTAGTTGTCTGTGTACATCCAATTTATGCAGAATCCGCTCCCCCTTGTTCTGCGGATTTGGGTAAAATGTTGGCAGGTGAACTGTTTGGTTAAGAGCCACACTGGATACCACCTTAGGCATAAAAGGAGGACTGGTCTTGAGGGACACCCTGTCCGGGTAAAATGTAATAAAAGGCTCCACAGCCATGAGAGCCTGTAGTTCCGAAACCCTTCTTGCTGAAGTGATTGCTAAGAGGAAAGCTGTTTTCCATGACATAAAAATTTATGTCCGCAGTAGCTGCTGGTTCAAAAGGAGGCAGGGTGAGTTTTTCCAGCACAAAATTGAGGTCCCATGCAGGAGATGGTGATCTTCTGGGAGGCCTTATTTTTTTGGCCCCTCCAAGATACTGTTTAAGCAGAGAATGAGAAAAGAGGGGCGGCTCCGTATTGTAATGAGCCGAGATGGCAGAGGCATGGATTTTTATTGAAGAAAAAAATAGGCCCTTGTCAAGCACCTCAGTCAAATATTGTAAAATCTGAGGGATATTGGGCTTTGCTGTGTCCGTTCCTTGTGCTTGGTTCCAAGCACAGAATCTCTTCCATTTATCAGCATAAAGTTTTCTAGTACTAGGCCTTCTGGCTTCCAAAATGACATCCATCACAGATTTACTGAGAGATGTTGTTTGAATAATTAAATGATCAGCCATGCTGCAAGGTTCAGCATTTGGAGCGGAGTGTGCAGAATCTGATTGTTCTGCTGAGACAGTAGATGAGGTATTTGAGGCAAGTACCAAGGAGGGAGTTGAGACATATTTCCTTAGAATTGGGTACCAGTGCTGGCGAGGCCAGTCCGGACCAATTAGGATCATTTTTGGTTTTTCATGTCTGACCTTTAGTAAGACCTTGGAGAGAAGAGGCAGAGGTGGAAAGGCATAGACTGATAGGTTTTTCCAACTGAAGGATAGGGCATCCACTTTCCATGCTTGTCTGTGAGAAGTCCTTGTGCAGAATTTGTCTAGGTTTTTAAGCTTGGGGAGAGGCAAAAAGATCTATGTCTGGGCTCCCCCATTTCTGTGTTAACATGCTGAAGATTTGTGGATCCAGTTTCCACTCGTGCAGGTCCATAAGATTTCTGCTTAGGTCGTCTGCCAGAGTATTTTGTTTTCCTGGCAGGAATTGAGCTTGAAGATGTATTTGGTAAGTCAAAGCTGTGTTCCACAATGCCATGGCTAGTATGCAAAGGGGGTAGGAATGTGTACCCCCCCCCCCCCGCTTGCTTATGTACCATACAACCGCGGTGTTGTCCATCTTTATCAGTAGCTGTCAGAGCATTCTGAACAGCTAACATCTCTTTCTGGTTGATATGCAGATGCATTTGTTTTGGGCTCCATTTGCCCTGAATGCAACTCCCCGCCAGGTGGGCCCCCCATGCATAGTCTGATGCGTCTGCAGTTAGGGTTTGGGTGGCAGGGGGTAGAGTGAATGACAGTCCCTTGTTTTGGTGACATGTCTCTGTCCACCAAAGAAACTCCTGTTGTAGGCAGGGAATGAGAGGAATCATTGTTTCCAGACTGTGACAATGCTGACTCCATAAACCTTTTAGGTACCATTGAAGTTTTCTCATATGCAGTCTAGCATATGGAATTAGTAGAATGCAGGATGCCATGAACCCCAAAGCCTGCAGAATTTGTCTTGCAGATAACTGGGTTTTTGTTGCCATTTGTTTGAAGTATGTTGTCAGTTGCCTTTGTTTGTCTGGTGTAAGGTAAGCCATATGGGCAGTTGTATTCAAGCTTGCACCCAGGAATGTAACTATTTGAGAGAGTACCAGTTGGGATTTCTTTTTGTTTATTGTGTACCCTAGGCATGTTAGAAGCCTTTTTACAAATGCCAGATGTTGAAGAAGAGTGTCCTTGTCCTCTGCTTGAATGAGACAATCGACCAGATAAGGATAAATTTGTATGCATATTTGTCTGCAGAATGCAATTACTGGTGCCAGGCACTTTGTAAAGACCCTGGGCGCAGTAGGTAAGCCAAATGGCAGTGCAGTGAATTGGTAATGCAAAAAACCTGCCTTGAAGCAGAGGTATCTTCTGCACGATTCCCTTATTGGGATATGCAGGTATGCCTCTTAAGTCTAGAGTCACTAACCAAGCGTTCCTGCCCAGCATAGGCAGTAGCTGTTGTAAAGTCAGCATTTTGAATTTTGGAATGTCCAGGAACGTGTTCAAAATTGATAAGTCCAGTATTGGATGCCAGACATGGTCTTTTCTGGGTACCAGGAAAAGTCTTGAATAAAAACCTTGTCTTTTTTTTCCTTTTCTGGTACCAGTTGAATAGCCCCCATATTCATGAGGGACATAACTTGTTTCTGAGCCTCTGCCCACTGATTTTGTGGTAGATCTGGCCAACTGTTTGGAATTGGCAAAGTATGGAAATGAAATCTGTACCCCTGCGATACTATGTTTAATACCCACTTGTCCTGGGTAATTAACTGCCAATTTTGAGCATAAAGTGCTAATTTTCCCCCCAAGGGGGCTGCCAAAAGATGGTGAAGGTAGAGGGAAGTCATTGAGACTGCTTACTGTAGGGTTGTGCTTTGTTTCCTACAAATTTGGAGGTGGAGGTGCCCCATTGCTTTGACCTGTAAGAACCCTGTGATTGGTATCTAGAGCCTTTTAAGTGACTGGATTTGCCTTGACAGGCTCTGTTGGACACAGGAAAGGACCAATTTTTAGTAGACCAGTGCCTACTGAACCTGGATGGCTGCACTTGTAAAAATCTTTTACAGTTTGCATAGATTTAGCTTTGTCTTCCATTTTCTTTAAAACCTCTTCTGCCTTATTACCATGCTGCAAGAGGGCATCCAACAATTTAGCTTTAACATGATCAGGCAAATTTTGCTCCTTGAGCCAGGCATCCATTCTAATAACAGATCCAGTAATTGTGGGCCTGCAAGAGGCCTCCAAAGAATCAAAACCACACTGTAAAGTATGCTTTCTAACCTGTTCTGCTGAATGCAATAATTCCTGTAATTCTTTATTTTCAACACAAATCAGAAATCAACATAATTTTCTGTTTCAATAAGCCCATAACATACTGTTAATATTTAAGCATATGAAACTGGCAGTTTAAGGCCCTAATTGCCAAGGTTGCAGACGTATAAATCTTCCTTCCCCATCTATCCAGCTCCCTGGAATCTCTATCAGAGGGGGAAGGATTTTTGGCTGTAGAGGCCTTTACACCTTTGGTACCCTGTGAGATAATCTCAGGATCAGCAGCAGGATTTTTGAAAAGAAATTTGTGGGAGTCAGGAACTCTGTAATATCTGTCTGGCTTACTAGGAGCCAGAGGTAGGGAATCAAGAGCCATGCTTGACTCCAAAAACACATCAACAATGTCCAATACAGGAGGTATTGCCAAAGGCCTATGCTGAAGAAGAAGGAAATCCCTAAGCCTCTTTTTTGATTCAGAGAAATCCTGACTCTCCCAGTGAAAATGTTCCCTTAAAGTATGCAAGGTTTCTCCAAAAGAGTAATCTTCAAGAGGAGATGCAGATTGGATGGATTCTTCTGCAACAGAATCCTCATAGGATGGAATAGAAAATTCCTGATCAGAAGAAATGGAAACCTGATGTGAAGATTCATAATCAGTGCCTTACCTAGGGCTCTTAGCAGGGGGTTGGGAACCCGATCAAGGTAATTAAGTCCTCAGCCATTTTGATCATCTGTTTTTTAGGCATAGGGCCCTGAGCACGTGGCTCATGCGTCATTTTTTTAGACATAGAAGATCGTTTTTGATCTTGTTTTTGAGGCTGGCGTCAGAAGCCGGTGCCTGTTCAGCGGCTCCGGATCCATCCAAGGGAGAGACATCCGTGGGTTCAATACTCTGAGAATCTCGCGGCATACCGGACTCTGAATGGGTCTCAGTGGAGGCCTGCGACTCAAAATTAGTGGGCATCAGGGGCTGCGAAAGCTCCTCACCGAGTACCGGCGAACTGGTGACTGGCTTAGAAGTTTTGTCGTATGTTTTGGACCTCGACGGTCTGTCTCCATCTTTTTCTTTGCGTTTTTTGTGAACTCCGGTAGTCGGATTGCTAACCGACGACATTTCAGGGTAATTAAATCTCATTCCAAAATATTTACAAGCAAAAATATACAGACGCTTAATAGTGCGTTGGTTAAATCTAGCACAAAACCGACAGCAAGGCATGTTATGATTTGGGCCTAGGCAAGGAATACAGTACCAATGAAAATCCTTATGAGGTACTTGCTTCCCACAAGTAATGCAATTATTAACTTTTACTGACATCGGTAAAGGCGCAAGAAAAAGTTTCCCCAACACGGTACTTAGCTTTAGTTGAAGACTTCGGTTCTGAAACTCGAATGCGAAAATTTCAGGAGTTGGCCGAACGGCACTTGCGAACTGCTTCTGCTTCGGGCACCGCGCGGCAAGAAAGACTGAATAAAATGGCGTCGGCTGCATGTTTTATACCCCTGACATCACGGAAGAGGAAAAGTACAGTTTTGTACCTACCATAAATGTAGAAGTCCGATAGGTATGCATCTGCAGTCATCACATATGGGTTGTCCTGCCTCAGGCAGCCCTTCGGTCGGCCGGATTCCAAAGTCTGGGTCTGGCCTCGGCTGATGTCGCACTTTCCCTGCCAGAGGCCTGGGGTATAAAAGCACCAGCCGACGCCATTTTCCTCAGTTTTTCTTGCCCCAGATGCCAGGTGCCCTCTAAGGAAGGCTAAAATTTGGAGAGATGCATTTTAAAAACAAATCCAAACATGCACAGTACTATATAAACAAATACACCATAATAAATCCCCCCAGCTAGCTATAAGAGGGGTAAGTACCCAAGAAATACCACTATAAAAGGGTAAGCACCCAAAAATACCACAGAGGGAAGGAGGGAACCTGACTGCAGATGCATACCTATCGGACATCTACATTTATGGTAGGTACAAAACTGTACTATGTCCTTCAAGGATGCATCTGCAGTCATCACATATGGGTAGAATACCATAGCCAATCTGGGGTGGAGGTACTAAGTAAAGGATGGTGTAGCTAGAATACCCTGCAGGACTGCCGTAGCAAAGCCTGCTCTGGATCTGGAATATAAAGGTAAATTGTAATGCTTGGCAAATGTATGCACGGAGCTCCATGTAGCAGCTTCTAAAATGTCCTTGGTAGCCACCCTCTTAGGAAGGCTGTAGAGGTGGCTGTGGCTCGTGGAATGAGGTCTAATGTTAGCTGGCACAGTTTTTCCATGAAAGGAATAACAAAAACGAATGCAATTTCCTATCCATTTTGAAATTGTCTGTTTGGAAATTGCTTTTCCTTGTGCCCAGCAGCATCGCTACAAACAGCTGGTCAGTCTTTCTGTAACTTTTAGTTCTGTCCAAGTAGTAGCGCAACTGTCTGTGTATGTCCAGGGTGTGCAGAAGTTTCTCCCCTTTATTTTGTGGTTGTGGGAAGAATGTAGGCAAGTGAATAGCTTGGTTCAAAGATACCCTGGATACCACCTTTGGCATAAATGTAGGATTGGTTCTCAATGAAACTCTGTCCTGATGAAAAATAAGAAATGGCTGTACTGCCATTAGAGCTTGTAACTCAGATACCTTTCTTGCTGAGGTTATGGCCAGAAGGAAGGCAGTTTTCCAAGACAGAAACTGCAGATGTGCAGATGCTGCTGGTTCAAAGGGAGGAAGTGTTAATTTTACCAACACGAAGTTAAGGTCCCAAGTAGGTAGAGGTGGTTTCCTTGGAGGATTGATGTTTTTGATTCCTCTTAGAAACTGCCTCAGGAGAGGATGAGAGAAGACAGGTGGATCAACATTGTATTCTGCTGAAATTGCTGAGGCATGTATCTTAATGGAAGAGTAAGACAGGCCTTTGTGGAACAATTCTGCCAAATATTCCAGTATATGTGCCATGTTCATCACTGTCGCATCTAGGCCCTTTGTTGTGTTCCAAATGTGAAATCTTTTCCATTTCGCTGAATATGCCTTCCTTGTGGAAGGCGAGCTTCCATAATAATATCCTTCACTCTCTGGGATAGCTTATCCTGAGGAGGAGTCAAGGTATTTTCCAGGCAGTTATAGTTGCAAGGTTTTCAGGTTGGAATGCAGAGTCTTGAAATTGTGCTGTGTCAGTAGAAGTGGCCATAGGGGGAGAGGCCACGGTTTCGTCTGTGACATGCTCTTTAACAGTGGGTACCAGTGCTGTCTTGGCCAGTTTGGAGCTATCAGAATCACTCTGGGCTGCTCTGTTCCGATCTTCAGTAAGACCTTGGTAATTAATGGGAGAGGTGGAAAAGCATACACTGTTAGAGCTTTCCAGCTGAAAGAGAGAGTTCACTTTCCATGCTTGTGGGTGGTATGTCCTTGAGCAGAATTTCTTCAGTTGATGATTGTGGGGGGAGGCGAACAGATCTATTTCCGCCTTCCCCATGATTGTGTTATGAGTAAGAAGATGTCTGGGTGCAGCATCCATTTGTGTGCATCCATGATATTTCTGCTTAAGCTGTCTGCCAGTATATTGTCTTTCCCTGGCACGAACTGGGACTGCAGCTGTATATTGAGTTTCAAGGAAAGTTCCCATAGATTCATTGCCAGTCTGCAAAGAGGGTAGGAATGGGTGCCTCCTTGCTTGTTTATGTACCACATAACTGTGGTGTTGTCTGTCCTTATGAGTAGGTGGCCTTGATGAAGAAAAGTTTGAAGGCCTCGATTGCATGCATCACTGCCAGCATTTCCTTTTGGTTTATGTGCATGCGTAGCTCTTTGTGACCATAGCCCTTGGATACATCTGCCCTCCATGTGTGCTCCCCAACCTTGGTCTGAAGCGTCCGTAGTGATGGTTTAGTTGGCTCTTGGCTTGCTGAAGGGCAACCCACTGTTCGACTGGCTTGAGCCCACCACAGAAATTCCTTTTGGAGGCATGGAATGAGTGGGATCAAAGTTTCTAAACTGTGACTGTGCTGAGTCCATAAACTCCTTAGGTACCATTGTAATTTTCTCATATGCAGCCTTGCTTGTGGAATCAGAAGAATGCAAGATGCCATGTAACCCAGGGCCTGCAAGATTTTCCTTGCAGTCAGCTGAGTTTATCTTGTCAGATTCTTGAAGTAATCCGGTAGTTGTTTTTGTTTTTCTTCTGTGAGAAAGGCCATTTGGGTGGTTGTGTCTAGATCCGCACCCAGAAAAGTTATTCTTTGGGATGGAACAAGTCTTGATTTGTGGATGTTGACTGTATATCCCAAGGCCTGCAGTAGGTGGATGGCATAAGCCAAGTCCTTTAACAAAGTTTGCTTGCTGTCCGCTTGTATAAGGCAGTCGTCCAGATATGGGTAAATTTGAATCCCCTGAAGTCTGCAGTGTGCAATTACTGATGCCAGGCATTTCGTGAATACTCTGGGCGCAGTAGATAAGCCAAAGGGCAATGCTGAGAATTGATAATGCTCTGACCCTGCAAGAAATCTGAAGTGTCTTCTGCAACCTTGTCTGATAGGGACATGCAGGTATGCCTCCTTGAGGTCTAGAGTCACCAGCCAAGACCCCTTGCCCAGTATGGGAAGGAGTTGCTGTAGAGTCAGCATTTTGAATTTTGGCACAATGAGGTAAGTATTCAGTGCGGACAAGGCGAGAATAGGCCTCCATTGATTTTCTTTTCTTGGAACAAGGAATAATCTGGAGTAAAATCCTTGGCCTTGTTCTGAAAGAGGAACCTTTTCTATAGCTTTCATTTGTATTAAGTTGGAAATTTGTTTCAAAGCCTCTCCCTCTGATTTAGTGGCAGGTCTGGCATGCCTTTTCTTTTTGGCAATGTGTGGAAATGGAACCTGTATCCTTTGTCTATTATTTGCAGTGTCCATGTGTCCCTTGTAATGCTGTGCCAATTTTTTGAAAATAAAGAAAGCTTTCCACCCAAAGGTGCTTCTAATTGAGCCCTGGTCGGCGGAGTCAAACAAAGTCATTGAGTCTGTCCTGGTGTAGCAGTTGTAGTTCCTGCACTACCTCTCTGGTTGGGAGGCTGCCATTGACGGCCTCTGTAGGAGCCTCTAGCTTGCCCTCTACCTCTGGCACGCCTATTCCTGCCTCTCTGAGATCTATCTGAGTCTGGAAAGGACCAATTCTTAGTAGGCCAATTTCTGCTGAATCTCGGTGGTTGGACTTGCAGAAAGTCTTTGACTGTTTGCACAGATTTTGCCTTTTCTTCAAATTTCTTTAAGACCTCTTGAGCCGTGGAACCAAATAATTTTTGCTTTTCCATAGGAGCATCCAAAAGCTTAGCTTTAACATGGTCTGGCAGAGATTGTTCCTTTAGCCAGGCATGCCTACGTATGACTGCACCTGTCATAGCTGACCTACATGAAGCTTCCAATGCATCATAACCACACTGCAAGAAATGGTTACTAACCTGCTGGGAGTTATGTACCAGATCCTGAAGGATTTACGATCAAGGGTTCAGAAGAAGACAGTTTCTTATGCAATTCATCTAACAAATACTCTTGGTACTGTATCATATGGAATTGACAATTTAATGTCCTCATGGAAAGAGTTGCAGAAGTATACACTTTTTTACCCCATCTCTCTAAAGGTCTGGACTCCCTTTCAGAGGGGAGGATTTCTAGCAGTGGCAGCTGCAACCCCTTTGGGCCCTGGGAAATAGTTTCTGGATCAGCAGAGTGGGCCTTGTACAGGTGAAGATGTGAGTCCGGGACCCTGTAGTACCTATCAGGTTTGGCAGGAGCGGAGGAGAGAGTCAGGGGTTGTACTAGCATCAGAGTACACATCATCAATGACATTCAAAACAGGAGGTATAGCTAAAGGCCTATGCTGAGGTAAATGTAAAAGGTCCTTAATCTCTTTCTAGAATCAGAGAATTCCTGACCCTGCCATTGAAAATGTTCTCTCATAGAGTGTAATGTCTCTCCAAAGGAAAACTCTTCAGGAGGGGAGGCCGAGGAATAGATTCTTCAGCATCAGAATCCACAGGGCCTAATAAGCCTCCTCCTGGTGGTCTGACAGCGAGAGCCATCAGAGGACTCATCTGAGGAGTGGGGGTCAGAGGGCTCAACCCTGGGCCTTTGTCTGGAGGTGGTTGAGCCCCTGTCCGGATGAGGTTGAGAACCTCTAATTAAGGAGATAAGATCCTCTGCTAAGCTAAGAATCTGTGAGCCAGTAGAGGGTCTCTGAGTAACCTTGGGAGGCAAAGCTTTAGAAAGTTTAGCAGCTTTAGCCCTAGAAACCTTAATGGACATGGATGCAGGAGGTCTGGCTGCACCATGTGCAGGAGTAGATGTCTAAAGGAATGGTGTCGGAAGGTTCCTGGACACCAGTTTCAGTAGGTAATTCAATAACCGACTCGGCCGGGCCGGGTCGAGGTAGTTGATTGAGTTTTAGTGTGTCGGAAAGTTCTTGGCGTTCGGTAATGGAAAGTACCAAGGACTCGGTTTCAGCAGAGACAGACACTCACGGTAGGCCTGACCGTGGTTTCAGCGAACAGCGGCCGCGTGTCGGTCCTTGTCCTTCCGTTTCTTAACTAAATGCGGTCGGAGTCTCCGGCGGCATCTTGTAAGCAAAACTAGCCCCAAAGAATTCCTCTGCAAACTCCGACCGACATCTACGAGTTCACGGGGTTGAAAGAAGCACAGGCTGAACAGGCGGCGTGGTCTGGGCCTAGGCAGGGAGGCAGTAAGAGTGGAAATCCTTATGAGGTATTTGTTTCCCACAAGTTAAACAATTATTAACTTTATCTGACATCGGCTGAGGCAAGAAAGAGTCCACAACGGGGTACTTAGCTTTTTCGAAGTCTTCAGTAGCTGAATCACAGGAGCTGGCCGACCGGCACTTGCGAACTGCTTCTGCTTCGGGCACCACGCGGCAAGAAAGACTGAGGAAAATGGCGTTGGCTGATGCTTTTATACCCCAGACACTCTGACGTCAGGGAAAGTGCGACATCAGCTGAGGCCAGACCCAGACTTTGGAATCCGGCCGACCGAAGGGCTGCCTGAGGCAGAACAACCCATATGTGATGACTGCAGATGCATCCTTGAAGGACATCAGCAACCGACGCAGGACCCAAGACTTTGTTATTCAGGTCGACTGAGGGCAACCTGCCAGCAGATTACCCAAATGTAATGACTGCAACAGTGAAACACGAAGAACATCACTGAACAGCTAGAGTCCACTGAAGAACATGCATATAGTTAACATGCTAATGGGACTAATACTATAGACGCTGCTGTGGAACCCAAGGCCTGAAGGGCAAGTCTGACAGGAGGAGCAGGATGAGAAAGAATCTGATGAACCAGAGTCTTGATTGTGCATATGCAATGAGGAGGTGAAGAAGCAATTTGATTTACAGTATTTAGATGAGCACCAATAAACTCCATGCTCTGTACTGGTAACAGTTTGTATTCGAAAATGTTGACTGTAATGCATAGTGAGTGGCAAATTTGGAATAAATAGTCCCTAGACTGTTATAGGAGATGCATGGTTGGGGCATGGTTGGGGCAGTGAGAAGCCAGTTGTCTAGGTATGGAAACACTTGGAATGTTTGCAGTCTCAGGTGAGCTGTTACCACTGCCATACATTTGGTAAATACCCAGGGGGCTGTGGTGAGTCCAAAGGGCAGGGCTCTGAACTGGTACTGAATGACTCCCAACCAAAAGCACAAGCGTCTTCAGGAGCATATATTTATGTTGATGTGAAAGTACGCATCCTGAAAATCAACTGGGCATATCCAATCATCCTTGTGTAAAAGCGGTAGAATAGACTGAACCGTGACCATTTGAAGCTTTGATTTCCTCACAAACTGGCTCAGGTTGCTTACATACAAAATTGGTCTCTGGTCCCCTGTCTTCTTTGGCCCTAAAAAAAACCTTGAGCAAGTTCAGAAATCATCTCTGGTCTGGTGGGACCTCCTGGATGACACTTTGTCCAGCAGCTTCTCTAACTGGGTGGAATGTCTGGAGTCTTTTAGAAGTGGGCATTTGGGGAAATGGTATAAAGTAACCTCTGGATATTATTTTTAGTACCCAGTAATCTTTTGTTATAGCAACCCAGGCATCTGGGTGAAAGGATAAGTGTCCCCCAACTGCCTCCAGAGGTGAGCAGCACTTCAGGAGCACTGAAAGGGTCTATCCAGAAAGGAATCTTGGAAACCTTGATTTTGCTGGCCTCCTCTGCTGTGAGGACAGTGTCTTCCATTTGAACTCCCTCCTCTACCTCTGAGAGAGTTGTCTTCACATAAATCCTGGAAAGATCCCTGGGATTTATACAACCACATTTTCTTGCCTCCTCTTTGATTCCTTGAAAAGGATCAATGAGGGGTAGAAAAGAAAATCCCTATAGCAGACAGTGTCTTTCCTTCCTGTTCACTATGGGAAAGCATTTCTTTCACAGAAGGGCCAAACAAGGATGTTCCACCTAAAGGAGAATTGATGAAAGAAGACTTGAAAGGCTTCGCAAAATCACATAACCGCAGGCCAGGCACATCTCCTAATGACAGTGCCTGAACTGGCAGCCCTGAGGTGCCTTCTGCTGCATGAAAAATTAACCTCATGGACGCACTGCAAACAGAGAAAAGAGTGGCCAGCTGTGAAGATCATCTTTTGTAATGCTCTGCAGACCTGGACTCAGAGAGAGATTTTTAAACTTCCTTGGCCAAATCCCTCTGCAGTCTCAAAGTGTGCCAAATAGTTCAAGAACCTCAACGCAATGGTCGATGAAGCAATCATGCACTTTCCAAACCTGTCCAATAACCTGAACTCTCTGTTGGGGGGTGGACAGAGTAGCTCTGTTCTGATAGCACCTTTTTGGTGATTGCCACCACAACCATTGTATCAGCAATGACTCCTTTGCTCCAATGGGACTATCTTTTGAAGGAGCTAAAATACTGTCTGGACAGTGTGGGACAGGTTCAGCAGAATCCTGTTCCTTCCATGTCTGGCGATAGACTAGGTCAATAAGCTCATCGTCTGGGAGGAGTCACCCAAGACATTGATAGGCCAGCACCAAAAGCTCCAGAAATACCGACTGCTCAGGGGGGAAGGATTATTTGATGACCAACCACATTTCTCATTAAAAACCTCCAAATGAGACATCATCAGGTGGTGATCTGGGGAGATCCTTTCTCTTCAGTCAGTATCTTCTGTGAGAGATACTATGTGCCTTCTTTTACATGTTCTCTTTCTGTGAACCTCCTCAGCGGGATGCACTGGGGAGGAGTCCAAAGAGATGGGTAGCTCTTCCATGGAAACTGTCTGGATGCTAGACAAGTGATGGAATCACAGCTCAGAACCATAGAAGAAAAGGGTGTAGGATCTGAAGAAGTACGAGAGACTGGATCTCTTTAACAAGAGAACACCCTCTCCACAACCTCAAAGGCAGATGAACCAGGAGAAGCCATGGTGGGCCACACCAAAACCAATACACTCAAAGTAGGCAGATCACAACTTTGCCAGGATCCATGCCTCCAGGAGGGAGCTGGACCTAAGATATCTAGTGCTGAAGCTCCAAGGGGCAAGGATGGATCCGACTTCATCAAGGTAGATCCCGGCCCCTCAGATCCAATGCTTCAGTTCTGAGACTCATCCTGATTGGAAGGAATAAGAGCAGAAATGGTCAGAGAAAGTGTCAGGGTCAAAGGTGCCATTCTCTTCCGTTCAAACACCGGTATTCTTGGAACTATCAGATCCTGGGGTTCCAAAACTGAAGGACAGATCAAAGGGGGAGACAACTGTATAAGCGGGTGGCAGGAAGGCTCATGGATCCTATGGGAACCAAAGCCAATATAACCCTCATCTGGATCTGAGCTCCAAGGAACTTTCTCGTCATCCTATCCACTTCAGCTTAAGAGAGGCTGCTGGTGGACCTGACAGATGAGGTGATGAACTGAGATCTGGAGTGCTTCCTTGGAGTTTCTATGAGAGGAGAATGGAGCAAAGGAGAAATAAGGTCAACAACAAACTCGGGTGAGCAAGTTCTTAGCATATGAGAAGAACCCGGGTTAGATCCAATGGTTTCACATCTGTGGACTGAACAGGACGGCTGCATACAATGACTATCAGATCTGAAGGCATAGGATTTGAAGATCTCCGTATTTTTTGAGGAGGCTCCAAGGATGAAAAAATCTTTGGAGACTTAGGCAGAGATCATTTTCTGTGCTCCAATGAAGCCTTAGATTTGCTGGGGGTTGAGCCCCAGAACAGAAAGAAGAGGAAGGGGGTAGTAACCCTTTAAGGACCGACTTGTTTCTTCTGTCTGCTACAGTCCTGGAGTTAAAAGCAGAATAAATGGTACAGTTCATACCCAGTTGTGCTTCCCCCTAAACAGTAAATGTACTCCCTGTGAGCATCTGCATTCAGAATTTTGTGCCCACAGGAAGTGCATTTTTTAAACTCTGTTGGCTTCTCAACCATAGTATTTAAACTACAAAGGTGAAGAAATGTTACAATAATAATAAAAAAAAAACAAAACACTACAGCAACAGTGAAGAGAACTGCCAACAATGGTAGTAAAGAATACCCTATCAAAAAGGATAAGAAAGTGACAAAAGGAAAGAAGGATAAGGAGTTTTCTAAGAAAAAACACAATCAACCCGAAAAGGCCTGAAAGAGGACCCATATCTGTGCGAGATGGCAGCAAACGAGATCTGAGGTATTAGGGATGGACTAGGGCATTGTGGGTAGAGGGAGGTGCTTAAAAGTTGGATCCAAAGTCTTCAGAATGCAGCCAAGTCGGATCAGAGGTCAGATCTGTAATGCATACACTGAGGAAGAATGAAAAGGACATTAGATTCTAAGACTAAAGGGTATAACCAACAACATTTTCCAATCTTACTCTCAAAAACAAATTTTACTGTGCAATTATGAAAACTGCTTGTCAGAATTCAACAATCCGAAATGTAAACATTAACATTATTTTTAGCAGTAGATGATTTTATAAGGAAATAAATACAGGATTCGATTTGGGGTTAGAAAAATATTAAACAATGGGTCGCTGTTATTCAAAAATGTGCACGTTGATTGGACAGACCAATCAGTGTGCCCATTGTAAACTGAGCATACACCAATAGAAAAAAGTCTGGCCACTGAAGTACCATTGAGCAGCCCCTTGTGATCTAACCACACCAACCCTGGGTATTATCCTCGTATACCCTCACCCTTTCTTGGGTTATTGCTTAAATATTTTTGTGTCTGACCTAGACATGCTAATGTGCCAAGAAAGTTGAACTCACAGCACTGACCCATAATGACACCTAGTCTACCTCAACTACACTGGTTTTCAGTAAACCTTTCTTAGTGCTGAGTTTGACAGACAACTTGAATCTGATCTGGCTGGCACAACCCATATTTTTGAAGTACTCCTTTTGATCCTGTTTTTTCAAAGTTGTAAAGTAACACACAAGACTGGTGAAGCAGCCAAAAACAGAAACACTATGCACAACATCACTGAAGTCAGAGAATACAGCTCAACTTTGAGCTAAACTGTGCTTACTACGATAAAGGCTCTGTATGTATATATATATGTATATATATATATATATATATATATATATATATATATATATGAAAAAAAAGGACTGCAGTTTTGGTAAACTTTACTGCAGGCTTTTATGTGCAACAAGTAGAAACTACAGTGCTCTGTAATTTAATCCCACACATCTCTGTCACTGACTGAATTATTCACAGGCCACTGCTTTGGCTTCGCTTTGAACAAGCTTAAAGAGCTGGCTTACTCAGCTAATATGGGAGTTGGAATGCATGCCAAATCCCTACAGAAAATGCTGAAGTGTAGAAAAGAAAATGAACAGCAGTTTAAAAAGAACATGAAGTCTGTCTATTACGACACCTGCATCCAACCAAAGACCTGTCATCCCATTTTCTTCAAAACGACTGAATTTCAAATTGAAGTAAAGAAATGTTTACCCAAGAATGGCTTTATGTTGTAAAACAAGCATAATAGCAGAAATTGCACAGGTCAGCAACCCTCAACGAGAAGTGCAGATATTTTCAAATTAAACACATTGCTGTCAGGCACACAAGACTAATTAGGAAAGAAAGGCAGGAAGACCATGTTCTGCAAGAATTAGATTTCTCACTACTTTCACATCAGCAAAAAATGACTAGCAGGAAGTTAGCAGCCTCTAGTCAAACAGTATGTAACAAATTACTCCTTAATGTCACATCTCCTGAATTAATAAATCTGCAACAGAATGCATTTTGAAGTGCTAGCTACCACAAGCAGTTAAAACATCAGTAACAGAAATAGAAAAATCCACAATAAAATCAACCAGTTTCAAAAATGTATGGTCTTGTTTTTATCAGTTAATCTTGTAATGCCTAGATTCAACCAGCAGAAAGAATGGAAAAAGAAAGAATGCCGAAGACCAAAATACAGCACTTAATAAACATCAGGCAAACCAAAACGCATTTCGAATGCTACCAACAAGTGTGCTTGTTTTCATTTTTAGGCTATATTACTGTACTTAACCATACAAAATGGTTCACTGAAGCAGAGATACTGAGATAGCATTCACTTACATTAACTTCTATGACAAGAAGCACATTGCTGCATTATCAGTACTACAGATGCTAAAGCCACATTATATGCTCAAAGAAATCAAGTCAACTTCAGAGGTGTACTTCCCGTCATTCTTCAATCTACAACAAATTCGATAAAAAGACCATCAGTGCAACACTAACCTTATTGTCACTGTTCTGATATCAAGCTATTCCAGTTCTCCAAATATCTTATATCAGTACAAGCAGGTACATGACTAACGGAGACCATATACCAACACACATGCATCATGCAAGAGCACATAGACCTGCAGGCTCCCAAAAAAAACAGCTCAAGGTTTTTTTTTTTTGTTTTTTTAAATCCCATGCAAGCAAATCAAGCCTTTGCTGCAAATATGCCCCTTCATTCTCCATCAGTGGTGTGATGGCCAGTTGCAGCAAAACAGTTTTTCAAAGCAACCATAAATGAAGGACCCAATTCTCCCTTCCGCAGCAGATGACATGAGGGCCTGCTACGCCTTCCCCTGTGAGTACACACATTCTCATGTTTGTTCATGAAGGCTATCATGCAAAGGCGGCTTAACAGAGTCAAACATATGCTCTCCCAAGTCCCTACCCCCTGGTTACGTGCAGTATGTTAGGAGCTTCTACCACCAGTTGGTGATGACACTAGTGGGCTGGACTTGGCATGCAAGCTGGCAATGGCTGCTCATCCAGCAATACCAATATTTGAGTTTCCCATCTGAGTTACAGGTAGGGCTTTATCCATCTGCACCACTGAACCAACAAGTAAGGGACATGTGTTCTTCTAAGTATTCAGTGCTTAAACAAAGAAAACACAAAAATAAAAGTTAACTGTCCTGTTATTTCCAAATGCTACTGTACAACAGCAATGTGACATAGTACACCATGGATAATGCTGCACTTGCTCAAGTTAGCCACATCTGGTCAGACTGCTTTACTGTGATTAAAGCACGTCAACCATGGGTAGCATACATCTACTTACTACAAGCAGATTTTAGCTTCCTGCTTAGCTTAAATAATCAGCAGTTTGTACTGCTGTGCCTCTGTCAATGTAACAGCTCAGCTCTACGTTGCACTTCTTACGGATGTAGTTTAAGGCAGGAATGCTATTCTTAACCATACATATTCCACTATGATGCACATCATATCGGACAAAGTTGCACATTTTCTTATCTGATGGATCAAGTTGAACATCAGCCTGCAGGGCATTCAAACAGTGAAACCTGGGTTTTGTACATCAGTAGTATGATCTGGGATATGCCTACTTACAAAGTTGGGCATGAGACCTCTACTCACTACCTGATGGCCAGAATATGCCCTAAAATTGGCTAAATAATTGAAAAGGGCTAGAGGCTTTTGCTGTAACACTGACCAACCTTCACTTAACCTACATTTTTTTTTGGGGGGGATACAAAATTGCAAATGTTATCTTTATTTCCATCTGCACATAACCAGCAAAAATATTTCTGGGGGGAAAAAAACCTACAACCTGTGACCTACCACAGACACAAAGGTCCTTTAATTTGGCCCTCAAGACAGCATTTCGGTAAAATGTTGGATACATAACTACAATAACTTGTTCACCTCCACACCTACAAATATCTTCAGAACACAGAATCAGAGTAAAAACAATTTAAAGCCCCTAAAGTGATTGCACCTGATGTGCTTCTAAAAATGGACATTGGCTATTGTGATCTACTACTGAAGTCTGTGTAAAAGAAAAAAAAAAGTTCTCTTAAATCAACTAGAAATATGTAGATTGCCATTAAAACTCATGCCATCATTATGTTCAAATTTAACATTTAAACCCTGCAATCATGATATAACTTCAATTAAGTAATTATCTGAAATATATAGACTTTACACAATAACTTTACATTAAGAAATTGCATACAAATAAACACCATAAAACGAATGAATAATTACACTAAACCTTTCTCCCTATGTTTTCCACAGGCCTCTGCTGAAAATTAACATTGCCCTGTCAAGCTATTCTGGGTAACATTGCTTACCTGGACCTTGCCAAGACCTCTGACACTATCTTTCATGGGGGGATTACTGACAAACTCTCCCAACAAAGCACCCACAGACACCTTGCTGGGTAGGTGCCTGCCTGTCTAACAGAATTTGTATTGTTAAGGTCTGGCATATTTGCTTTAAAAAAGAATAATGTCAAAAATGATATCCCTTAGGGTCCTGGCCTCAGCCCCCTCTTCTTTGGAATATACTCCTCCAACATAAAAGCCAATATCAAAGGACAATGGCTAAGCAAGTTTACTGATGACTGCAAACTGGAGGCAGTTATCAAATCCCACTCTGATGCTCATTCTCCAGAAAATGTTGAAACAAAAATACTTGGTGGATTAATTACGGGTATATCCTCAACTTTGAAATGCAGTATTGTTTCCTTTGGCAGATCTAGCATCACTGCTGTTTACCACAGACAACTTTCCACTTAACATGTGACACAGTCATCACAGACTTGGATTATGTATGTTGATAAACAGACCCTTCTCTGACCACCACGTCTCTTTCCATCCATCCATCTACCCCTTTTCCCATTTTTGCACATGGGGTCAAGGTGTCACTTCAGCACTGACCATCTCGAGCCAAGGTTTTATACCGCTGGGTGGCTAACCCTGCCAAGGTAGTTCATTCATACACTCACTCGCACACACATGCACTCACCTAAGTCCAACTTAAGAGTGTCCAATCCACCTACTCCTTTGGAATGTGGGAGGAAATCAGAGCACCCGGAGGAAACACATGTGACTGCAGGGAGGACATGCAGACTCTGCACAGAAGGCACCCCAGCTGAGAATCAATCTCGAAAGCCTCTTGTTGTGAGGCGACAATGCTAACCACTGCAGTACCGCGGTCTCTGTGGTGATTAGAAAATACTTTGCACTATTTAATTCTTTGCGGCATCTCTTCAAGGTCCAAAGTTATAGTCCCACTTCATTCATCCCTTATAAGGTACATCATTGATTATAATGCACCCTTCAGTATGTACTTCACTAAGTGATTAAACTAGCTTGGAAACTAACATTCCCTTACCAAACAGACATCAGGTTTCAGTAAGCTGAGCTACTTAGACTAAAAACTATGTCCCTCTACTCAGTACAACAGACTCTGCTTAGCCTTCTGTGCTACAAACAATCCTGGTCCCAGAAATCCTTTATCTAAAGAGAACCAGTGATAAAGCAAACACCCACTCTAGAGGCCTAAACATTTTACTACCACATCAACACCACCAAATAACATGGCAGATACCTAAACCAACTTATCCCCCATTTCTGTGGAAAAAAAAAAAAACAGCATGAATGAGACAGTGAATGGCCAAAAATTTTCACCAGAGATCATGTGGAAAAAAGTCTACTTAATAGGCGGCACTAGTACTCTCCCCACCAGTATTAGGTGATGTGGTTGAGCTTTCTGATGGTCTACTCAGCCACATGCTTAGTAGGAACCTATGAAATGTGCATAAATGCATGTGGACATTAAAATAGTTTTGAAAATATGTGAATGCGACAAGTAACAGTGACTAAAAACAGAAACCAAGTTAGAGAAGGGCAAAAAAAAAAATGAGCATATGGACAATAATAGAAGCCTTTTATTCGGTCTCATTTACATTCTGTTGGTCAGCTATAGCTGTGGCTAGCATAGCACTTGCAACAGCAAGGCAGAAACAATTCGAAACCTTCAACACCAAGCTTTAGAATACAGTGAAATGGGCAGTTTTACATATCCTTAATTCTGGCTCGGATAGTACACATAAAACAGATGAGCAAAGAGACAGCCAAGGTACAACGACAGATGCCAGCTGGAAAAAAAAAAGGCTATGTAGAAATCTAATTAGAAAGCTTTTTGGGTCTGAGAGCATAGAATGATTTTCCAGTGAAGGGATTTCCTGACCAGTCAAGTTTCATTCAATACTTTCACGGAGTTCCTGCACCAAACACAGCGATAACAAGCAATGTTCTATAGACGTCCTGGAAAGAACAGCAGCAAAGCATCGTAGTTGCTTAATTGAAATCAAAAGGAAAACTCAGGCTGGCCCTTCCCCACACAGAAGTAAATCAAGTATCTGATAAAACACTAATTCTAAATAAAAATGCCACCTTTAAAATTTCATAGGTAGAATGAATAGCAATAAAACAAGAGTAAAAGACAAGAAGCAATATGGAATGCAAACTATAAACCAAGAAATCCACAATACTCGCAGAACAGCTTTACCTGGCAACTCATATTATTCTACTATGACTATTTATGCCTGACAGTTTAAAAATATGGCAGGTGCACAACACAGACAGAAAAAGATTATTATTATGTGGGGTCTTGGGTGGCATTTAAACATTCTATACAGCATTAACACTGCAACCCCTGAAAGCAGAGATGGAAAGAGTTCACGTTTTGATGAAGCATAGCTGCAAGAACGTTTTGTGCTACATGAAAAGTACAGTTGTGTACACTTACCATAAATGTAGATGTTCGAGTGTATTCACTGTTGCAGTCATCACACTTGGGTTATCTGCCTGCAGGTAGCCAGCCCTCAATCGGCCCGAATACCAGAGACTTAGTATTTCTGCGTCGGATGCTGTCACTTCTTCCATGATGTCAGGTCATCAGGGGTATAAAAACAGGCAGCCGACGCCATTACATCAGTTTTTCTTGCCCCAAATGTCAGAAGCCCCCAAATAGGGAGCTAGTATATGGTGGGGAAAACACCACCAGTAAAAAGTAAATACCAGTACCAGTAGGAAAGTACAGTTTTGTACCTACCATAAATGTAGATGTTCGAGGGCTATTACAGCTGCAGTAGTTACATATGGGTTTTCAGCCGGCAGTGATCCCTCGGTCGGCCGAATTCCAAAGTCTTGGTCCGGCGTCGGTTGTTGTCGCGTACTCTTCTGACGTCAGGAAGGCTAGAGTATAAAAGACACAGCCGACGCCATCTTCTCCAGTCTTTCTTGCCCCAGATGTCAGGTGCCCCCAAAAGGAAGGCAATACATAAATTAGTGCAATACACAAAAGTAAGCAAATACAACATAGTGGGATAACCCAGTCAGCAGGTATGAATAGGCATTCAAACCCCAAGGTCTTATCAAGAGGGGAAGGAGGGTGGGAAACCTGTACTGCAGCTGTAATAGCCCTCGAACATCTACATTTATGGTAGGTACAAAACTGTACTATGTTCATCGTGCATTACAGCTGCAGTAGTTACATATGGGTAGAATCCCAAAGCTATGTATAGGGTGGTAGGTACTATACGGAACTGGGTTGAGCTAGAATGCCCTGCAAAACTGCAGTGGCAAAGCCTGCTCTAGTTCTGGAGTATAAAGGCAGATGGTAATGCTTTGTGAAGGTATGTACAGAACTCCAAGTGGCTGCCTCCAAGATATCTTTAGTAGGCACTCCTCTGAGGAAGGCTGTAGAGGTGGCTGTGGCCCTAGTGGAGTGTGATCTGATACCAGTAGGTTCGAGCTTTCCATGATGGGAATAACAAAAGCGTATGCAGTGACCCATCCACTTGGAAATGGTCTGTTTAGTTACAGGTTTCCCTTGACCCCACAGCATAGGAAACTAGGAGTTGATCTGATTTTCTGAATGACTTGGTTCTGTCCAAGTAGTAACAGTAGCTGCCTATGGATATCTAAAGAATGAAGCAGCCTCTCCCCTTTGTTTTGAGGATTAGAGTAGAAGGTAGGAAGGTGGATGGCCTGGTTTAGGGCTACCCTAGATACTACTTTAGGCATAAAGGAGGGGTTAGTACGCATGAGGAAACCCTGTCCTGATGGAATATGAGGAATGGCTGCACCGCCATGAGGGCCTGTAATTCAGATACCCTACGAGCTGAAGTGATGGCCAGGAGGAAAGCTGTTTTCCAGGATAAATATTGTAATTCTGCTGAAGCAGCTGGTTCAAAAGGAGGCAATGTCAATTTTTCCAGTACATAGTGAAGGTCCCAAGCTGGCACTGGTTGTTTCCTTGGAGGCCTTATGTTCTTAGCCCCTCTGAGGAACTGTCGCAGTAGAGGGTGTGAGAATAAAGGATGGTCCATATTGAATTCTGCAGATATTGCTGAGGCATGTATCTTGATTGAGGAAAAGGAAAGTCCCTTGCTCAAAAGTTCAGTTAGGTACTGTAAAATCTGAGGCAGGTTTAATTTCCTAGGATCCTGTCCTCTTTCTTCATTCCAACAGCAAAACCGTTTCCATTTTCTTGGAGTAAGCCTTTCTTGTAGATGGTCTTCTAGCCTCCAAAATGACATCCTGCACTTCTTTGGAGAGTAGTGCCTGATGTGAAGTTAAGGGATTTTCCATGCAGCTAGACTGAGAGTTTTCAGCTGACTGTGAAGCGTTTTGAAATTGTTCTCGTCAGCAGTAGAGGTGTTAGAGGCAGGGGCCACGGAGGAGTGTGTGTTAGGCTCCTCAAAAGTGGATACCAATGTTGTCTCGGCCAATCTGGAGCAATCAGTATCATCCTTGGCTTGTCTGTTCTTGCTTTCAGAAGCACCTTGGGCAGCAGAGGTAGTGGTGGGAATGCATAAACTGACCAAGTTGTCCATGTGAATGAAAGGGTCCACTTTCCAAGCCTTTGGGTGGAAGGTCCTTGAGCAAAACTTTTAATTGATGATTTTTGTGGGAGGCAAAAGGTCTATGTCTGGCCTTCCCATGCTTGAACAATCTCTGTGAATACGTGTGGATGTAGCTTCCATTCGTGAGGATCTGTCATATGCCTGCTCAGAGTGTCTGCCAGTGTGTTTTCCATTCCTGGTAGGTACTGAGCCTGGAGTTCTATTTGTCTTTCAGAGCTAGGTTCCAAAGAGTCATGGTTAATCTGCACAAGGGGTATGAATGAGTCCCTCCTTGTTTGTTTATGTACCACATTACTGTGGTGTTGTCTGTTCTTATGAGCAGCTGTCCTGGATGCAGGAATTCTCTGAAAGCTGAAATTGCATTTATTACTGCCAGCATTTCTTTGTGATTGATGTGAAGGTGCTTTTCTGTTTTGTGCCATCTGCCTTGAATGCACCTGTCCTTCATGTGCGCCCCCCAGGCGTAATCTGAAGCGTCTGTGGTTATGACTTGTGTAGCTTGAGGCTTGCAGAATGGGAGGCCTTTGTTTACTTTGCATGCTTGAGACCACCATATGAATTCCTTTTGTAGGCAGGGAATTATTGGAATCTCCACTTCTAAGCTGTGACTGTGTTGAGACCATAGATTTTTTAGGTACCATTGAAGTTTCCTCATGTGCAGCTTTGCACATGGGATTAGAAGAATGCAAGATGCCATGAATCCCAGAGCCTGCAGGATTTTCCTTGCAGTAAGCCTGGTACTTTTTGCAAGCATTTTGAAGTAATGAGATAGTTGCCCTTGTTTTTCTGTTGTTAGGTAAGCCATCTGGGTGTTTGTGTCCAAGTTGGCACCCAGGAAGGTAATTTTGAGAGGGTGTTAGTTTTGATTTCTCCTTGTTGATGGTGTATCCCAGAGAAAGCAGTAAGCGTGTCACATATGCCAGATGTTTGAGAAGTACGAGTTTGCTGTCCGCTTGGATCAGGCAATCGTCCAGATAAGGGTAAATTTGTATCCCTTGAAGTCTGCAGTATGCAATCACTGATGCCAGGCACTTGGTGAATACTCTGGGCGCAGTAGATAAGCCAAAGGGCAATGCAGAGAATTGATAGTGACTTGAACCTGCAAGAAATCTGAGGTATCTTCTGCAACTTTGTCTGATTGGGACATGCAGGTATGCCTCCTTGAGGTCCAATGTTACCAGCCAAAACCCTTGCCCAGCATGGGAAGGAGTTGCTGTAATGTGAGCATCTTGAATTTTGGCACTAGGAGAAATGTGTTGAGAATGGATAAGTCCAGAATGGGTCTCCAGTCGCTTCCTTTTCTTGGCACCAGAAAAAGCCTTGAATAAAAACCTTGTGCTTGTTGGTGCGTAGGTACCTTTTGTATAGCCCTCATGTTTAGGAGCTTTGCAATTTGTAGTTGTGCCTCTACCCTTTGATTTTGTGGTAGGTTTGGCATGCCTCTCATTTTTGGAAGAGTGTGGAAATGAAATTTGTATCCTCTGTTTATTATGTCCAGAATCCATTTGTCTGTTGTGACAATATGCCAATTGTTTGCAAATAGTGCCAGTTTCCCTCCCAAAGGTGCTGCCAGTTGAATTCTGCTTGGCATGGAAATGAGGAGTCATTGAGTTTGCTTTCTGTACTGCTGTGCACTGTCGTCACCACTTCTTGGTGTAGGTGATTGCCATTGTCTGCCTCTGTAGGATCCTTGTGCTTGTCCTCTGCCCCTTCCCGGCCTGTATCTGCCCCTTGGGGCTTTGTCAGTGGTTGGAAAGGACCAGTTTTTTGAAGGCCAATTCCTGCTGAACCTTGGTGGCTGAACCTGTAAGAAAGCTTTGACAGTTTGCATAGATTTTGCCTTTTCTTCCATTTTACGTAAAATATCCTCAGCATTACCACCAAAAGTACATCCTTATGTAGCGGTGCATCTAGAATTTTTGCTTTCACCTGATCTGGAAGATTTTGTTCCCTTAGCCATGCATGTCTGCGAATGACTGCTCCAGTGGCGGCTGATCTGCTGGAGGCCTCTAGTGCATCATAACCACATTGTAAGGTGTGCTTGCCCACTTGCTCAGCACTATGCATCATATCCTGCAACTCTTTTAAATCTGGTTGTTCAGGTTGTGACATTTTGTTTTAATTGTGATAACAGAAATTGTTGATATTTAATCATATGAAACTGGCAGTTTAAGGCCCTCATGGCAAGGGTGGCCGAGGTGTAAACCTTCTTTCCCCACCTTTCTAGTGATCTAGATTCCCTTTCCGAAGGTAGTGGATTCTTGGCCGTGGAAGCCTTAATTCCCTTGGGGCCTTGAGAAATAGTTTCAGGATCTGCATTATGGCCTTTATAGAGGAACTGATGAGAATTAGGAACTCTGTAATACCTATCCGGCTTGACTGGTGCAGGAGGCAGAGAATCAGGATTTAAACAGGCCTCAGGTATACATCATCCAAAACCTCCAAAACAGGAGGAATAGCCAGAGGTCTATGCTGAGGTAACCAGAGGAACTCCCTCAGCCTTTTCTTGGAGTCTGAAAAATCTTGGCCTTCCCAGTGGAAGTGCTCTCTCAAGGAGTGCAAAGTTTCCCCAAAGGAAAAATCCTCAGGGGGGGATACAGAAGGAATGGACTGCTCTGCATCCGAATCCTCAAAAGGAGAGTAAGACTGTTCTTCAGCATCAGAATGCTCTGATAAAATGGATTCTTGGTCAGAAGGAGGAGAATCCTCCTCTACTCTGGGTCTCTTGTCCGGAGGGCCTGTGAGCCTCTGATAAGGGAGATCAGGTCTTCAGCCATTTTAAGCATGTGCTTCTTAGGCGTGGGCCCAGGTCTTGGGCCTTGTGAGGCAGGCCTAGAAGGATGCTTGGCTGATTTGGCTTTTGTGAAAGCCTTGATGGAGAAGGAAGATGAAGGCCTAAATACACCATGAGTGGATGTAGATCTATCCACATTGGTGGGTTCGACAAGAACAGGGGCTTCGGTAGTAGTCTGGGAAAGGGCCGAAGAACCAGCGGTCTCGGGTACAGAAGACCCCGCCGAGGGAGTGTCGTCAGTAGTCAGGGACTGCAAAGGCGTCTCACTGAGAACCGGCCCACGTGGAGCTTGTTTCGGCGTGGTGTCGGTGGAGACCGCAGTTCTCGACTGACGGTCCTTTTCTTTGCGTTTTCTGGACATAGCGGTAGTCGGAGTATCCGACGACATTTTATAATTAAACGCTTTTCCAAAATAGTGTTGGGCGAACTCCGCCCGGCGGCTTGATAGTGCGTTTATTGAAGGTAGCACAAGCGGCAGCCGAGGCGTCGTGGTCTGGGCCCAAACAAGGTATGCAAAGGGAATGGAAATCCTTATGCGGTATTTGCTTCCCACAAGAAATACAATTATTAACTTTTTCTGACATCGGTCTGAGGCAAGAAAGGTTCCCCAACGGGGTACTTAGCTTTAATGAAGACTTGGTTCCGAAATTCTTCGTAATTCAGGAGCTGGCCGACCGGCACTTGCAAACTGCTTCTGCTTGGGCACCGCGGCAAAAAGACTGGAGAAGATGGCGTCGGCTGTGTCTTTTATACTCTAGCCTTCCTGGCGTCAGAAGAGTACGACAACAACCGCGCGGACCAAGACTTTGGAATTCGGCCGACCGAGGGACCGCCTGCCGCTGAGAGCATAGTATGATTTTCCAGTGAAGGGATTTCCTGACCAGTCAAGTTTCATTCAATACTTTCACGGAGTTCCTGCACCAAACAAAGCGATAACAAGCAATGTTCTATAGACGTCCTGGAAAGAACAGCAGCAAAGCATCGTAGTTGCTTAATTGAAATCAAAAGGAAAACTCAGGCTGGCCCTTCCCCACACAGAAGTAAATCAAGTATCTGATAAAACACTAATTCTAAATAAAAATGCCACCTTTAAAATTTCATAGGTAGAATGAATAGCAATAAAACAAGAGTAAAAGACAAGAAGCAATATAGAATGCAAACTATAAACCAATAAATCCACAATACTCGTAGAACAGCTTTACCTGGCAACTCATATTATTCTACTATGACTATTTATGCCTGACAGTTTAAAAATATGGCAGGTGCACAACACAGACAGAAAAAGATTATTATTATGTGGGGTCTTGGGTGGCATTTAAACATTCTATACAGCATTAACACTGCAACCCCTGAAAGCGGAGATGGAAAGAGTTCACGTTTTGATGAAGCATAGCTGCAAGAACGTTTTGTGCTACATGAAAAGTACAGTTGTGTACACTTACCATAAATGTAGATGTTCGAGTGTATTCACTGTTGTAGTCATCACACTTGGGTTATCTGCCTGCAGGTAGCCAGCCCTCAGTCGGCCCGAATACCAGAGACTTAGTATTTCTGCGTCAGATGCTGTCGCTTCTTCCATGATGTCAGGTCATCAGGGGTATAAAAACAGGCAGCAGACACCATTACATCAGTTTTTCTTGCCCCAAATGTCAGAAGCCCCCCAAATAGGGAGCTAGTATATGGTGGGGAAAACACCACCAGTAAAAAGTAAATATCAGTACAAGTAGGAATTGCCATAGACAGGAGAGATAAAGAGATAGAGAAAGCCAGGGGGCTGGAGGGAGGGAAACCAGGACTGCAACAGTGAATACACCCGAACATCTACATTTATGATAAGTGTACACAACTGTACTATATTCCTCGTGTTTCACTGTTGCAGTCATCACACTTGGGTTGATTCCCAAAGCTGAGGAAGGGTGGAGGCAGTCAAGAAGAGTTAGGGCTGGCTAGTAGGCCTTGCAAGACTGCTGAAGCAAATCCTGCCCTGGATTTGGAAAAGATAGGCAGGTGGTACTGCTTGGTGAAGGTGTGTACAGAACTCCAGGTAGCAGCTTCCAGTAATGCTGTAGAGGTAGAGGTAGCTCTAGTGTAATGTGTTCTAACCCCTTGAGGGGTTGGTTTTCCATGGTGCTTGTAGCAGAAATGGATGCAGTGTGCTATCTCTGTTTGGAAATGGTTTGTTTTGAAATGGCTTGTTTTGAAGTGGCCTTGCCCTCTGCCCCTGGTGCAAAGCTGACTAGCAGCTGGTCAGATTTTCTGAAAGGCTTAGTCCTATATCAAGGTAGAACCTGAGCGGTCTGTGCACGTTCAAAGAGTGCAGGATCCTTTCCCCTTTATTTTAAGGATAAGGGAAGAAGGTTGGCAAATGGATGGATTGGTTGGGAGCCACAGTGGACACCACTTTAGGCATAAAGGAAGGGTTAGTTCTGAGGGAAAACCTGTCAGCATGGAAAACAATGAAGGGTTCCACAGCCATCAGTGCTTGTAACTCAGACACTCTTCTAGCTGAAGTGATGGCTAGAAGCAAGGTTGTTTTCCAAGAGAGGAATTTTAACTCTGCTGAAGCAGCAGGTTCAAAAGGGGGAAGCGTGAGCTTTTCCAGTACAAAGTTAAGGTCCCAAGCAGGGGTGGGTGCTCTCCTTGGTGGCCTTAAGTTGTTTGTCCCTCTCAGGAACTGTTTGATGAGAGAGTGAGAGAATAGAGGTGGCTCAGTACTGTAGTGAGCCGAAATGGCAGAGGCATGGATCTTAATGGAGGAGAAGGATAGGCCTCTGTGGAGTAGTTCTGCTAGGTAATCCAGGATTAGAGGTAAAGAGGGCAGTGCTGTGTCCTTTCCTTTAGACTGAATCCAAGAACAATACCTTTTCCACTTTTCAGCATAGGATTTCCTAGTACTGGGACTTCTGGTTTCAAGGATGACGTCCAACACCAACTTGCTTAGGGTTGCTGGTGGAGTATTTAAGGAATAAGCCAGGCTGCAAGACTTAGTGTTTGCAAATGTGGATGCAAAATATGTCCCTTCTGCTGAGGAAAGCAGGGTTGGGGTCTGGTGTAGGTGCCAGGGTGGTACCGTTGTCTGGCTGCGCAGGAGTGGGTGCCAGTGCTGGCTTGGCCACTTCGGGGCAATCAGAACTGTCCTTGGCCTGTCTAGTTTTAACTTGAGTAATACTCTTGAGATAAGGGGCAGTGGGGGAAAGGCATAGATTGAGAGGTTTTCCCATTGAAAGGATAGGACATTCACCTTCCAGGCCCTGCTGTGAGGTTTCCTGGTGCAGAATTTGCTTAACTGGTGGTTGTCGGGGGAGGCAAAGAGCTCCACCTCTGGGGTCCCCAATTTCTGGATCAGAAGGCTGAAGGTGCAGGGCTCCAATTTCCACTCGTGTGGGTCTAGGATATTTATGCTTAAGTTGTCTGCCAGTGAATTTTGTTTGCCTGGCAGGAATTGAGCTTGTAGATGAACTTGGTTGTCCAAGACCATGTTCCACAGGGCCATGGCTAACCTGCAGAGTGGGTAAGTATGGGTTTCCACCTGCTTGTTGATGTACCACATAACTGTGGTGTCTGTTTTTATCAGCAGTTGCTCTGGAAAGAGTAGGTATCTGAAATCTGTCAGGGAATTCTGTAAAGCTAGCATCTCTTTTTGATTGATGTGCAGGAGAATTTGCCTTGGGCTCCAGTGACCCTGAATACATTTGACCACCATGTGAGCCCCCGTGCATAATCTGATGAGTCTGTGGTTAGGGTCTGGGCAGCATGGGGGTTGAGTAAAATGCTGTCCCTTGTTGCGGCTGCATGCTTCTGCCCACCAAAGGAACTCTGTCCTTAGACAAGGTATGAGAGGAATAACTGTTTCCAGGTCCTGAGAATGTTAGCACCAAAGACTTTTTAAGTATCATTAAGTTTCCTCATATGCAGTCTTGCATATGGAATTAACAGAATACATGAGGCCATGAACCCTAGGGCTTGCAGTATTTTTCTTGCAGATAGCTGGGTTTTGGTGGCTATTTGTTTGAAGCAGTCTGTCAGATAGACCTGTTTTTCTGAAGTGAGGCATGCCATCTGGGAAGTTGTGTCCAAGCCTGCTCCCAGGAATACAATCTTTTGACTGGGTACCAGTTGTGATTTCTCTTTGTTGATGGTGTACCCCAATGAAGTTAGAAGGCTTTTTACAAATGTCAGGTGCTGAAGCAACAATTCCTGACTGTCCGCCTGAATCAGGCAGTCGTCCAAGTACAGGTAAATTTGGATATTTCTCTGCCTGCAGTATGCAATGGCTGGAGCCAGGCATTTTGTGAATACCCTGTGCGCAGTAGATAAGCCAAAGGGAAGTGCAGAGAACTGATAATGCACAGACCCTGCCCTGAAAGGCAGATATTTCCTGCATGACTCCCTTATGGGGATGTGCAGATAGGCTTCTTTTAAGTCTAGGGTGACTAACCAGGAATCCTTGGCTAACACTGTGAGAAGCTGTTGCAGGGTAAGCATCATGAATTTTGTTACCACCAGGAAGGTATTGAGAATTTAAAGATCCAGGATTGGGCGCAGACAGCCCTCTTTCCTGGGTACCAGGAATAGTCTAGAGTAGAATCCTTGACCCCTCTGTTCTACTGGAACAGGCTGAATAGCTCTGATATTGAGCAGGGAAAGTATTTGGTTTTGTGCTTCTGCCCACTGGTTTGGAGGAAGGTCTGGAAACCCGCTTGGAGCTGGCAGTGAATGGAAATACAATTTGTACGCCTGGGTTACAATGCTGAGGACCCATCGGTCCTGAGTGATGGACATCCAGTTTTTTTGCATAAAGAGCAAGTTTCCCTTCTAGGGGCACAAGCAATTGACAGGGCTGGGAAGCAGAGTTGAGAAGTCATTGTGAGCTTTTTCCATAAGGAGGTGGCTTACCACTCCCTGCTCTAGGGGTGGGGGCTCTCCATTGCTTAGATCCCTACATACCCTGAGACTGTTGTCTGGGTGGTTTGTTTCCCCTGGGTCTTGTTTGGGAAGGCCTAGAGGGGGCTGGAAAGGACCAGTGTTTTGACGGGAAATGCCTACTGAACCTAGGTGGTTGCACTTGTAGGAATTATTTAACAGTTTGCATAGATTTAGCCTTTTAGTCCATCTTTTTAAGAACGTCTTCTGCTTTGGTGCCAAACAAACAGTCCTTATTTAAAGCAGTGTCTAGTAATTTAGACTTGACATGATCTGGCAAGGCCTGCTCCTTCAGCCAAGCATGACTTCTCAATACAGAGCCAGTGACTGCTGCCCTGCAAGATACATCCAGGGCATCAAAGCCACACTGCAAAGTATGCTTACTAACTTGGTTTGCAGAGTGCATAAGCTCCTTCAATTCTTTATTTTCTGCACAATCTGGAAAAATTACCACTTTTTGTTTAATATATTCCATACTATGCTGCTGGTATTTCAGCATGTGAAACTGGCAGTTCAATGCCCTGATAGCAAGAGTTGCAGAGGTATATAACTTCTTACCCCATCTGTCCAAAGCTCTGGAATCCCTGCCCAAAGGGATAGGATTTTTGGCTGTAGTAGCCTTAATACCTTTAGGTCCCTGGGAAATGATTTCTGGATCAGCAGTAGGATTCTTGAAAAGAAACTTGTGAGAATCAGGTACTCTGTAGTAGCTGTCTGGTTTCCTAGGGGCCGGAGGTAAAGTGTCTGTAAGACTGGATTCCATGAAACCATCATCCACAACATCCAGGACAGAGGGTATAGCTAAAGGCCTCTGCTGATGCAACTCTCAAAATTCTCCGAGTCTCTTTTTGGACTGAGAATAATCTTGGCATTCCCAATGGAAATGCTCTCTTAAAGTATGCAAGGTTTCACCAAAAGAGAAATCCTCTGGGGGGGGAGGCAGAGGGAATGGATTCCTCTGCATCTGAATCCTCATAGGCGGATAAAGGCATGTCTTCATAATCAGAAAGGTCAGAGTCATCGGACTCCTGGTCTGTAGAACCTGAAGGGGACTGGAGTCATCTCTTAGCAGGGGAAGGCTGGCTTCCCCTAATCAGTGTAATAAGGTCTTCAGCCATTCTAAGCATTTGTTTTGGTGGCATGGGTGCCTGAAAATGCGCTTTGGTCATCGGTTTTCTAGGCATAGTGCGTATTCTGGGCCTAAGAAACTCAGCAGTTTTGGTTAAAAGTTGGTTTGATTCTAACATCGGTAGAACGAAAAACTCCCTTAGAAGCCGGTGCCTGCACAGTGGCTCCGGACCCATCTAAGGTAGAGACATCTGCAGGTTCCATAGTCGAAGAAGCATCTCGCGGCATACCAGACTCCGAATGGGTCTCAGCAGAGGCCTGCGAATTCAAAGGCACCTCACTGATTACCGGCAGACTGGCGACTAGCTTAACGGAAGCGTCGTCGGCAGTTTTTAACCTATGCGGTCTCTCTATCTTTATCTTTATGTTTTTTCCAAAGTTCGGTAGTTGGATGGCTTACCAAAGCCATTTCAGAATATGGAGATCGAGAGCGAAAGAATTTGACAAAGATAGCCCGACTACGAATGGTTTGGGGGTTAAGGCACAAAACCGACAGCGAGGGATGTCGTGGTCTGAGCCTAAACAGGTGACGAAGTAAGAATAAAAATCTCTGTGAGGTATTTGCTTTCCACAGGCAAGACAATTGTTAACTTTTTCTGACATCGATTAGAGCAAGAAAAAAAGATCCCCAATGGGGTACTTAGCTTTAGAAGGCTTCAGGATTATTCAACTCGAAAACAAAAAATTCAGGTAGCAGCCGACCGGCACTTGCGAACTGCTTCTGCTTCGGGCTCCTCCATGGCAAGAAAGACTGATGTAATGGCATCGGCTGCCTGTTTGTATACCCCTGACGACCTGACATCATGGAAGTGGCTACCTGCAGGCAGATAACCCAAGTGTGATGACTGCAGCAGTGAAACACGAAGAACACCAATACAACTGTCTACTCCCACCACCCCATACTGAGTTACCATTCACAGCTTCAGTCAACCTTGAAAGGGTGCTGTCAGCCTTTTTCTAAATAATTAAGATCTGACATTACAAGTAAAATACTCTGCTAGTGCTAAACATAACACTGTATGCGACTGCTGTACTGTCACACCAGAAAAACACTGACTGCAGGCAAAAATGCAAAAACTGGTTGCGGGACTCCTGTACTCTATTTTTTAAACAAAGCATTCTTGTTTTCTAAATTTATCAGTCGACTACAACAAGAAAACATTCCTTTTACTATAATATTGTAATGAATTTAAATAAAAATATTTGAGTAAAAAAAAAAAAGGGAGATAATATTCTGTTTTCCACCTACATACAAAGGACATGCATATCAAGCTTCGCTGACTTTTCTTCATAAGTTGTTTACTCTAAGATTACACAGCCCATATATTTTAACTGTTCATGTAACTGAGAAACTAAGCAGTTTACAGGAAGAAGAGCAAACATTCAAAACAAACTTCTCAAATGTGTCAGAGAATCAATGTCAGAATCACCCAAAACTTTACGTGTGGCCTATCCAGCTAGAGCCTTGAATTTGTGTCACTTCTGTTTCTTCACAGAGAGACGAATTTGAAGAGAGATCAGACCACAGGACGCAAACAAAAACAGTGCTAAGTTTTAAGAAAATGTATAAATCTGAATTATTTAAATACTTGTGCCCAGTGACGCAGTGGCTTCCACTGCAGAATTACACTTGGCTCCCTGGTTCAGTTCTCAGTAGTGTTTCTTCTGTGCAATATCTGCAGGTATGTGGTTCTCCGTTACGAGCGCCTGTTTCCACCCATATTCCAAACATGTGCTATCGAGGTAGACTGGAAATGCAAATATGGGCCAAACTGCGCACGCAAATAAGCAAAACATCATTAAAATGTGGGATGATTTGAGTTACTGGAGAAAACTTGCAAAGGAACCAAGTACTGGGAGCAAACACCTAGAGAGGGAAAGGTAACAGAATGGGTTAAGGCCACAAAGACATTGGGAATGCAGGTTAGAGAATGTCTTCCCTATCAGTGAAGCTTAAGTGAAAGACCTGCTCTGGCAGAGTTGTTACTTGAATCGAGAGCAGAAGATGCCATGAAAAAATACATACTGAAACCATAAGAATCAATCAGATGATGTTAGAAAGAACTGAGAAGAGAGACCTGAAAAGCAATTACAAGGGAAAGATGGGAGAACATATGTTCGGCTCTCAAGTATGCAACAAAGCCCATAAGGTTTAAGATTTTGCTTATACTGTAATTGTTTGCACAGCTATTTTTATACTCTAAGCAGACATTGAATAATTTTTCATTGCGCACACAGAAAATACTGGTGGTGTGATGGGGAAGGAAGAAGTAACTGGTAATAAGTTTCAGTGTAATTTTGATACATATTCTAATTTCATACATTATACTGTCTCAGGTTTACTAGATGCATTGCTGTTTGTGATGTCTCTTGGATATTTGTATAAAAGCTATTGAAATAACTGTGTAACCACATGTATTTGTATAAAAGCTATTGAAATAACTGTGTAACCATGCTAAATTGCATTTTCTGCTGATGCTAACTACTTTCCTAATTGTTAAACTCTACTCTCATGTTGCTCTCTACATCCTTGGAACCATACAACAGCTGTTAACTTTTGTGTCTCAATATTACTAACCTCCATTTCTCTCCCTCCTTCCTCTCCTGTCTCCAGCTGTTAGTCCCTGTTCTTCCCTTTGTGGATATACCTGTGTGGACGCCCAGACCTACATTTCAAGCTATCCCAGCTTATCCAATCCAACAAGCAATTCTACAAACTGTGCTGCTCATCCCTCTATTGGACTAGAACCAAGCCTCCCCTCGAAGGAACCAAGGAAGTATGTACACCATTTGCTAAACCTACTGTACTACGGTTATTTAGCCCTGCTAGGTGTTGTGAACGCTTCCCTGCCAAGAAGCCAGCAGTCAACCCTTCCTCTACTTTCTGTACAGCCACCCTTCCTCCTCTCCTAGCTCCCTTTATCTACACTGCCCTCCTCCTCCTCTTTTTACTTATTATACCCCTTAGATTGCCTCAGTGGAACACAGTTACATCTCAGCATCTGGCCACTAGATTGTGCCCTCTCCCCACTAATCTACTTCCGCCCCAATAACTGCCTTGTATTCTGTTTAATCTTTATCTTCTTCCCCTGAAATCTCCAAAGCCCTATTCTTACTTTCCCCTCTTAATCCACTATAGTCCACTCTATCCAACTACACCCCTGTCCGCTGTACTTACCTGTTGCATTCCTCACTCCACTGATAGGTTCTTGATACATATATCATACATTTCACCATCCTCTACCACTACCCATCCCCAAACTTACCTTATCTTTTCAGCTCTCCACTGATAGTTTTTCCTTGGCCTCTCTCCTTCAGTGGCTCTACCCGCTCCGTTAAGCCTCTTGGCTCACTCCGCCTCCCTACCCTACCCCCAAATCCCACCCACCCCCAGTACATCTACATTTATAGTCTCTTCCTGTCCCCTCCCCCATTTTCCTCAACCTATCCCATCTCATTGCTCCACCCCCTCCTAGATAGCTCTCTTTACACTACCCCTCCCCCTCTCCTTCCCCTTACCTGACTGCTCTCTCCTTATATCTCTATATTCCCCAGTCAGTCCCTACCCTCTCTTCTAATGTCTATCCTACCCTACTCATCCATGTCTCATACACACTATCTCACCTCATTTACATGTCTTTTCCTTCTTACCATTCTGTATAATGCTTCTTCCTACTCCTCTACCACACTACCCTCCTATTTCCCACTCCCCTCACCCTCCACTATCTCCTATACCCAACTTTCAACTCTCCATTTTTATTTAATATCTCCCTCCCTCCTTCAACCAAATCCATTTCATTACTTTAAACTAAAACTCCACACAGTCTACTTAAAATCTTCCTCTTTCAAAGTTAAACTACATCTCCCTCTTACTTTATCTCTATTCTAAGTTTCATCTACTCTATCCTTTCTCTTGGCTTGCTCTTGCAGGAGATATCCATCCCAACCCTGGGCCAACCCCTACTAACAATCTCTCCACTACCTCCACAAATAGACACAGCCATAAATACCTTAAATTCATTACCATCAATACCCAGAGTATTAATAACAAAATAACAAACTTCCATGCCTGGCTAAATCTTACTGCACCTGACATAGTAGGAGTAACAGAAACCTGGCTAAAACCCCAAACTACTAACTCTGAGATTTTACCACCTGGTTTCCAAGCTCTTAGGTCTGATCAAAACAAAAAAGGAGGTGGTGTAGCCTTGGTCTACAACTGCCTGCTAAATCTCAGCCCATACCAAACTCCCATCCCTAAATTTAATAATGCTGAACTAATCATAGGAATCCTCAAAATAAACAACTTCAAAAGTATCTGTGTAATAACCATCTATATCCCTCCTGGAGACAACACCACCACCCTTGAGAATATTCTCTTTTGGACAACAAACAATATCAAACAGGAGACTTACATTCTAGGTGATGTCAATATTGATTGGAATACAATTAATAATAATACTCCCTCTCAGTCTATCAATCTTTATAATTTTACTCAATTAATAAACAACATTACCAGACCTAACAAAACTAACCCTCCAGAGTCTACCCTGGACTGGATTCTAGTCAGCCACTCTAACAATATCTCCAACTCTGGTACCTTACCAGACTCAATAAGTGACCATCTCCCAGCCTTTACTAACCGAAATACCAAACAGCTCCCACACCAACATCAATATGCCCACTCTCGTAACCTAACTAATTTTAACCCTTCAGTATTCTCTGAAACCCTTAAACTAACAAACTGGGAATCACTAAACACTCTTCCCCTAGATGAAGCCCTAGAAGTCTTCAATACTACCTTCCTTAAAATCCTAAACTCCCAAGCCCCTCCTCGAACAAAACAAATAAAGTTCAACTCTGCCCCTTGGCTAACTAAGGACACTAAAACTATAATGCTACAAAGGGACAAAATTTGGAAACAATACAATAAAATAAAAACACAGCTTCTTTACTTCAATATAAGCAACTCCAATCTTGCAAAACACTTATTATGAAAGATAAAAATCATACTACAACAAACTTCAGTCTACTCTCACAAATAATCCCAAAAGTTCTGGAATTCCATCAATTCCCTCTTGCACCCAGGTACTAAATCAATCCCTGTCCAGACAACAGTAAGACTGACACAGAAATTGCAACACTCTTCAACTCCTTTTTTACCAGCTCCATAGCAGAACTGACTAAATCCTTCTCCAATTCCTCCCCCATCCCAAGCCCAAAGCCTTCTTCACCTTCCATCCCTCACTCCAGCTCTCGTAACCTCCCTCCCACCTTTATTCTACAACCCGTATCTACCACCAGTATCAAACAACTTCTTTCCAAACTCAAACCATGCTCCAATGCCCCCGATAACATCCCATCACTCTTTCTCAAGCTTGCAGACGGGATCGCCATACCTATCAGCATTCTCATCAATAGATCCATCCAAGAATCTTATGTTCCCAAACTTTGGCGAGCTGCCCACATTCTGCCCCTCCATAAAGGAGCCAAAATAATAACATTTCTAACTTCCAATAGCCATTCTTTCCCCTATTTCAAAAGTCCTTGAAAAATGTATCCACCAGCAACTCATGCCCCACCTCCTCAATAACCATCTCCTCTCTCCTACTCAACATGGGTTTCGGCCTGGCCACAGTACCATAACTGCTCTCCTTTCCTTCCTAGACATTATCAACCATGCCCGTGATTCTGGAAATATTGTCTCCACTGTTCTACTTGACCTTTCCAAGGCATTCGACACAATATCCCACACACTCCTTCTCAACCACCTTTCTAACCTCAATCTCTCCCACAATTCCCTTTCTTTGTTCAAAGTTATCTCTCAGATAGATCCCAAGCTGTGAAATGGAAGACTGGTACCTCAGAATTCTTACCTACCCCTACGGAGTCCCTCCAGGCTCTATTCTCGGGCCACTGCTCTTTAATATCTTTATCAATGATCTCCACTCTTCAATTCCTCAGTCTCAAATAGTACAATATGCAGATGACTCCACTGTTATCTGCTCTGCCCCTAGCCTTCGAGCTTCAAGCCAAAACCCAATTGGCCTTCACAGCGACAGAAAATTGGATGCTTCAAAACCATCTTTCCTCAATGCCAATAAATCCCATATCATTCTCTTCTCCTCCTCAAAGCTCTGACTCTTGATAAGTCATCCTTCAAAATCTCCAGCCTCTCCCAGTCCCCAATAGAAGTTGTTAGTTGTGCAAAATTTCTCTTGAGTTATCATTGATGAACACCTGAAATTTAATACTCATTCAACTAAACAAAAAAAAAAACATCAGAAGCTCGGTATGCTTTACAGAAATGCCAGCTTTCTTACTCCATCTACAAGACAAACTCTCGCCACTACCTACCTTCTTCCTTCACTACTGTATGGTGCTCCTCTTCTAACCAATCTCACCTCTTCTTTCTCCTCAAAACTTGAAAGTTGCTACTACAAAATCGCCAAATTAAGCTACTAACTCCACTCATTTTACACACCATTGCATCTGCCTCCGTAGTCTCAATGGCTAGAACTCCTAATCTCCTCAATTATCTCCAACTTACTACTGCACAAACTAATTTTAAACCTACTGCTTGCCCTGCATTATCTAACATCTTGCCCTTATATACCCCTCTCAGGCCCCTAAGATCCAGCCACCAGAATCGTATTTCAGTATACAAACCCAAAGCGACCCCTGGCCAACTTCTACTTTCCTATACTACAGCTAAAAATGGAACTTGCTTCCTTCCCTTCTAAGAGTCACTACAAGCTATGAACACTTCAAAGCTCTTCTCCATTCTCACCTCTCCCAAAACTGGAAATGTAATTGTATACTTCCTACCTAGATCATAATACATCCCCTCTGGTCCCCTTCTTCTAACTCTCACCTTGGCACCCTCCTCTACTTCTTTATCTCCACTCTCTTCCTGATTAAACCCTGTATTTATTCCTTTTAAGCGTTCTCCTCCCACTGCCCACTTGCAGGTCTAGTCTCACAATTGAATCTTTTGCCTTTTCATAAGGTATACTTTTGACTCAAACACAACATGAATATTAGTCTATCCATACTCTTTCACCTTCCTCCTGACACCTTCTTCTCCTTTAAATTCTTTGCATCTTCTTCACTTCTCCTCTGTTTTACTGCTCTTGCATTCAAGATCTATATATAATTTCCTTTTATCTCTCTCTACTACACTAACAATACAGTTGCATAATTATATTAATTTCTGAAGTATACTGCCAAATGTACTACATTTTTGGAAATTGTTAAAATGTTAAGCTGTTAGAACACAGAGTGTTTTTGTGTGTAATGTATTATTATGGAGCTTTTCTCCCCGGGCCTCCACTGAAAATGGGCTTTCGGGCCCAGTGGACTTCCCCGGTTATCAAACTGGAAATAAAATAAATAAATAATAAGCTGGCAGATTTAAAAATAAGAGTAATCTGTCAGAAATACTGGGTGAGCAAATGGCTGTAACTAAAGAAATTTTTTTTTGCACAGAGACAAAGGAGCTGAATTGCCTAGACAAAGTAACATCTTAAATTTAATTATATTGGCTGCCAAAAAAGCAATTACTAGAAAATAGACATCAAAATCTAAACCAACTGTATTAAGTACTTAATACTAATAACCAAGATAAAAGAACTGAAAATGGGATCCTTAGAAAAGGGAAAGAGCAGATTTCATACAAATAAATGGAATTTGTGAGAATAAATGGAAAATAATTTTCAGGATGAGTAGCGAGGTTTAAGGGAAGGCAGGAACTGAGAAATGTATGCAATGTTGAATTAAATTAGAGTTGCAAAGAAAGAAAACATACGTATGGAATGCACAGATTACGCTCCAATATTCGGAAAAAGTCAAATCAGTTAAGCACCAGAATGGTGCACAACCGAACCTTAAACAAATGTTAATCACTCAGCTCTTTATGTTAAGGTCAAGTCCCATGTTAATTAATAAAATCTGCATGTACTGACTAGCAAGTGACAATGGTAGACCACATTTGTTTCTGTTTTCTGTTACCCTGTTACTAACTTCCTGAAAAAAAAAAACAAATAAATACATAAAAGAGTTGACAAAAACAGAATATGTGTTCACTTCCATAATCTGAATAATGTGAATGCTGAAACTCAAATGCAAGTCATTATTTAGTGACTTCAAGCCATATGAATGGTGAGTATAAACGTAACAGACTACTTTAAAGCCATAAAACATTTGGCAAGCACCTTCAAAGGGGTATTTAAAGGCCAGGCAAAAGTACAGTTTTGTACCTACCATAAATGTAGATGTCCGATAGGTATGCATATGCAGTCATAACATATGGGTTGTCCTGCCTCAGGCAGCCCTTCGGTCAGCCGGATTCCAAAGTCTGGGTCTGGCCTCGGCTGATGTCAACTTTCCCCGACGTCAGAGCGTCTGGGGTATAAAAGCATCAGCCAACGCCATTTTCCTCAGTTTTTCTTGCCCCAGATGCCAGGTGCCCTCTAGGAAGGCTAAATTTGGATAAATGCAAAAAGGATCCAAACATTTGCAAACTTATAAAATTATATACATGTATATACAAGCAAATACACCATAATAGATTCCCCCAGCTAGCTAAAAGAGGGGTAAGTACCCTAGGAATACCACTGAGGGGTAGGAGGGAGGGTAAACCTGACTGCAGATGCATACCTATCAGACATCTACATTTATGGTAGGTACAAAACTGTACTATGTCCTTCAAGGATGCATCTGCAGTCATAACATATGGGTAGAATACCATAGCCAATCTGGGGGAGGGGGTACTAAGAAAAGGATGGTATAGTTAATATCCCTTGCAGGACTGCAGTAGCAAAACCTGCTCTGGATCTGGAGTATAAAGGTAGATTGTAATGTTTGGCAAATGTATGCACGGAGCCAAGTAGCAGCTTCTAAAATGTCCTTGGTAGCCACCCCTCGTAGAAAGGCTGTAGTGGTGGCCGTGGCCCTTGTGGAATGAGGCCTGATGTTTTCAGGAACTGTCTTTCCATGAAAGGAGTAACAAAATCGAATGCAATTTCCTATCCATTTTGAAATTGTCTGTTTGGAAATTGCTTTTCCTTGCACCCCAGTAGCATATGCTACAAATAGTTGGTCAGTCTTTCTGCTAGTTTTAGTTCTGTCCAAGTAGTAGCGTAGTTGTCTGTGTATATCCAGGGTGTGCAGACGTTTTTCCCCTCTATTCTGTGGATTTGGGAAGAACGTAGGCAAGTGAATAGCTTGGTTCAAAGATACCCTAGATACCACCTTTGGCATAAAGGTAGGATTGGTTCTTAGTGAAACTCTGTCCTGATGGAAGATAAGAAATGGTTGTACTGCCATTAATGCTTGTAACTCAGATACTCTTCTTGCTGAAGTTATTGCCAGAAGGCATGCAGTTTTCCAAGAAAGAAACTGCAGATCCGCTGATGCTGCTGGTTCAAATGGGGGAAGTGTTAGTTTCTCCAACACAAAGTTGAGATCCCAAGCGGGTAGAGGTGGTTTTCTTGGAGGTTTAATATTTTTGATTCCTTTCAGAAATTTCCTGAGGAGAGGGTGTGAGAAGATAGGTGGATCCACATTGTATTCTGCTGAAATTGCTGAGGCATGAATCTTAATGGAAGAATAGGACAGGCCATTGTGGAACAATTCTGCTAAGTATTCCAGAATATGTGTCATGTTTGCCACTGTCACATCCGAGCCTTTTGCTGTGTTCCAAATGAGAAATCTTTTCCATTTAGCTGAGTATGTCTTCCTTGTGGAAGGCCGGCGAGCTTCCAAGATGATGTCCTTCACTCTCTGTGATAAGGCATCTTGTTTGGGATTTAAGGAATTTTCCAGGCAGTTAGCTGCAATGTTTTCAAGTTGGGATGCATGATCTTGAAATTGTTCTGCGTCAGAAGGAGAGGCCCTAGGGGAAGAGGCCATGGTTTTTCCTGAGACAGGCTTCTCAATAATGGATACCAGTGTTGCCTTGGCCAGTCTGGAGCTATCAGAATCACTCTTGGCTGCACCTCCCTGATCTTCAGTAGAACCTTGTACATTAATGGGAGAGGTGGAAAGGCATATACTTTTAGAGCTTTCCAGCTGAAAGAGAGAGAGTCCACCCCTCCAAGCTTGTGGGTGGTATGTCCTTGAACAGAATGTCTTCAGTTGATGGTCGAGAGGGGAGGCGAACAGATCTATCTCCGGCATTCCCCATTCCTTTGCTATGAGTTGGAAGATGTCTGGGTGCAGCATCCATTCGTGTGCATCCATGGTAGTTCTGCTTAAGCTGTCTGCCAGAGTATTCTCTTTTCCTGGCACGAACTGGGACTGTAGTTGAATATTGAGGTTCAGGCATAGTTCCCATAGATTCATAGCCAGCTGGCAGAGAGGGTAGGAGTGTGTGCCTCTTTGCTTGTTTATGTACCACATGACCGTGGTGTTGTCTGTCCTTATTAGCAGGTGGCCTTGATGGAGGAAGGGTTTGAAAGCCTCGATTGCATGCATCACTGCCAGCATTTCCTTTTGGTTTATGTGCATGTGTAGCTGGTCTTGAGACCATAGGCCTTGGATACATTTGCCCTCCATGTGTGCTCCCCATCCTCGGTCTGAAGCGTCCGTGGTGATGGTTTGTTTTGTTTTTGGTTTGTTGAAAGGCAACCCTCTGTTGGACTGGCAGGCCTGAGCCCACCACAGAAACTCCTTTTGAAGGCAAGGAATGATTGGTATCAAAGCTTCTAGACTGTGACTGTGTTGAGACCATACACTCCTTAGGTACCATTGTAATTTTCTCATATGCAGCCTGGCCTGTGGTATCAGAATTATGCAGGATGCCATGGAACCCAGGGCCTGCAGGATTTTCCTTGCAGTAAGCTGAGTTTGTCTTGTCAGAATCATGAAGTAGTCTGGAAGTTGTTTTTGTTTTTCTTCTGTGAGAAAGGCCATTTGGGTGGTTGTGTCCAGATCTGCACCCAAAAACATTATTCTTTGGGATGGCACAAGTCTTGATTTCTGGATATTGACTGTGTATCCCAAGGCCTGTAACAGGTGAATGGCATAAGCCAAGTCCTTTATCAAATTTTTCTTGTTGTCCGCTTGTACAAGGCAGTCGTCCAGATATGGGTAGATCTGAATCCCCTGAAGTCTGCAGTGTGCAATTACTGATGCCAGGCATTTCGTGAATACTCTGGGCACAGTAGATAAGCCAAAGTGCAATGCTGAGAATTGATAATGCTCTGATCCTGCAAGAAATCTGAGGTGTCTTTTGCAACTTGGTCGAATAGGGACGTGCAGGTATGCCTCCTTGAGATCTAGAGTCACCAGCCAAGACTCCTTGCCCAACATGGGAAGAAGTTGCTGTAGGGTCAGCATTTTGAATTTTGGGACAATGAGGTAAGTATTCAGTGCGGACAGGTCGAGAATAGGCCTACATTGGTTTTCTTTTCTTGGTACAAGGAATAGTCTTGAGTAAAATCCTTGGCCTTGTTCTGAAAGTAGTACCTTTTCTATAGCTTTCATTTGAAGCAAGTTGTTGATCTGCCTTAAAGCCTCTGGCGTCTGATTTGGTGGTAGGTTTGGCATTCCGTGCCTTTTTGGCAAAATGTGGAAGTGGAACCTGTATCCTTGGTCTATTATTTGCAGTGTCCATGTGTCCCTTGTAATATAATGCCAGTTTTTTGAGAATAAAGCCAGCTTTCCGCCCAAGGGTGCTTCCAGTTGATCCCTGGTAGGCGGAATCAGAGTAAAGTCATTGAGCCTGTCCTGGAGTGGTAGTTGTTGTTGCTGCTGTTGCACTTCTTCTCTGGTTGGCAGGCTGCCACTGACGGCCTCTGTAGGAGCCCTTCACTTGGCCTCTGCCTCTAGGGCGTCTGTTCCTTCCTCTCTGGGCTCTGTCCGAGTCTGGAAAGGACCAATTCTTAGTAGGCCAGTTTCTGCTGAATCTAGGTGGTTGTACTTGCAGGAAATCCTTAACTGTTTGCACAGATTTTGCCTTTTCTTCAAACTTTTTTAAGACCTCCTGAGCAGAGGAGCCAAATAAATTTTGTTTCTCCGTTGGAGCATCCAGGAGTTTAGCTTTAACATGGTCTGGCAGAGATTGTTCCTTCAGCCAGGCATGCCTACGAATGACTGCCCCAGTCATAGCTGACCTAAATGAAGCCTCCAATGCATCATAGCCACATTTTAAGAAATGATTTCTAACCTGCTGTGAGTTGTGTACCAAATCCTGCAGGGATTTACGGTCAAGGGATTCAGGAGAAGAAAGTTTCTTATTCAGTTCATCTAACAAATACTCTTGGTACTGTATCATATGAAATTGACAATTTAATGCCCTGACAGAAAGAGTTGTAGAAGTATATACCTTCTTTCCCCATCTCTCTAAAGCTCTAGACTCTCTTTCAGAGGGTAGAGGATTTTTGGCTGTGGCGGCTGCAACCCCTTTAGGGCCCTGAGAAATTTCCGGGTCTGCAGAATGTGCTTTATACAGATGGAAATGAGAATCCGGGACCCTGTAGTATCTATCAGGCTTGGCAGGGGCCGGAGGGAGAGTATCAGGGGCTGTACTGACATCATTATACACATCATCAATTACATTCAAAACAGGAGGTATAGCGCTAAGGGCCTATGTTGAGGCAGATGCAAAAAGGTCCTTAATCTTTTTCTAGAATCAGAGAATTCCTGACCTTGCCATTGAAAATGCTCTCTCATGGAGTGTAGAGTCTCACCAAAGGAAAACTCTTCAGGAGGGGAGGCCGAAGGGATAGATTCTTCAGCATCAGAATCCTCATAGGGCGAATAAGCCTCCTCCTGGTGGTCTGACAACTCAGAGCCATCCGTGGAATCATCTGAAGAGTGTGGGTCAGAGGGGTCAGTCCTGGGCCTTTTGTCTGGTGGAGGTTGAGAGGCCCTGTCTGGGTGAGGTTGTGAACCCCTAATTAAAGAAATAAGGTCCTCTGCAAGGCTGAGGATCCGCGAACTAGAGGAAGGCCTCTGGGAGGTAGTCTTGGGAGGCAAAGCTTTAGAAAGCTTAGCAGCTTTAGCCCTAGAAAAAGCCTTAATGGACATGGAAGCAGGGGGCCTAGCTGCTCCACATGCAGGAGTAGAAATGTCCAAAGGTATGGTGTTGGACATTTCCTGGACACTGGTTTCGGTAGGAAGCTCGGTAGCCGACTCAGCCGGGGCCTCCTGGGCCGCGGTGGTCGGTTGAATGGTTTCGGAAGAAGGAATCTCCGAGGACTCGGTTTCGGCCGAAACAGAGACACTCATGTAGGCTTTACCGTGGTTTCAGCGAAACCACGGGCGCAGTGTCGGTCCTTGTCCTTCCGTTTTTCACCAAATGCGAAGTTGGAGTCTCCGGCGGCATTTTATATGCAAAATTAGCCCCAAAAAATTCCTCTGCAAACTCCGACCGACGTCTAAGAGTTCGTCGGTTGAAGGAAGCACAGGCAGAACAGGCCGATACGTCGTGGTCTGGGCCTAAGCAAGGAAGGCAGTAGGAATGGAAATCCTTATGAGGTATTTGTTTCCCACAAGTTAAACAATTATTTACTTTGTCTGACATCGGCTGAGGCAAGAAAGAGTCCCCAACGGGGTACTTAGCTTTTTCGAAGTCTTCGGTAGCTGAATTCATTGGATCTGACCGACCGGCATTTGCGAACAGCTTCTGCTTCGGGCACCACGCGGCAAGAAAGACTGAGGAAAATGGCGTCGGCTGATGCTTTTATACCTCAGACGCTCTGACGTCGGGGAAAGTGCGACATCAGCCGAGGCCAGACCCAGACTTTGGAATCCGGCCGACCAAAGGGCTGCCTGAGGCAGGACAACCCATATGTTATGACTGCAGATGCATCCTTGAAGGACATCACTTTTTTCCCCTTTAACTAGTAGTACATGGAGCAAATAAAGCTCCATGTACTATTATGATCGGCAAACCCATCATGGCCTGCTTATGTGTTCTCAACATGGATGCCAAGATTCACCCCTCGAGCGAATTTCTTGGCATCCACGTCTCAAACACATAAGTGAGTTACAACTAGCTCACAGATCATCCTCTATGTAATGTAAACTGTATGTAAATGAGAAAAAATGTTAATACAGTTTTATTTTCTATTAATGCGTGTGTGCCCATGTCATAAGTAATAATTTAATAAAGGTGTTAAAAATTGTGGGATGACTACTTTGATAAAGATGAGTTCCACTCAAGTTACAAAAGAGATGAACAGCTAACAAGATCAATTTAGGATTTTAAGCATTTTTTTTAGATTTCAACAGATACATTACTGAGAAAAGTGAGAGGACAGTGGACTTAGATGTGTCCAATACAAAGAATTCATCCAATGTGTGAACTACTCAAATAAATGTGGACATATCAAAAATTTATCTTTATATTAAAATTAATAATTTGTACCAAATTAAAGTAAATCATAAATCTCCTCTTGTAATGTAGGAGAAACTCAAAGGGACAGTCCAAGGGATTTTTTTGTTTTGATTCAGCCTTTGTTTACATTTCAGGTTTGCCTTTCTGAGCATGCTCACCTTTGGCAGAAGGGGGTGGGGGGAGGAAAGAGTGCCTGAAGGAAGTTTAAAAGGTGTTAGCCAAATTCCATGTCAAATTGCAGTTGTACTGACAACAGCTCTCCCTGTGAGCCATTCATTAGTTTAATCTATGCATTTTACCCATTGAGAAAAGTAGCCTTTCGGGCTTTTTATGGCTTGACTGCTGCTGCTACTCTAGAAAGCACATCAATAATGCAAGGCTTTTAAAACTTTAGTAAACAGAGTTTTTTTTGTTTCTTTCATTTCATATTTTATTCTGTGCTGATTGTGAATCCTGGCCATCTACAAGAATTTTACGACATGGCTTCTACCTATAGAAAGCATCCGAGTCAGGCAAACAGTAGAGGAAATATCAGAATCCTCATAGGTAGATAAGGGCAAATCCTGGTAATCAGAAGATATAGAAATATCAGACTCCTGATCAGAAGAATCAGAAGGAAAATCAGTTCTAGGTCTCTTGGAAGGGGAAGGCTGGCTTTCCCTAATTAAGGCAATAAGGTCTTCGGCCATTTTAAGCATTTGTTTTTTAGGCATATGGGCCTGAGCATGCAGTTTGGACATCGGTTTTCTAGGCATGGGTCGTGTTTTAGGCCTGGATGATTAAGAAGATGGCGTTGGTTTAAAATGCAAGTTTGTAGGCCTGAATACACCCTCAGAAGCTGGTGCCTACACAGCAGCTTCGGACCCATCCAATGTAGAGACATTCACAGGTTCCATAGTAGAAGAAGCATCTCGCAGCGCAGCATTCCGAACTCCAAATGGGTCTTAGTAGAGGCCTGCGAATCTGAGGTAGTGGATATCAGGGGGCTACGAAAGTGACTCACTGAGTACCGGCGAACTGGCGACTAGCTTAACGGAAGTGTCATCTGCAGTTTTGGACCTATGTGGTCTATCTCTGTCTTTACCCTTATGATTTTTCAGAAGATTGTTAGTTGGATGGCTTACCAAAGCCATTTCTGGATAGTTATACCGAGTACCAAAATAATTTGCTGCAAATATAGCCCGACAACGAATAGTTCGGGGGTTGAACAAGGCACAAAACTGACAGCGAGGGACGTCGTGGTCCGGGCCTAAGAAAGGAATGCAGTACGAATTAAAATCTTTATTAGGCATTTGCTTTCCACAGGCAAGACAATTGTTAACTTTTACTGACATCAGTTAAGAGCAAGAAAAAGGATCGCCAACAGGGTACATCACATTTTTGAATACTTTGGTTCTGAAACTCGAAAATGAAAATTTCAGGAGTGGGTCGACCGGCACTTATGAACTGCTTCTGCTTTGGGCACCGCGCGGCAAGAAAGACTGATGTAATGGCATCAGCTGCATGTTTTATAGCCCTGACGGCCTGACGTCATGGAAGAGACAGCATCCGACACAGGAATCCAAGACTCTGGTACTCAGTCTGGCTGAGTGCTACCTGCAGGCAGATAACCCAAATGTGATGACTGCAACAGTGAAACACGAAGAACATCCAAATTTCTCTCTTTCACGTTTTACTGTATTCTGATTTTTGAATGCTAGCCTGGTGTAGTGACTTTCTGACCTGCTAGTAATTCCATAAAAAGCAAGTGTGTGACAAAGTTGGAGCATTCGCAGACGCACTCACCTGTCCCTTTTTCAGCTTCTAGTTCGATATGTGCTGATTTCTGAATACTACTAGACAAATGCACTATTTTTAATGAGCGGGCTGCTTGTACATCTGTAGAAACATGAGTGATGCAAAATTTAAAAATTAGTATACACGGACGTCCCTCTTCCCTGGCACAGCTTTCTTTATTTTAAATGAGAGCCAGAAGCTGGAGGCATAATTCTTCAATCCAATGCAAGTTGGAGAGGAACACAAATCCAAAGATAACTTTATCCTGGGAGCTGAAACAAGACTGGAACTGTGGATTTACAGGATATTTAAAAGTAAAATGAAACTGTGGGTAGGAATGAAACTGATGTGTTTAAGTGGGCAAGACTTCTTCTGTCAGCTTAACTCGGAACCTAATTTTAAACACTGGGATTGTCCCTTTAAGTCCCTGACAGTAATAGCACTTTCAGAATCCATAATTTTTCCAGATTTTCAACATATTCTATTTTAACTACACTAGATAAATCAAACTTTTGTAGCATGTTAGGATAATCCCTGCATTCTTAATAATCACAGGTGTGGTTTCCACCTAGTGATCTATGCATTCGAGTCTGGAGGAGAGTCTGCTAGAGATGTACACTCCCCTAATCCATCATTTAACAGTCATATGCTTTAAAAAGCAGATAAGGATACCTCTGAGCCAAGACTCACTAACAAAAAAACAGAATCATTTCCACAGCATAAAAACTGAAGATCATGCATTCAACTTTAGTTAAGACTAGAGGCACTGGTATAATCAACCTTCATTTCTTTTTTTGAACTTGTGTGATTTCTACTTCTCTAAATAAGCAATTTTCTGAAATTAGTCGCAAATGAGACTTGGCAGTGTGAAAACAAATATTCCAAGGTTTCAAAAATGTGACCGTTTAGAAAACATAATTTTTTATACGAATCTTTAGCCGACAGATTAATACAGTATAAGAAACTTTTGAGGTGATGGAAATAACTGGAGTATGATAATTAAAGACTGTGGTATATGACAAAAGTCCAAAAATGGACAAGCAGCACAGTTTGATTGCACTACTGCCAATTTACATTTCCATAACACTAATTTGCTGGATAATTCCAAATCCCACTATTAACTGGACATCTGGATACAGTAAGCCTATTATGACATGTGAGTTTTGTGATCATAGCAAGGAATTTACCCACTTGGTTCATTTTCCACCAGAAATAAAATGTTAGATTTATTTACAAATGTTGTAAATAGGGTGGTTATTATCAAACCTTTAGCACCACTGGGTAATTCAGATCATGTAGCTTTTCAAGTTGGTACTTTAAGAAAAAACATCTGTGTCAAAAACTATGACCATGTATGACTGTACAAAAATAAAGCGCTTATTATGAATTACATACAACTCAGTGAAATATGTAGTAACAATACTTCAGATTTTAGGAATTATTCAAATCCACTTGCATTAAAATTCTCGAGGGGTGTAAAAAAAAATCCAAGAATCTGAAGCATATTTCACCTCTAGAGTGAAAAACTACTTAGCCAATGTAGCAAAGCAAAAAGAAAATGAAATATAAAAGCTATTAATAAAAAGAAAAAAGCAACACACAAGCAGGCCCAGGTGCCCACAGTACAAAAACCCACAAAATCCACCAAGAAAAAGCACTGGAGAAACTGAAAAAGTTCTTTTTAGCGTAGTTAAAATTTAATATTCGCTTTTCGTCCCAAAGACTTCATCAGAAATAATAAAATACTCTTCCAAATCACTTTTAAACCATTCAAAAACATTTGACCAATCAGATCTCATTAACAAATCAATTAAATACATGAAAACATTTAAAAGCATACTACAAAAAATGTACAACTCAGTGTCCACACAGTTAACACAGTTTAAAACACAAGGGCATTCACCCCTATATATTCACTTTAGTAATTTTCCTACTTTTTAAGAAACATTTTATGTTCACCATATCATTCAGGCCAGGGGATAAATAAGAGGCAAATTTAATCTGCAATTCTGCCTCTCTTTGTTCAACATAATTTCTAAAATCCCCTCCCCTAAATTCACATTTAACAACTTCCACTATAGAAAAAGTAAATTTCTTCCTGTTAGAACATGTCAAAGTATGCTTAAAAAAGGCATTATTACTATTTTTTGTTTTTATAGCATACAGGTACTCTAATATCAGTTTCCTTCGACTCCTGGTAGACGTGCCAAGATAAAAACTTGGGCATGTTGAACACATCGCAAGATACACTATCCCTGTTGTACTACAGCTCAATTTTCCAGGGATGGGTATAGTAAACATTAGATGTTCCAGGAACACAAAGGGACCCTCAGAAATAAATCTGCATGCCCTGCACACTGAACATTTAAACATACCCCCAGTTTCACCAGAAGTAAGGGTTGACGCAAAGTTATTATGGGCGGCGCAGTGGTGCAGCGGTTAACGTTGTTGTCTCACAGCAAGAGGTTCTCCGTTTCGATTCACGGCTGGGGTGCCTTCTGTGTGGAGTTTGCATGTTCTCCCTGTGTGGCGTGGGTTTCCTCCGGGTACTCCGATTTCCTCCCACATTCCAAAGACATGCATCTGGAGCATTTCTCCCTGGGCCTCTGCTAAAAACAGGCTCTGTGGAACCTAGTCAGACATTCCCGGTCAACAAATGTTAAATAAATAAAATAAAATAAATAAAATATTATTTTCTAACAAATGTTTAAAATTTAGATTTTTCTTGTAAACAAAATGAGGGCCTTCTCCAAGAACTTTAGATAAATCTGCATTACCCGTAACTACTTCCCAATTCTTACTAATAATCTGACGGATGTAATTAATGTCTGCATTCATATCCAAACAAAATGTGGGACATTCTGCCCCTCTCCCTTTTATATGTGTGCCACTAGATACTACATTCTGAGCTTTTTTAACAAAAGCTCTTAGCAATTTTATAAACTACAAGGGGTGGCATGGGGGCCACTGTTGGCCCAACCTATGCAAATTTGGTATTAGGTTGGTGGGACATGGAAATACTGCCACACATTGATTATTCAGAACAAATTACCTTTTATAAATGATCTGCAGATGATTTGTCCTTTATAGTTTACAAGGACAACATCAATGTTAATGAGTTTGTGGAGCTTGCTAGTACAGCATTTTTAGGCAACAAGGTTTCCTTTTTGGATGTTAACTTGATAATGGACACTAATAAGAATGTGTTCTTGAGTAGTATTCATTGTAAGAGTACTTTTTGTAACAGCTATGTCCATTTCAAGAGTTGCCACCCTTACTTTATAAGAAAAAATATTCTTAGAGGACAGTTCATTCGAGCATCTCGAATGATAATGGAAGACTTTTTTTTTTTTTTTTTTAAGGAAATTAACCTCATAAAAGAGTTGTTTTTAGAATGAGGTCACCCTGGAGACCTACTTGAAAATATGGCTCAAGAGGTCATTCATAGGAGACAGACAGATTTTCCTCCTATTCCAAAAGGTTTTGTTACAAAAGCTCAGAATGTAGTATCTAGAGGCACACATATAAAAGAGAGAGGGGCAGAATGTCCCTGATAATAATCAGTCAAATTATTAGTGAGAAGTGGAAAGTAGTTACGGGTAATGCAGATTTATCTAAAGTTCTTGAAAAAGGCCCTAATTTTGTTTACAAGAAAAATCAACATTTTAAACATTTGTTAGAAAATAATAACTTTGGGCCAACCCTTACTTCTGGTGAAACTGGGGGTATGTTTAAATGTTCACGGTGCAGGGCATGCAGATTTATTTCTGAGGGTCTCTGTGTTCCTGGAACATTTACAGTTTACTATATCCATCCCTGGAAAACTGAGCTGTATTACAACAGGGATAGTGTATCTTGCGATGTGTTCAACATGCCTAAGTTTTTATGTTGGCTTGTCTACCAGGAGTCTAAGGAAACGAGTATTACAGCACGTCTATGCTATACAAACAAAATATAGTAATAATGCCCTTTTTAAGCATTCTTTGACATGTTCTAACTGGAAGAAATTTACTTTTTCTATAGTGGAAGTTGTTAAATGTGAACTTAGGGGAGGGGATTTTAGAAATTATGGTGAACAAAGAGAGGCAGAATGGCAGATTAAACGTGCTTATTTATCCCCTGGCCTGAATGATATGGTGAACACAAAATGTTTCTTAAAAAATTGGAAAATTACTAAAGTGAATATACAGGGGTGAATGCCCTTGTGTTTTAAACTGCGTTAACTGTGTGGACACTGAGTTGTACATTTTTTGTACTATGCTTTTAAATGTTTTCATGTATTTAATTGATTTGTTAATGAGATGATCTGATTGGTCAAATGTTTTTTGAATGATTTTAAAAGTGATTTGGAAGTGTATTTTATAATTTCTGATGAAGTCTCTGGGACGAATAGCGGACATTAAATTTTAACTACGCTAAAAAATAACTTTTTCAGTTTCTCCAATGCTTTTCTTGGTGGATTTTGTGGAAATATAAAAGCTACATGAAATATAAATAAAGGAGGACAATTTTCAATAAACTATGAAAACAATTAAAAAGTGCCATCAAGCAAGAGAAGGCCACATAAGACCAAACTGTCTGCAAACATGCAGTTCAGATGAAAGCTGTATAGTTCTAAAAAGCTGTAAATGGGAAATATAATTTCAATAGTGGGGATATTGCCAATACATTGTGCTCTTTTTGAAACTTGTGTCAGCAGGGGGTAACATCAGTAAAAATATTATAGTACCTGAAAAAATAGGTGGACATGTCCAAATATTAGGGAAGCAATGGTTAATGTCTTTAAACAGATAAGGCAGACAGCAAAGATCATGACTGCATAAACAGGACATTTTTATTGGAGAACTTTACGAGTTCCCCGAATCCTCTTTCCAGAATTTTGCTCAACACTTTATTGTCCGAAGAAATGGTTTCACAGTCCTGGAAGCTGGTTAATACAGTACCCATATATACAAGTGGAAGTCATAACATAAGATGATTAACTACAGATCAATAAGCCGAAGATCTTTGTGTGGGAAATGCTTTGAATGGTGCTTATTATTAACGATTAATTCTGATAACATTGGTTTGATTACTGGCACAAATCAACATGGATTTACAAAAAGGTCAACATTTACCAACTTGATTGACACTTATGATCTTATCAGTAAGATTCTGGATATAGGAACTGGTGTTAGTACTGATGTACACATTTGGCCAAAGCTTTCAAGAACATCCTTGTTATTGCTGACTGCACGAGTACAAACAATGCCACGCATTATTAGGTGGGTTAGTCACTGGTTACATGGAAGCTCTCAGAGAGGTAAGGTGCAAGGACAACTTTCAAATGGGGCACATGTGGCATGTGGTGTATCCCAGGCTTTGGTACTGGACCAGATTCTGGTTAACTTAGCGGTTTCCATATTACCAATATGCAAGTATTGCATTTCTAAATATACTGACAATATTAAAATAGGGGTCTATATAACATCCAAGTAAGAGACTTCATTCAATATGTGACATTTAACACAATGGTTTACAGACCATGGCCTGAATAATAATCACAATAAATGTGGAGTCATGTTTTGTGGTCCAGTGAGGCAGGGCTACACTATTAGAATTGGAAATATTTTAATGAAACTAAACATTTATAGGGATCTTAGGGTAACTGAAATAACTTGACCCTTAAATGAATGCATCTAAAATTAAAATTAAAGCACTAAGGGTAGGTAGGTAGTGTTGATTAAAACATAACATCCAAATCACATACTGTATTAAACACTTCAATAATTACAACCAATCACTGAATATAAGTCAATGTTTTGCAACTATTCCACAGGGGATATACTAATTTTTGAAAGAATTCAAAGAAAATTTATGAAAAGAAATACAGGAGGTATGAGCATGACACACAATGAAGGCCTAGAATATTTGGCATTATTCTCTCAGTTACTCATTTATGACAGACAATCTCTATCTGACAATTTAGGGCACTGCCTAATGAGAAATAAGAATTTTATTAAATTTAGAGAAACTACAACCACAGAAGTGCTTGAGAGAGGTTACACAAATATATTACTGTAAGAACAACATTTGTATCCCAATCTATTTTTAGATTGTGGGACAAACTGTTGCTATCTGTTAGGAGGAAATGTTTAAAAGTGCCTTAAGTAATTGGGTTGGGTCACTGGCTTATACCATTAATCCAGGTGTAAACACAGCAAACTGAAACCTTGAAATGTCTAAGCTGAGTAATGGACTGATGCACCATTTGCTTGCCAGAATAAGCCACAGCCTTTGACGGTCTTTAACTGGAAAAAGAATGGATGCATGATTAGAATAAGCTGGTCAATGTGGCAATCAAATGCACCAAGAGTTCTGACAAAATAACCTGACCCAACTTGGCTACCAAATACTCTTTCCTGCAACAATACACAAACTGGTAAACACTAATTTCTGCTCAGCAGTAGTGTTACCCACGTAAATGTACAAAGTAAGGAGAGATATTTTTAGTTATATAGTTTTTTTTCCATTTACTCATGTTTTAACTGAGGACCTTAAATACGTGTGTGCCTTTTTAAAATTTAATATGAATGCAAGTTACATGATGCTTTTTAATTAAGAATTGTATTTACAGGCTTGTTTCTTGGTTCAATTTGCTCTGAATAAGTTGTAATAAATTACAAAATTAAACTGCTTATCTATAAACAGTAGTCCTTTATTTACGGTGTACATTGAGTCTAGGAGTTGTTTTGCCGTTTTGGATAAATTTTCCACAGATGTTTTGATTATTTATACAGTTTTTCCTTTGGTGTCTGATTTAAGCCTTTTCTTTGGTTTTGAGTAGTTTTTGGCGTAATGGAAGCTAGTAACCACTACAATTCAGACAGCTTTTTTCACAATGGGAATGACAAAAACTTAAGAATTTACCATTCATTCTGTTCCCTCGGAACTTGGAGAACTTGGAATTTTAACACAGCCAACAAACCCTCAGTTTGAGTCATTCTTCGCAAAATGGTTTGACAGCAAAGAATTTATCCCTTCCTTCAGGTTCAATGGATGGAATTTGTGACTTCTTAACAGTTAGAAGGAAGCATGATAACATCAATGGCATCTTTAATGTTGATTCAGTGCTTCACAAAGTACAGTTGTGTACACTTACCATAAATGTAGATGTTCGAGTGTATTCACTGTTGCAGTATACATAAAGTACAGTTGTGTACACTTACCATAAATGTAGATGTTCGAGTGTATTCACTGTTGCAGTATACATAAAGTACAGTTGTGCAGACTTACCATAAATGTAGATGCTCGAGTGTATTCACTGTTGTAGTATACATAAAGTACAGTTGTGTACACCTACCATAAATGTAGATGTTAGAGTGTATTCACTGTTGCAGTCATCACGCTTGGGTTATCTGCCTGCAGGTACCCAGTCCTCAGTCGGCCCGAATACCAGAGACTTAGTATTTCTGAGTCGGACGTTGTCGCTCCAGCACTGACGTCAGGTTGTCAGGGGTATAAAACCAGGTAGCCGACACCATTACATCAGTTTTTCTTGCCCCAAATGTCAGGAGTCCCCCAAACAGGGAGCTGAGAGAGAGAGACTGAGAGAGAGAGAGTACTGAGATACCAAGACCAGAGAGAGACTGAGAGAAGAGAGAGAGAAACAGAGAGAGAGAGAGAGAGAGAGAGAGAGACAACCAGGGGGCTGGAGGGAGGGAAACCAGGATTGCAACAGTGAATACACTCGAACATCTACATTTATGGTAAGTGTACACAACTGTACTATGTTCTTCATGTTTCACTGTTGTAGTCATCACACTTGGGTGGATTCCCAAAGCTGAAGAAGGGTGGAGGCAGTCAAGAAGAGTTAGGGCTGGCTAGTATGTCTTGCAAGACTGTTGTAGCAAATTCTGCCCTGGATTTGGAAAAGATAGGCAGGTGGTAATGCTTGGTGAAGGTGGTGAAGGTGTGTACAGAACTCCAGGTAGCAGCCTCCAGGATGTCGCTGGTAGGGACTCCACTGAGAAATGCTGTAGAGGTAGATTTTGCCCTAGTGGAATGTGTTCTGACCCCCTGAGGGGTTGGTTTGCCATGGTGCTTGTAGCAGAAATGGATGCAGTGTGCTATTTGTAAATAGTTTGCTTTGAAATGGCCTTACCCTCTGCCCCTGTTGCAAAGCTGACTAGTAACTGGTCAGATTTTCTGAAGGGCTTAGTCCTATCAAGGTGGAATCTGAGCTGTCTGTGCATGTCCAAGGAGTGCAGGATCCTTTCCCCTTTATTTTGAGGAATAGGGAAGAAGGTTGGCAAATGGATGGATTGATTGAGAGCTACACTGGACATCACTTTAGGCATAAAGGAAGGGTTAGTCCTGAGGGAAACCTTGTCAGCATGGAAAATAATGAAGGGTTCCACAGCCATCAGTGCTTGTAGCTCAGACACTCTTCTAGCAAGCAAGCAAGGCTTTTTTCCAAGAAAGGAGCAGGTTCAAAGGGGGGAAGCGTGAGCTTTTCCATTACAAAGTTAAGGTCCCAAGGAAGGGTGGGTGCTCTCCTTGGTGGCATTAGGTTGTTTGCCCCTCTCAGGAACTGTTTGATAAGAGGGTGCAAGAAGAGAGGTGGCTCAGTGTTGTAATGAGCCGAAATGGCTGAGGCATGTATCCTAATGGAAGAGAAGGACAGGCCTTTGTGGAGTAGATCTGCTAAGTAATCCCGGTTAAGAGGCAGAGAGGGCAGTGTTGTGTCCTCTCCTGTAGATTGAATCCATGAGCAGATCGTACTGGGTCTTCTGGCTTCAAGAATGACATCCAGCATCTGTTTGCTTAAGGTCACTGAGGGAGAATTCAAGGAATAAGCCAGGCTGCAAGATTTTGGGTTTGCAGTTGTGGATGCAGAATCTGTCCCTCCTGCTGAGAGAGGAGGGTTTGTTTCTGGTGTAGTGGCACCGATGTCAGGCTGCGCAGTAGTGGGTACCAGTGCTGGAGTGGCCAGTTCGGGGCAATCAGAATTGTCCTTGGTCTGTCCTGTTTTATCTTGAGCAATACGCTTGAAAGGAGGAGCAGAGGGGGGAAAGGCATAGATTGAGAGATTTACCCAGTGAAAAGATAGGGCATTAACTTTCTAGGCCCTGCTGTGAGGATTCCTGGTGCAGAATTTGCTGAGCTGGTAGTTGCAGGGGGAGGCAAAAAGATCCACCTCGGGGGATCCCATTTCTGAATGAGAAGGTTGAAGGTGCTGTGCTCCAATTGCCACTTGTGTGGGTCTAGGAGATTTCTGCTTAAGTTGTCTGCCAGTAAGTTTTGTTTGCCTGGCAGGAACTGAGCTTGCAGATGAACTTGAATGTCCAAAGCCATGTTCCAGAGGGCCATGGCTAGCCTGCAGAGTGGGTAGGAATGGGTTCCCCCCTGTTTGTTGATGTACCACATAACTGTGGTGTTGTCTGTTTTTATTAGCAGTTGTCCTGGAAGGATCACGGATCTGAAAGCTGTCAGGGCATTCTGTACAGCTAGCATCTCTTTTTGGTTGATGTGCAAATGAATTTGACTTGGGCTCCAGTGACCCTGAATACATATTACGTCCATGTATTCCCCTCAGGCACAGTCTGATCCATCTGTGGTTAGGGTCTGGGAGGCATGGGGTTGAGTAAATGGCAGTCCCTTGTGGATGCATGCTTCTGCCCACCAGATGAACTCTGTCCTTAGACAGGGTATGATAGGAATGACTGTTTCCAGGTCCTGAGAATGTTGGCACCAAAGACTTTTTAAGTACCATTGGAGTTTCCTCATATGCAGTCTTGCATACAGAATCGGAGTATACATGAGGCCATGAACCCTAGGTCTTGCAGTATTTTTCTAGCAGATAGCTGGGTTCTGGTGGCCATTTGTCTGAAGTAGTCTGTCAGATAGACTTATTTTTCTGAGGTGAGGAATGCCATCTGGGAAGTTGTGTCCAAGCTTGCTCCCAGGAATACAATTTTTTGACTGAGTACCAGTTTTGATTTCTTTTCATTGATGGTGTACCCCAAGGAAGTGAGAAGGTTTTTCACAAATGTCAGGTGCTGCAGCAGCAATTCCTGACTGTTCGCCTGAATCAGGCAGTTATCCAAGTATGGGTAAATTTGGATATTTCTCTGTCTGCAGTATGCAGTGGTTGGAGCCAGGCATTTTGTGAATACTTTGCACGCAGTGGATAAGCCAAAGGGAAGTGCAGAGAACTGATAATGTATAGATCCTGCCCTGAAACGTAGATACTTCCTGCATGATTCCCTTATGGGAATATGCAGATAGGCTTCTTTTAAGTCTATGGTGACTAACCAGGCACTCTTGGCTAGCACAGGAAGAAGCTGTTGCAGGGTAAGCATTTTGAATTTTGGTACCAGCAAAAAGGTGTTGAGAATGGAAAGATCCAGGATTGGGTGCCAAGAACCATCTTTCCTGGGTAACAGGAATAGTCCGGAGTAGAGTCCTTAACCCCTCTGTTCTACTGGAACCGGCTGAATAGCTCTGATATTGAGCAGGGAAAGTACTTGGTTTTGAGCCTCTGCCCATGGTTTGAAGGAAGGTCTGGAAACCCGCTTGGGGTTGGCAGTGAATGGAAATAAAATCTGTACCCCTGGGATACAATGTTGAGGACCCACCAGTCCTGAGTGATGGACATCCATGTTTTTGCATGAAGGAAAAGTTTTCCTCCTAGGGGCACAAGCAATTGGGCATGGCTGGGGAGTGGAGTAAAGAAGTCACTGTGAGCTTTTTCCGTAAGGAGGTGGCTTACCACTCCCTGCTTTAGGAGTGGGGGCACTCCATTGCTGAGATCTCTGCATATCCTGAAACTGTAGTCTGGGTGGTCTGCTTCTCCTGGATCTGGTTTGAGAAGACCTGAAGGGGGCTGGAAAGGACCAGTGTTTGGAAGGGCAATGCCTACTGAATCTAGGGTGTTGCACTTGTAAGAATTCTTTAACAGTCTGCATAAACTTAGCTTTTTCTTCTATCTTTTTAAGAACCTCTTCTGCTTTGGTGCCAAACAAACCGTCCTTATTCAAAGGAGCATCTAATAACTTTGATTTGACATAGTCTGGCAAGGTCTGCTCCTTCAGCCAAGCACTTCTTCGCAGTACAGAGCCAGTGACAGCTGCCCGGCAAGATGCTTATAGGGAGTAAAAGCCACACTGCAAAGTATGCTTGCTGACTTGGCCTGCAGAGTGCATAAGCTCCTGCAATTCTTTATTTTCTGCACAGTTGCTGGTACTTCATTATGTGAAACTGACAATTCAATGCTCTAATAGCAAGAGTTGCAGAGGTATATACCCTTTTTACCCCATCTGTCCAAAGCTCTGGAATCCCTGTCCGAAGGGGTGGGATTCTTGGCTGTAGTAGCCTTGATACCTTTAGGCCCCTGGAAAATTATCTCTGGGTCAGCAGCAGGATTCTTGAAAAGAAATTTGAGAGTGCCAGGTACTCTGTAGTACCTGTCTGGTTTCCTAGGGGCAGGAGATAAAGTGTCAGGAGTAAGACTGAATTCCATAAAATCATCATCCACAACATCCAAGATGGGGTACTGCTAAGGGCCTGCGTTAAGGCAACTCTAGAAATTTTCTGAGTCTCTTTTTGGACTGAGGATAGTCTTGGCATTCCCAGTGGAAATTCTCTCGTAAGGTATGCAAGGTTTCACCAAAAGAAAAATCCTCTGGAGGGGAGGCAGAGGGAATGGATTCCTCTGCATCTGAATCCTTACAAGCAGATAAGGGCATGTCTTCATAATCAGAAATTTCAGAGTCATCGGACTCCTGGTCTGTTGAAGCTGAAGGGGTCTGGACTCTGTCTCTCAGCAGGGGAAAGCTGACTTCCCCTAATCAGCGTAATAAGGTCTTCAAGCATTCTATGCATTTGTTTTTGTGGCATGGGAGCAGGTGCATGCGCTTTGGTCGACGGTTTTCTAGGCGTAGTGCATACTCTGGGCCTAAGAAACTTGGCAGTTTTGGTTAAAAAAGTCATCAGTTTAAGTCAAACATCGGTTGAGCGAATAACTGCCTCAGAAGCCAGTGCCTGCTCAGTAGCTCTGGACCCATCCAAGGTAGAGACATCCACAGGTTCCATAGTCGATGAGTCTCACAGCATACTGGACTCCGAATGGGTCTCGGTAGAGGCCTGCAAATCCATTGAAGCGGGCATCAGGGGCTGCAAAATCGTCTCACTAAATACCAGCAGACTGGCGACTAGCTTAATGGAAGCGACATCAGCAGTTTTTGGACCTATGCGGTCTGTCTCTGTTTTTATCTTTAAGTTTTTTCGGAATATCGGTAGTCGGATGGCTTACCGAAGCCATTTCAGAATACGGAGATCAAGAGGGAAAGAATTTAGTGACAAAGAGCCCGACGACGAATGGTTTGGGTGTTAAATAAGGCACAAAACTGACAGCGAGGGACTTCGTGGTCCGGGCCTAAATAGGTGATGCAGTAAAAATGAAAATCACTGTGAGGTATTTGCTTTCCACAGGCAAGACAATTGTTAACTTTTTCCTGACATCAGTTAGAGCAAGAAAAAAGGATCCCCAATGGGGTATTTAGCTTTAGAAGACTTCAGGATTATTAAATTCGTAAACGAAAATTCAGGTAGCGGCTGACCTGCAGTTGCGAACTGCTTCTGCTTCGGGCTCCTCGGCAAGAAAGACTGATGCAATGGCATCGGCTGCCTGTTTTTATACCCCTGGCGACCTGACGTCAGTCCTGGAGCGACAGCATCCGACGCAGAAAAACCAAGTCTCTCGTATTCAGGCCTACTGAGTGTTATCTGCAGGCAGATAAACTAAGTGTGATGACTGCAACAGTGAAACACGAAGAACATCTATAATCCTTCTGGCACAAACCATTCATCTGCACAAAGTACAGTCTTAAATGAAACATTAAACATGTCGGGATTTGACTGCAAAATTTAATTTATAGTTTAGAAAAACATTTGTTAAAAGTTAAAACTATTGAATTAGAATTTTTTTTTTATATGAAACACTATCATACTGCAACAAGTTCCACTGGGTTTAAGAACATATACATTTCCGAAAGGAACCAGGTATAATGACTTGCTATACAAGAAACTCATTCATATTTTCAACAATACTGGCACTGAGGTTATGAAGTCAATGGCCTGTGTTTATAAAACAAATGTTGACTGTTTAAAAGATTTGGTAAAAGAACTGGACAACAATATTAAAGAAACAGACATTTTAATGATTACCTCACAGTTTACAACAGTACTGCAGCTAAGAAATCGACAGGCACACTTCACTTCGACTACTATGTACAGAAAGAAAAAGACTTTAGCAAAGGCTTCAGATACCTATGCCAAGGGAATTGATTATCCATTAAATAAGCACACCAAAATCAACGACGTTAATATCAGTCAAGTAGCAGATACAGTGGGCAACTTTCAGAAAAACAACAAGCTACTATTTTTAAATTAGGAATTTGATAAGGTCTTCCTTTCACTGTATGATAACGTATAACGTTGATGAACAAAGTGTAAATAGATGTTAGTTCTGTTACATGCACCTCCTCCTTTTCAAAATGTAGTACAGAAAAACGTGGGAGGGAACTATGCTCATTTGAAAGGGAAGGGGAAAAGGAAAGCAAGAGGAAGGGAAAACTGTGTATTAAAATGTCCAGCAATTAAATCCTGCAGTTTTAATCTGGATTTCAGACAGACAGTATTAGTACTAAATAAAGGGTTTACTTTTATTCCATCAAATAGGGCTAACGCAGTGTAATAGCAAGTTATTTGTGCACAAGTTGAATTTACACTGCATCTAAATGATATAAAGAATTTCATTGGAAAGTCCACATAAATTTATAAAAAAAAAAAAAAAAAAAAAAAGAATGCTTGTAATCCTTCATTGCATCACACACCATTTTTTTCTGACACTTGTGAGCAAGACATTCAGGAGATTATCAATAATCCCTTAACTAAAAAATGTTATAATTTGTCATTTGGTGAAAGAGAAACTTCAAAAGAACTTAGAAAACTGAAAAATATCAGAATTGTGAAAGCAGATAAAGGTAATAGTAAAATACTTATGGACAATGCAGATTACAATCAAACTCTTGGATTTGTTAGCAGACAGACTACTACGAACAAGTTTCTGTTAACTTTATTAATCAATTTTAAGAAAATAAATGAGGTGTTATTAGACCTGTTACATCAAGGTTAGGAGTAAGACGCTGTCCGGTTCGATTCTCAGCTAGAGCGTCTTCTGCGTGGAGACATGTGTGAATGGACGTACCTTCGTTGAAGGTTGTGCATCTGGGCTGGTAACTCGGCACGTAAAAATCAACTACCAATCATTAGCAGACCGGAGTTCAGTTGTGGCGGCCCCTAACTGGGAAAAGCCGAAAGACACAACAACAACAACAACAGTCCTATTTTTCAATATCCCCAAGACCCACAAAGACTTCCAGATCAAAAAATTGCCATCTTTTATGGCCCATTACCGCAGCAGATTTTAGTAAAACTCAATTAATTTCTGTGTTTTTGAACTCTGGTGTTGAATCCTGTGGTACAGGGTTCAAGATATTTTTTTAAAGACTCTTGGGATCTATTAGATTTGTTACATAAATACACCTTTTCACAGGTAAAGAAAAAATGATTGTCACACTAGATGTAGTTCAAGTTGTCGGAATCTACTCAGACAATACCTAGGAAAGTTTACACAATTTAACGATGCTTTTATAAATTTAGTTTGCACACTCACCGTGACTGTACTAGAGAATTGTTTTTTTTTTTTTTTTTTTTCAATGGGAAATACTTTAAAACAAAACAGGGGTAGCCATGGGAGCCAGAATGGCACCCTCATTTGCCAATTTACTGGTGGGAAACAAATTTTAAGTTCCATATATTGTTTAACAAAGTAAACTTTTAAAGAAGAAACATTGACGATTCTTCATTTGGGAGGATGTCTCTGTCCCTCCTGCCCAGTCCTTCATTTGGGAGGATGACATTAATGAATGACAGTTTTTTATGTGATTTGAACACCAGTACCATTTTTTTTTTTTTTTTTACTGTGTGGGGCAGGAAACATTGACAACTTTTTAGATGTTGAAATTCAGTTAGATGTGAATGGCAAAAAGTTTCACAGCAGTATTTATAGAAAGCCATCTTTCACAAACTATTTAAGTTATGATATTCAGCATCAGAAATTTATGAAAGAAAATGTCACCAAAGGGCACCTGATCAGATTGAGTTGCCTAATCAGTGACTATTTCAAATTTGAAAAAGAAATTACACAATTAAAGAACTTGTTTATAGAAAGAGGGTATCTGGCAACATGCTAGACAAAAGTATTAGAGAAGTAAAGAACTATAGCGGTACTAAATTTTCTCCCATTGTAAAAATGGGCCTTAAACAGGACAGTAAAATGACTCTTCTAACATGACAGCATTACCCCCCCCCCCCATTTCCCTAGACTCATATAACATCAAGCATGTATTAAATGACAACTGGAAAATCATTCTTGTAATCCCAGGTCAACTACCACTTTTGTGGGTAGCTAGGGTATTGTTATTGATTTGATTAGTGTGAAGGGACATTGTTTGTGCTGAAGGCAGTGATGATGCATTTCTCTGCATTCAGTTTGAGACCATGGCTAAGACACAAGTCGCTGGTTTGCGCAACACCATCCTGGAGTAAAGAGACATCATTTGGGGATTCAATAATTGCACCCAGTTTGCAGTAGTTTCCAAACTTGGTCAGCCACAGCCTCTTAGTTTTGACCTGAACTTCTGAAAAGTATAAACCAAACAGTAGAAGGTCCAGCAGTGACCACTGTGGCATCCTGGTGGTAAGAGGCCTGCTGGTGATGTGGAGTCATCCACTTTAATAATGCGCGTCTGGTTTGTGAGCCACTTGGCAAGCTATCTTACAATGAAGAGGTTTACATTTAGTTTGCTAAGTTTATCGATAATGCCAGAGTGTGGGATTGTGTCAAAAACCTTTGCCAAGTCAAGATATGCTGTGTGCATAGATTTGCCCTGGTCAATGGTTCTGGTCATATTTTTGAAAAAATCCACCAGATTTAAACAGACAGGATCTGCCCTTGACAAAGCCGAACTGGGTAGGATCAAGGGTTTGGAAGTCATCTATGTCTTTATTTATGAGGTCCACAATGATACGTTCCATGACCTTACAGATGAGGCTGGACAGGCTTAAGGGTCTGCAATTCTCCAGGTCTGTTTCTAGATTACTTTTGTAGAGGGGAATAACTGTTGGTGTTCTCCATTCCGCAGGAATACAGCCTGTGGTTAGGCTATGACTGAAAAGGGCACTTAACGGTGATGCTAGTTCATGTTTTAGCCTGTTTAGAAGACAGCCTGGGATGCCGTCTAGTCCCATACAGGCTGTTTTTTTTTTTTTGTCTTGGACAAGGCTTTAATGACCTGTTCTTCAGATATATATGGTGTGTGTGTGTGTGTGTGGGGGGTTGGGGGAAGGCTTGTGATAGGTTTGGAGGCGACAAGTGTGTGAATTTTCACCAAACCTAACCACTAGTAGATTTGCTATCTCTGTCGGATCAGTGTGTGTGATACCATTGGTCACTAGTTCTGCACATGCTTGGGTCCTACTTTTTAGGCTACTCACGCAACTGGAAAAAGTTTTGTGGTTAACTTTGGCTATGCTTCCTAGGTTTTTCTCAAAGAAATCCTTAGTGGATTTGACAAGTTGTCCTACTTGCCTGTTGAGGCTAAGGAGGGTGCTTTTTCATTGTTGGGGGTCTTGCCTTTGTTTTCTTGGACAGCAACTTTTTGATTCATTGCAAACTTTGTTGATGCTGGATGTTCACCATGGTGGTTTGTTTTTACTTGGGGCTCTGGCTTTGAGTCTTTCCGGTATAGCCAAGTCTATGCACTTATGCAAGTGATTTATACAGGGCTTTAGTGTAAAAGCTTTGGTGTAGTTACCACTTCCAGCTGGGTGTGGGCCCTGGAATGCATTTATACCTTCAGCTAGGAGAGTATAGTTTGCCTTGGCAAACTGTTTTAGTCTGATTTCGCTCTTTGTGAGTTCTGGTGTTAGTGTCAGCTCGAAGATTACTGATTTGTGGTCAGACTTAACTAATGAGGGTCCAACAATTGTAGTAGTAGTACATCTGTTTGATATGTTAGCGAGGACCAGATCTAGTACATTTGTTCCTCTTGTCAGGGTATGAACAATTTGTTCCAGGGCATTTTAGTTAAAGTCAAGGAACTAGCCACTAGCGTGTTAGGGCTAGCATAGATTTCCCAGTTGATGGTTGATATAATTGAAATCCCCCATAGCCAGACCATTCAATAATATTTGGATTGTCTCCAGTTTGGTCAAGTAGGCTTCATAAGCATCATGACCCATGGAGGGGGATCTATAACTGGCTATGACTTGAATGGTGATTTTACCCACCATAACCTGAACTTGAAGTAACACCATAGAGTTTGTCCAGTCTAACTACAGAAGAGGTGAATTTATCTCTAATATAGATAGAAACATCTCCTCCCTTGTGTGGAAGGCAAGGCCAGGGTACTCTCTGAGGACTTGAACCAGGTTTCTATGACTGCACAAACATCTACATCTTCTGCTGACAGAAGTGCTTCCAGGTTTTAGCTCCTAGCTAGGTCCTACCTGACCCTTATTTTGTTATGATTGGCACATTTTACATCGGCAAGTTTGTTTGAGACCTTGCCTAAAAAAGGCACTATGGGGGAGGCAAGAGCTTTTGCCAGCAGCCAAAATCCTAGGGTGCCAGGTGCAAACAGTCTCTGGTAAAGCAGTGAGGTTTTGTCAACCATGGCTTCCCAGGCTAACACAGACTGGATCCCCTTTGAATAACACCACAAACTAAGGCAATTATTGAAATCAATCATTTTTTGTTTACACTGTGGCATCACATTCTAGGTGAGGGTAGTATGCTGCTCAAGGCTAGGGACACACCTGAATGGGACATGGACTCAATCACGTCTCTTTCTTCATATAGCCCAGTGAGGTACGTCTCGGGTCGTTCACTCCTACATGAACTATGACAGAGTTATAATGGTACTTATTGCTGAGAGACCTGAGTGCACATGTGATCTGATGAATCCTGGCAACAGACAGGTGGCTGGCTGTGACTTTCTCATTGTCCAACGTGGTGAGTGGGACATTTGTGCATCTCACTACCAAGTCTCCAATGACTAGAAAATTTGTTTCAGTGTTACGCCTTACGGGCTTGGTAGGTGAGACATTGGTGTTGCTGTGTGTCATGGGTGCTGTGGGAACTGTGTTAGTTGTAGCAGTCTTATGTTTTGGAGGTCTCTGGTGTTTCAGTAGGTTTTTTGAGAGAACCTCCATGTATGCTGATTTTTGTATTAGATGCGTACTATGTATATGACTAGTGGTATTATGTGCAGTGTAGTGGTGGGTGGGTTGACAACATCTTCTGTCTCAATGTTGAGTGCGAGAGAGCATGGATTCAAGATTCCTGGTGTAAATGCGAGAGAGCATGGATTCAAGATTCTTGGTGTAGATACATCACTCATACTCTGTACTAGTGAATTATTAATAGAGGGTGGTCAGTGTACATGAGGCAATGTAGTAATTGTCTCAAGAGATCCAAGTCAACAAGGCTGGCATGAGAAACAAGGGTGGTCCAACTGTCCATAATACTAGGTTGAAAACCATTATTACAAAGGGGGGCTTTTCAGGATTCATCAAGGAGGAGCTCAGTGGATGGATACTGGACATTTCTGCCTGTTTTTTTTTTGGTAGTTTAATAGGTTTCAGGTCACTAACAGTATGACTGGGAAAGAACTAAGGATGTGGGCTACACTAATGTGCTACAGCTGTATCTAATGGAGAAACTGTCAAATTAATCTGTCACGCTATGGCGCACAATTGCATGGCAGTGTGCAACGCAGACGAGCAGAAACTTGCTCAAATGCAGGGCTTAAATACTAGAAGCTAAAAACTTTAAAAAGGTTCAACAGAACCAATGAGAATGCTTACTCCAAGCTCTAGACCAACCACCCTTTACCAGACAGGTTCCAATCAGCACAATCTTCTAAATAAAATGCAGAAAGGCCCCTTCCAATCCAAGATGGCCTGGAAAATGTGCTCAGAACAAATAGCCACTAAAAACAGACTTATATGCAGCAAACCTGTGTCTGGAATACACTACAGCTACTAGCTACCTAGTTTCACTGGGAACCACTAGAGAATGTTTAACAGCAGAATAATAGCAGTGAAACACTAAAAAACGTTTAAAACAGCAAAAAACAAGACTCTAAAGAATGTTTTAAACAGCTAACAAAATCAGATATTTTAACAGTTTGGTTGGAAAAACAGAACAAGCAGAACAGACTGCTTTGCAACAGTGAAAGTACCAGCAAATACTTAAACAGTGAAAATAGCAAGAGCAGCTTTGTAAACAGTAAAAACAGTTGAATGGTAGGGGGGTTGTGGGAAGGGAGCTGAGGAAGAATGAAAATGGACAACACAGATAATGTGTTATGGTGAATACACAACGTCTTTATCTGATGTTGTCAATTTTCATTCATTCCTCAACAATTGGGACAGATTCCCCAGCTACCCAATATTCCAAGAGGACTCTAAGGAAGGATATTCCTGAACAGAGTTGAGCGAAGGCTGCTCTTCCCCTCCAGACCAGATTCAATTTGTAATGAGTAATAAAGGTGCAAGCATTAGCTCACATTGCAGCTGCACATATATTGTCCATGGAAGTCCTGGATACAAATACTGAATGTTGCCATGGACCTGGTTGAATGGCCTCAAAGGGTTTGGGTAATGAAAGGCCCAACTTGTTATGGACAAAGGATATACAATCAGTCAACCATCTGGCGAAGGTTACTTTTGTAACTGGCTTGCCCAATTTGGAATCCCCAAAGACAAACATTGATCTGTTTTTCTGAAATTCTTCATTCTATGCAAGTAAAAACATAAATGCCTATGAACATCCAGCAAGTGCAACATTTATTCACCTTTGTTTGTAAAATCTGGAAAGAAAACTGTCAGATTAATAGATTGGTTGATGTTGGATTCTGACACCACCTTAGGAAGGAAGGAATGGATCATAAAGCTACCTGATCAGTATGAAATATTAAGTAAGTAGGTTTAGAGGACAATGCTTGATGTTCTGAGAGTCTTCTAGCAGAGGTGATGGCTACCAAACATAAGTTTTTGACCTGGAAAAATAAGTTCACATTTTGCTGTTGGTTCAAAAGATGAGTGAAATAAGGCCTGTAATACTAAATTTAAGTCCCATGGCAGAGTTGGATCCTTATAAGGAGGTCTCAACAGAACAGCACCTTTCAAAAATACCTTACAAAGTTATAATGAAGCCAAGGAAGTGTGTTCAATCCCCATGTTAAAATTAAAAATGGAAGCCAGTTGTACTCTAATAGTTGAGCTGGCTCCTTCACTGAAAATTGTTACTAAAAATTCAAGGACACTATGCACGTGTCAAAAAAGAGTTGATAAGTTTTACTGCACCTAAAAAGCAAATCTTTTCCATTTACTTCTGTAAAGTTTCCTTGTAGAAGCTTTGTGGGAAGACAAAAGTATATGATGAACAGGCGAAGAGTGTATTCTGTCTGGATATCAATGGACGTTGAGAAACCATGCGGTCAGTTTTAGGTTTGAGATATCCAGGTGAATTATGTCTGCCGGGTGAGACAGAAGGTCTAGTATTGGATCCAGAATCTAAGGAAGGTAGATGAGATGAGGCCAAAGAAAGGGGAAACAAACTTGCTGAGGCCAGTAAGAAGCAATGAGGATGACTTTGCTCTTCAACCAGGATGCTTTCTATAGACATTTGGGAGTTAAGGGGATTGGGGGAAACGCAGAGGAGACCGAGGGACCAACCGTGTAGAGCAGTGTCTCTCTGTGATTTCCTTGGTAGGAGGATCAGGGCAAAGAACCTGCAGCACTTTTTGTTTAGGGGAGATGTAAATAGGTTGCTGCATGGCTGACCCCACTGGCGAAAAATCATTTCCACCACTTTCTTCAGAGACTACTCATGAGGTATTAGAATGGACCCGCTCAACTTGTCTGCTATCACTTTGGATTTCTCCGGAATGTGCACTGCTATCAGAAATCAGTTGGAAGAGATTACCCACTGCCAAACTCAGAGCTTCTCGACACAAGGAGTTAAGATATGATTCCTCCTTGTTTGTTGACATACCAAACCACACACATAGTCTGAATTGCAACTGTCCTGTAAGGGAGAGAGTCCTGGACAGTCTGTGATACTAAGAGCACTGCTCTCATTTCCAGGACACTGACATGCATATTTGCCTCTGTTTTTCCTAGAAAGTGCCCCCCCCCCCACTCCCACCTAATCTGGGATGTGTCCATGGTCACTATGGCTTTGGGCTGAGGAAGAATGAAGGGGTGGCCCTGCGGAACCTGATCTGAGTAGATCCACCACCAAAGGTATCTTTTGCATGCTTGAGTAATTCTTATCTGAGTGGACATATGCTGATGAAGAATGGACCACCAAATTGCTAGTATCCAATGAGGAATCCTGATTTGAAATCTTGTTAGGGGAACTAGAACTACTGTCATAGATACTGATTCCAAGGCTTGCAGAATCAAAAGGGGTGAAACTGAGGAATTGTCAATTATCTTTCTGACCTGGAATCACAGGATGTGTACTCTTCGGATAGGAAGACAAGATGTCATGGATACTGTGCTGGAAATAGCTCCTATGAATTCCAATGTCTGAGACAGTTCTGTTATTTACTATACTTTATGGTTATTCCCAGAAGGGAGCAAGTCTGCAGTACCTGGTCTCGAGCTCTTATCAACTGTAGATGCCTGGTCAGAGTGGTTATGAGGCAGTCATTCAAGTATGGAAACACTCGGAATCCCTGCAGTCTCAAGTGAGCTGCTACCACTGCCATGCATTTGATGAATACCTTGGGGTTGTGGTGAGGCAAAGGGCAGTGCTCTGAACTGGTAACTGTCTGCCAGCCAGAAAAAGAAGTTATGTACCTACCATAACGTTCCATGTTAGTTGTCTTCATCTCGCCTTCCTTCTTGCTGTTTGGGTTCGGAGCCGATCCTCGGCTCTGACTCTGCCATCTTCCTACAGCTCGAAAGCTGTTTACTGGCTCAAGGCTACCCCTTATCCCAGAATGCCCAGCATCAGCTACCCAGATCTCGTTTGTGATAGCACACACTAGACATACGTAGAGTAACCAGTAACCTAAAAACGGGTTGTCCAATACACCTAAACAAGGAAAGAGTCATAAATTACCTGGCATGTGAAGTAATAAAAGATACTCAGCCAGTGAAAACAAAAAGGAACTCCTCTCAATCCTCTAGGAAGGGGGAAGGAGGGAGGGACACAAGAAGGAAGGCGAGATGAAGACAACTAACATGGAACGTTATGGTAGGTACATAACTTCTTTGTTAAGTTGTCAAACTCGCCTTTGTTCTTGCTGTTTGGGACAGCATCCCTAGCACCTAAAACCCTGGGTGGCTCATTGGAACAGACTCTTCAGAACAGTAGAACCAAAGGAAGCTCTGCTCTGGGAGACCATATCCACCTTGTAATGAGAGATAAAAGTGTGAGGGTTTGCCCCAAGTGGCATCTGCACAGATTGAGTCTATGGGCAACCTAGACTGAAAGGCTACAGAGGTGGCTAATGCTCTAGTGGAATGACCTTTTGGTTTAGCTGGTGGCTCTTTATTTTATAACTGATAAATAAAGGCAATAGTATCAGATAACCATCTGGATAAGGTCACCTCAAAAATTGGAAGGCCTTGTTTGTTGAAAGCATAAGAAAGAAATAACTGATCTGACGTTCTTAGTTCCTTAGTTCTATGGAGGTAAAAACACAATGGTCTGTGCACATCCAATTGGTGGAGCTTGTATTCTGCCTTGTTGCTGTGATTAGGAAAGAAAACTGGGAGATCTATGGATTAATTTAAATTGTTTGAGCAGACTTTAGGAATAAAGGATGGACTGGTCCTCAGAGAAACTCGGTCCTTGTGAAACACCAGGTAAGGAAGGCGAACACATAGTGCTTGAAGTTCTGAGACACATCTAGCTGAAGTGATAGCAACCAGAAAAAGTGTCTTCCAAGAAAGAAATTTTAAGGAACATGATGCTGCTGGTTCAAAGGGAGGCAAACTTAAGGAAGCTAAAACTAAATTGAGATCCCAAGGAGGAGGAGGAGGATCTCTAACTGGGGGTCTAAGAAGAGATGTTCCTCCCATAAAGGCCTTGCACAGCTTATGAGACATTATGCTAGAATTAAACATACCGATACGAAAATTAGAAATGGCAGCTTGTTGTGCTCTCACAGTCTGGTGCAGCTTCCGCTACCATTAAAGAGTTGTGCTAGAATTTCAAGAATTTCATGGACTGGGGTGAGAAAGGATCCAAATTTCTAGATTCTGCCCAGTAAGAAAAACGTTTCCATTTACTAGCATATGTTTTCCTCGTAGTAGACTTATGTGAGGAAACAATAATATCACGGACTGCTGGGGAGATATTGGAAAGCCTGGCTAAGGTTGGAAGTGGAGTAACCAAGCTGTGAGCTGGAGAGTTTGAAGGGATTGGTGCAACCAGCCTGATTGATAAATCAGAAGATCTGGAACCGGGTCCAGAATCCACAGTTGATCCAGAAGGCGGAGGTGCAGGAATGGGAACCATATCTGTCGAGGCCAATATGGGGCAATGAGGATCAAATTGCAAACCAACGACTTTGCTTTCTGTATGAGTCTTGGTATTAGGGGGAAAAGCGTACAAGAGTCTCTGAGGCAATAGTGGACAAGAGCATCCCTGGGTATATGATCTGGAAGAGGAAGTAGGGAGAAGTAGGTGCTACATTTGTTGTTGAAAGGAGTGGCAAATAGGTCGCAGCAAGGCTGTCCCCATTTGCGGAAGATAAGATCCGCAACTTCCTGATTCGGAGACCACTCCTGAGGCATGGGAATAGCTCTGCTGAGCCTGTCCGCTATGACGTTGGATTTCCCAGGGATGTGCGTTGCTATCAGAAAATATTGGGAGGAAATCGCCGATTGCCACAGTCTGAGTGCTTCTCGACACAAGGGGTAAGACCTGGTCCCGCTCTGTTTGTTGATGTACCACACCACTGACATGTTGTCCATTTGGATTGCAATGGTCCCGGAAGGAAGGGGGCTTGCAACGCTAGGAGCACCGCTCTCATTTCTAGGACACTGATATGCAGATGGTACTCGTGAGGTTGCTAAGTGCCTTGGACTGTCCTGCCTAGATAATGCCCCCCACCCTATCAGGGAGGCATCCGTGATCACTGTGGCTACCGGAGGGGGTTGTATGAAAGGTCTGCCCTGAATTACTAGTGGGGAGACCATCCACCAAGAAAGGTGCCTTTTGCATGTTTCTGTGATCAGGATCATGTGAGACATGGGTAGTTCCTGGAAAGACCACTGTGTGAAAAGAAACCACTAAAGGATTCTCATGTGGAAACACGCTAATGGGACAAGAAGAATGGCAGCTGCCATGGAGCCTAGAGCTTGGAGGACATATCTGACTTGAATCCTTTTGCTCTGCATTAGAATTAACACTTGTTGATGAATAGTGGAAACTCTTTCCTGTGGTAATCTTGCAAACATTTCTTTTGTGTTTAACTCTGCTCCTATGAATGTGATAGACTGACAGGGCAACAAGGCAGATTTTTCGAAATTTACTGTAATGCCTAGTTGAGTGCATGATGTGATTCTATAATCCAGTGTCTCTAAGAGTAGATGCCAGGTGGTAGCAGTCAGGAGCCAGTCGTCTAGAATGGGAAACACCTGGAATCCTTGACGCCTCAGGTGAGCCGTGACTACTGCCATACACTTGGTGAACCCCCTGGGTGCGGAGATGAGACCAAAGGGCAGAGCTCTGAAAGTACAGTTTTGTACCTACCATAAATGTAGATGTTCGAGTGTTCACCCTGCTGCAGTCATCACACTTGGGTTATCCTGTCGTCAGGCGGTCCCGCAGTCGGACAGATTTCCAAAGTCTTGATCCAACGTCGGTTGCTGTCGCCTCATCCCTGACGTCTGCGCAAGGGGTACATATACTGCAACCGACGCCATTTTCTTCAGTTTTTCTTGCCCCAGATGTCAGGTGCCCCCAAAAAGGTGATCAAAATTAGTACCAAATGGTGTGAACACTGTTCAAACACAAAATCCCTTCAGCTATAAGCAAATATATCAGTAAGGCATAGCAGAGATTTAGCCAAAAGAATTGAGGGGTTGGAGGGAGGGTAACCTGGACTGCAGCAGGGTGAAAATTCAAACATCTACATTTATGGTAGGTACAAAACTGTACTATGTTCATCGTGTTACCCTGCTGCAGTCATCACACTTGGGTTGAGTCCCAAAGCTAAGGCAGAGTGGAGGTATCACAGAGGGTTAGTGGAGGCAATGAGGCCCTGCAGAACTGCAGTGGCGAAGCCTGCCCTGGACTTAGAATAAAGAGGTAGGTGATAGTGTTTGGTGAAGGTGTGTACTGAACTCCAAGTTGCAGCTTCTAAAATTTCCTTGGTAGGGACCCCTCTGAGAAAGGCTGTAGAGGTAGCTGTTGTCCTGGTAGAGTGGGATCTAATGGTAGTAGGAACAGGTTTCCCATGATGAGTATAACAAAACTGTATGCAATGGCCTATCCATTTAGAAATGGTTTGTTTGGATATAGCCCTCCCTTGAGAAGCTGTAGCATAGGATACAAAGAGCTGGTCAGTTTTTCTGAAAGCCTTAGTTTTGTCCAAGTAGTAACGAAGCTGCCTGTGAATGTCCAAGGAATGCAAGAGTCTCTCACCTTTGTTCTGTGGATTGGGAAAGAAAGTGGGTAGATGGATGGTTTGATTTAAAGCTACACTGGAAACCACCTTAGGCATGAAGGAAGGATTAGTTTATAGAGAAACTCTGTCTTGATGAAAAAAGAGGAAAGGTTCCACTGCCATTAGTGCGTGTAATTGTGAGACTCGCCTAGCAGAAGTTATTGCCAGGAGCAGGGCAGTCTTCCAAGATAGGAACTGAAGGTCTGCAGAGAAAGCTGGTTCAAAGGGAGGTAAAGTTAGTTTTTCCAGAACAAAGTTGAGGTCCCATGTTGATGTAGGAGCTCTTCTAGGTGGTCTAATGTTTTTTGCCCCTCTGAGGAACTGCTTTAGAAGAGGATGTGAAAATAAAGGTGGATTTGTGTTGTAGTGAGCTGAAATAGCTGAAGCATGGATTTTAATTGAGAAGGAAAGTCCTTTGTGCAACATCTCTGCTAAATACTGCAGAATGTGAGGCATATGAGGCTGAGTTGTGTCTTGGCCTTTAGCTTGGTTCCAGGCAGAAAACCTTTTCCATTTGTCTGAGTAAGCCTTCCTGGTGCTTGGCCTCCTGGCTTCCAGAATAACATCCAGAACTGCTTGTGAAAGAGGAGCTGGTTGGATGTTTAAAAGATTTGCCATGCAGCCACGTTTAAGGTTTTTAGCTGGCTGTGTAGAATCTGTTTGTTTTGCTGCGTGAGCAAATGAGGTATTTGAGGCAATATCCATAGTGGGCTGTGAGCCATATTCTTCAATAGCGGGTACCAGTGCTGGTGTGGCGAGTCTGGGGCTATGAGAATCAGATGAGGTTTCTCCTTTTTGACCTTCAAAAGAACCTTTGTGGGAAGAGGTAATGGAGGAAAGGCATATGCCGTCAGGTTTTTCCAACTGAAGGAGAGAACGTCCACTTTCCAAGCTTGATGGTGGAATGTCCTTGTACAAAATTTTGTCAGTTGGTAGTTTTGAGGACTGGCAAACAGGTCTATATTTGGTAGGCCCCATTTTTGAGTTATCATTGTAAATATTTGTGGGTCTAGCTTCCACTCGTGGGGATCTTTGATGTTTCTGTTTAGGTCGTCTGCCAATGTGTTTTTCTGTCCTGGCAGGAATTGAGCTTGTAACTAGACTTGGTAGGCCAGAGCTGCATTACATAAGATTATTGCTTGCCTGCAAAGAGGGTAGGAATGTGTGCCCCCTTGTTTGTTTATGTACCACATTACTGTGGTGTTGTCCGTCTTTATTGCAAATTGCCCTGGATGCAGAAGATCCTTGAAGGCTGTCAGAGCTTTCTGTACAGCTAGCATCTCTTTTTGATTTATGTGCAGTTTTCTTTGTTCTGCAGTCCATAGGCATAGAAATTCCTGTTGAAGGCAGGGAATGAGTGATATCACTGTGTCCAAGCTGTGGCTGTGTTGAGACCATACACTTTTTAGGTACCACTGTAATTTCCTCATATGCAGTTTTGCAAATGGTATTATCAGAATGCAAGATGCCATGAAGCCCAAAGCCTGCAGAATTTTTCTTGCAGTTAATTGGGTCTTTGTTGCCACTGTCTTGAAATATTGAGTCAGTTGTAGTTGCTTGTCTGGTGTAAGATAAGCCTTCTGGGCCGTTGTGTCCAAGCTGGCACCCAGGAATGTCATTTTTTGTGAGGGTACTAGTTTTGACTTCTTTTCGTTTACTGTGTACCCCAGACAATTTAGTAGATGCTTCACAAAAGCCAGATGATGTAAGAGAATGTCTTTTCTTTCTGCTTGGATGAGGCAGTCATCCAGGTATGGATATATTTGAATTCCTCTTTGTCTGCAGTATGCAATTACTGGTGCCAGGCATTTTGTGAAAACTCTGGGCGCAGTAGATAAGCCAAAGGGCAGTGCAGAGAATTGGTAGTGGGTTGAACCTGCAATGAAATGGAGGTATCTTCTGCAACTTTGTCTGATAGGGACATGTAGGTATGCCTCCTTGAGGTCCAACGTTACCAGCCATGCTTCCTTGCCCAACATGGGAAGTAGCTGCTGTAGTGTTAGCATCTTGAATTTTGGGACTTGTAGGTAAGTGTTTAGAATTGAAAGATCCAGAATTGGTCTCCAAGCATTGTCCTTTCTGGGTACTAGAAAGAGCCTCGAGTAAAATCCTTGGCCTTGCTCTTGAATTGGTACCCATTGAATTGCTCTCATGGCCATGAGAGCAGTAATTTGTTTTTGAGCCTCTGCCCTTTGATTTAGTGGCAGGTTTGGCATTCCTCTTTTCATTGGCAAGGTGTGGAAGTGGAATCTGTATCCTCGTAAAATAATGTCTAAGACCCATTTGTCCTTTGTGACCATGTGCCAGCTGTCTGCAAAAAGTGCTAGTTTTCCCCCCAAGGGGGCTAACAAAAGAGCTTTGTTTGGCCAGTCGAGGTGCAAGTCATTGAGTTTGCCTTCTGGTGGGTTGAGACCTGTCTTCTCCTCCTTTCTGGGTTGAAGTGCCCCATTGGTGAGGTTTATACTGGGCTTGTGGTTGTCCTCTGCCCCTTGGGCGCCTGTATTTATCCCTCTGAGGTCTGTCAGTGGATGGAAAGGACCAATTTTTTGTTGGCCAGTTTCTGCTGAAGCGAGGGGGTTGTACCTGTAGGAAATCTTTGACTGTCTGCCTTGATTTCGCCTTATCTTCCATTTTCTTTAGCACTTCTTCTGCTTTAACTCCAAAAAGAACATCCTGCTGTAAAGGGTGCATCCAGTAGTTTTGCTTTGACATGATCAGGTAGACTTTGTTCCTTTAACCAGGCATGCCTATGTATAACTGATCCAGTGACAGCTGCTCTGCAGGAGGCCTCCAAAGAATCAAACCCACATTGTAAGGTATGTTTGCCCACCTGCTCGGTGGCGTGCAATAAATCCTGTACTTCTTTCAATTCAGATTGTTGGGGAAGGGAGGTAATTTTTTGTTTTAACTGAAAGATTAGAAACTGCTGATACTTGAGCATATGAAATTGACAATTTAGTGCTCTCATAGCTAATGTGGCTGAGGTGTAAACCTTTTTCCCCCACCTGTCTAGTGCTCGAGTCCCTCTCAGAAGGTACTAGGTTTTTAGCCATGGAAGCCTTAGCCCCCTTGGGACCCTGGGAGATGGTCTCTGGGTCAGCTACTGGGCTTTAGTAAAGAAATTTGTGGGAATCAGGTACTCTGTAGTATCAGTCAGGCTTAGCCGGAGCTGGAGGTAGAGAGTCTGGGTTGAAACTGGATTCTAAATAGACATCATCCACAATGTCCAAAACAGGTGGGATGGCTAGAGGTCTGTGTTGGGGAAATAAAAGAAACTCTCTGAGCCTTTTCTTGGAATCAGAGAAATCCTGACCTTCCCAGTGGAAATGTTCCCTCATAGTGTGTAAAGTTTCCCCAAAAGAGTAGTCTTCAGGAGGGGAAGCTGAGGGAATAGAGTCCTCAGCATCAGAATCGTCATAAGGAGAGTAGGAATAGTCTTGGTCTTCAGAGGAATCTGAAGAAATAGACAGTTGCTCAGAAGAAGCAGAATCTTCCTCTTGTCTAGGCCTTTTGTCAGGAGGAGGCTGTGAACCCCTGATAAGAGAAATCAAATCTTCAGCCATTTTCAGCATCCGTTTCTTAGGCATAGGGCCTTGAATAGGAGACTGAAGTATAGTCTTTTTAGCTTTAGAAGGAGTCTTAGACTTAGAAAACGTTTTGACTGTGAGAGTCGTGGGTCTGAAAACGCCCTCAGAAACCGATGGCGTTCCGGAAGCACCGACGTCCTTAGAAGGTATATCGTCGGAAGGGCCTGAAGTAAAAGGCTGCGTCGGCCTAGTACATTCCGTCAGAATATCCGTAGCAGTCTCGGGTTCCAGGACTGCGGCAGTCAGGGGCTGCGTCGGAGCCTCACTGATAACCGGAGAACCGGAGACCGGATCAACCGAGGCCTCGGAATCGGGTTTAGGCCTTGGCTGTCGGTCCTTGTCCCTGCGTATTTTGTGCACGCCGGTAGTCAGTAGCTCTGACGGCATGTTATAGTTAAATTTTCTACCAAAAAAGTGTTGTGTGAAATCAAATTCGCCTTTTAATACTATGCTTATTAAACCTAGCACAAAAACGACAAGAAGTGACGTCGTGATCAGGGCCTAGGCAAGGTATGCAATAAGAATGAAAATCCTTATGAGGTATTTGCTTCCTGTAAGAAATACAATTGTTAACTTTTTCTGACATCGGTCTGAGACAAGAAAAGTTTCCCCAGCAGGGTACTTAGCTTTATAGAAGACTTCAGTCTGAAATTCGAATTCGATAATCTCAGGAGTCGGCCGACCGGCACTTGCGAACTGCTTCTGCTTCGGGCACCGCGCGGCAAGAAATACTGAAGAAAATTGCGTCTGTTGCAGTATATGTACCCCTGGCGCACTGACGTGAGGGATGAGGCGACAGCAACCGACATCAGACCAAGACTTTGGAAATCCGTCCGACTGCGGGACCGCCTGACGACAGGATAACCCAAGTGTGATGACTGCAGCAGGGTAACACGATGAACATCTGGTAATGACTGGCCCCCACCCGGAAGCGAAGAAATCTCCTGGAGCGTCTGTCCATCTTGATATGGTAGTGTGCGTCCTGAAGATCTATCGAGCACATCCAATTGTCCTGACCCAGAAAAGGGAAAATGGACTGCAGTGTCACCATCCACAACTTTTCTTTTTGTACAGATTTGTTCAATCTGCTGAGATCCAGTATTGGTCTCCAGTCCCCTGTCTTATTTGGTACTAAAAAGAATCTTAATTTCCGGATCCTAGTTGGTCTGTGGGGACTTCTTGAATGGCTCATTTTTCTAGCAGTCTTGAAACTTCTGTGACTGCTTGATCCCTTAGATTGGGTGGGACATCTGGGATGGGCTTTTTTGACTCTATGGGGGATTGATGGAAGGGAATTTTGTAACCTCCGGATATAATGGATAGTACCCATCTGTCTCATTATATTTTGCCAAGCTTTTAGGTACAGCGAAAGTCTTCCCCAGACTGCCTCCAGAGGTGAGCAGTTGGGCAACACTTCAGGGATGCTGGAAGGGCTTGGCAGAGAAGGTTTCTCTGTCACCCTGGTTTTGTGGTACCCCCACTGCCACGAGGGTGGCCTTTGTTATTGTTGTTTCCCCCTCTGCCCCTGGGGGAAAAATCACCATGTGTGTCAGGCAAGGGACCCTGGGATTTTCGGAATCACATCTTTCCACTCTTCTGACCCTTGGGATAAGGTCTGGAAGGGGTGGAAAAATGGACTCCCACAGCAGACAGAGTCTTGCCTTCCTGCTCACACCTGGTCAACGTGTCTTTCACCTGAGGCCCAAAGAGAAAGGAGCCATCAAAGGAAGTATTGGTGAAAGATGCTCGAAAGGGTTCCGCAAACTGACACAGCCGCATCCAAGCATGTCTCCTGAGAGCCACACCTGTCCCTGTGGCTCTGCTCACTCCATCGGCTGCATAGGAAATCAGCCTCATGGAGGAGTTGACTATGGAATTAAGAATCGCAAGCTGAGAAGCTACTTTGGCTGGTACTCCCTCAGCTGTAGGATCTTGAAGGGTATCTCCAAGCTCTTTCAGGAGATCCCTTTGAAGACATGTAAAATGGCATAGATAGTTCAGGGACCTCATTGAAAAGGTCGCTGAAGCAAACATTCGCTTTCCATATCTGTCCATTGTCCGTGACTCTTTGGAAGATGAACAGATGAAGAGGTTTCTGCTCTTTCTTGGTGGCTGCTGCTACCACCATGATATCAACGGGCACACCTTTGGAGAGTAATTGTTTGTCCTGGGGGCCGGTCATAAATTTGTTTGGTCTCCTCGGAGTAGGTTCCACAGAATCTGGACCTGACCAAGCCTTTCGAGCCACTACAGACATGAGTGGATCGAAAGGAGGAGATACCCAGGAGGTGGAAGGTCAGGAACCGAATGCGTCCAGGTATACAGACTCGTCCTTGGTAGGGGCTAGGGACATCCAGTCCCTCCTCTGTCTAAGCATTTCAAGGATGTCCAAAAAGGAAACTTCTTCAGAGGGGGACCTTGGGGGCCCTTCCGATTCATCCATGTCTGTATCCGAGGTGACAGACTCAGGGGAGTCTATGTGCTTCCTCTTGCACTTCTTCCGGGGAGGCTCTTCCGAGAGATCAGGGGAGGCTGCGGAAAAAGAGGGCTCACCCAATGGGGTGTCCTGGGGCATAGGTTCCCTACGCTTGAGGTCTGGAGGAGGCGTAGAGGTTGGAACAGGCACCACAGGGGGAGGACCCGATGGAGCTGGCAGTAGAGGTGTTTCGGGGACAGCACACTCCGCATGACCTCAAAGGCTTCCCGACCTCTAGGCAGAGAAAGCTCAGGCTCAGAAGAAACAAGAGTCCTTCTCCACGTCGAGGGTGACGGCTTCGAGGCCGATGTTGGAGCCGAACTCACCTGCGCCAAAGCTCCAAGGGGGAGAATGGGGTCAGACAAGGGTCCGATGCCACTCCCCCCTCGGAGCTGACGAGAGAGCCCCTGCACACAGATCCCTCGATAGAAGGTACAATTGAGGTAATCGGAGCCGACGTCGGAACCGAAGGAGAGATGATGATCAGCGCCGATGGTTCTACTACGTGCAGATCCATGGTCTCCGGCTCTGAGCTAAATGTAGTCGGAGGAGGAACAGAAATAGAGGCGGTTGGAGCCAATACCTGTTGAGGTGGGATGGACAGTAAATTTGCCAGTGCCTGTGACTTAAGCAACCTACTTACTACTCTCTCCATATCATGATCCAATAATCTAGAGGATCGAGAGGAGTGGGAAGAATGATGGCTACATTCACTCTGTAACAATGGTGACTGAGGTGCCAAGTGGATGGACTCCAAGGACGGAGACCTCAGTCACTTATGGCTCCGAGACGGCGCTGAGATAGCAGATGGAGCCGATGGAGAAGTTGCCTTGTCGGTGCCAGCTGGCACCGACATACTTGGTTGGTCAAGTAAAGGAGTCCGCTCCGAAGGTGGAGCCGACGGCTTGACAGACTTAGGGGATTTCGCTGGCTGAGTACTTTTAGCCAGAGAATTCTGAGGCTTCAATAATCCCCCGAAAGATTAATTTGTTTTTGCGCTCCTGCAGGACCCTTGGACTAAAAGCATGACATATAGAACAGGAGTCCTGCAGGTGAACAGCGCCCAAACAATATACACAACTAGTGTGCCCATCTGACAGCATGAGTCACACTTTTTGAAGCCAGATACCTTGGTATCTTTAGACATTTTCCTAACAACAATAAGAAAAAGCTATACTACAAAACTAAGAAACAGTCTTTTTTTTTTTTTACAGTTAAAAAACAGAAAGGAGAGCCTCTAATTTAAATGGCTGTCCTATGGGGGGGGACTCTCTAATTTAAACGAGTTCAGGGGAAACAGAAGGCCTGCGAGTTATGGAGTGACGGCCAACAAAGCTACAACACACAAGAAAGCGAAAAGGGATAAAGTAATATATCTAGACAAAAACTTGACAAATTTTTAAGAATAAACAACAAATATAATAGAAAAAACTATACTAAACCTGGGCCAGTAACGAAGCAACCTCGCAGTTGAAGCAGCAAACGAGATCTGGGTAGCTAACGCTGGGCATTCTGGGATAAGGGGTAGCCTTGAGCCAGTAAACAGCTCTCGAGCTATAAAAGATGGCAGAGTGGGAGCCGAGGATCGGCTCCGAACCCAAACAGCAAGAACGAAGGCGAGATGGACAACTTAACATGCATAATTACTTTCTGGACTGTCTGTACATTTTTATGTGATAGTATGCGTCCTGAAGGTATATTAAACACATCCAGTTGTCCTTGCATAAAAATGGCAGACAGGACTGAACCATGACCATCCGGAACATGATGTCCTAAACTGATCTGTTCAGACTGCCGAGATCCAAAACTGGTCTCCAGTCCCCTTGCTTTCTCTGGCACTGAAAGGAATCTTGAGTAAGTTCAATGTTCCATCTGCTCTGGTGGGACCTCTTGGATAACTCTCTTTTAGCAGCTTTTCTACTTCTAGTGCTTCTGCTTTCCTCTGACTGGGTGGAACATCAGGAATTCTGTATAAAGGTGGAGATGATAGAGAAACGGGAATTATATAACCTCTGAAAATAATCCTCTGCACCCACGTATCTTTTGTAAATACTAGCCAAACTCTTCTACAGGGATAAATGACCCCCAACTGCCTTCAGAGGTGGACAATCAGGCCTCCCTTCAGGAGAGCTGGTAGGGTCTGCCAGAAAAGGAATTTCTAGACCCTTGGTTCTTCGGGCCTCCTCTGCTACTTTGGCAGCATCTTCCATTTGTTACCCCCTCTGTCCCTGGGGGAACTATCTCCATGTTGATCTTGGAAAGGACACTAACTTTATGAACCACATTTTACAACCTCCTCTGATTCCTGAAAAAAGTCCTTTGAAGGGTCAAAAAATGTACTCCCACTGCAGAGAGTTTTTCCATCTTGCTCACACCTGGTGTGTGTTGTCCTACATCTTAAGGCCGAACACAGAAATTCTGTCAAAAGGTGAATTGACAAAAGAGGACTTGAAGGGTTCTGCAAAGTCAAACAACCGCAGTGAAGCATGCCTCCTAATGGAAATGCCTGAACCCCACCCTTGAGGAACCTTTGGCCACATTTGAAATGAGCCTCATGGACAAATTAGTGACTGACTGTGGGGTAACAAACTTTGAGGCCACAGAAGTCTGAGCCTCAGAAGTACTGGTCACATCAAGGGATTTGGAAAGTTCCTTAATCAAATCCCTCTGCAATCTAGTGAAGTGTGCCAAATAATTCAGTCATCCGACTGTAAATATTGCTGAAGCATAAACATGCTTCCCAAATGTGTCTAAAGCCCTTGACTACCTGTTAGGTGGATGGACAGAAGAATTCTGTTCCGCGAGTTCCTTCTTGGTGCCTGCCGCTACGACCATGGAAACCGGTATTAACTGGCTCTAAAATGCCTTTCCTTTACTTGGTGTCAAAAATCCAGTCTGGTCTCTTGGGGATTGGCTCAACCGTGTCTGGTTCCTTCCACTCCCACCAGGAGCTCAAGTCAATGGGCTTGTCAGTAGGCAAAGTCAGCCAGAAGGTAGATGGACCTGACCCAAAGACTTCCATGAATACCAATTCCTCTTAGGAAGGGTTATCGGTAAACCAACCACCCCTCTGCTTAAGGATCTCTAGGATGTCTCCAAATGAGAAGTCATCAAGAGTTGATCTTAGAGACGCATCCCTCTTTTCAAAATCAGTATCTTCAGTTACCAACTCCTGAGGGGAGTCCAAGTTCCTCCTCTTGTACTTCCTCTTCCTAGGGGGCTTCTTCTGTCGGGTGTTCCTGAGAAGTACTGGAAGAAATGAAAATGCCCCGCTGGTTAGCCTTGAGACTTTGGGTTGGCTGTCCCTTTGGAGTAGAGCAATAAGGCTCAAGGCACAGAGACATACGATATCCAGGGAGATGGGAGTGGGGAGGAACCATCCACCCTGCAGAAGCAGAAAACACTCTCCACTACCTTGAAAGCAGAACACACAGGGGAGAAGGAAGTCAATGGAGTTGAGAAGCCAAGCTTCTGTCCCATTGACTCCCCCAGCCTGGAAAGGAGTCCACCCAAAGCAGAGCTCAGAGCCAAGCTATCCAATGCCAAAGCTCAGAGGAGCAAAGACAGCTCTGACAACTTCGGAGTCTACTCCAACACCTCGGATCCAACAGGGACACTTCAGCTCTGACAGTGGTCTGGCTCCTACACACACACACTGAGCCAGTGCACTCAAAGAAGGCCTTGGAGCTGAAGATACTATGATATTCAGATACGACCCAGAAGATCCCGGAAAACTCAGATCCAAGGGCTCCGAAATCAAGAGTCAAATTGGACAAGGAGCCAAGATCAGTGGTGTAGTGCTGGTGAAGGTGTCCTAACCCAAAGGGGTATGAGCCAGAACTCCCATCTGAATCTGCACAGAGAGAACCTTCCTCATCATTTTATCCACATCAGCTTCGGTCAGACTTCTGGAGGAATGAAATTATGAGGCCACAGAGGGGGACCTGGAAAGCCAGCAGGACTCTAAATATGGAGATGAGAAAGTACAGTTGTGTACACTTACCATAAATGTAGATGTTCGAGTGTATTCACTGTTGCATCATTACATTTGGGTTATCTGCTTGCAGTAGCCCTCAGTCGGCCTGATTAACAAAGTCTTGGGTGCTGTGTCAGTTGTGTCCCTTCTTCCATGACGTCAGATAGTCAGGGGTATAAAATATGCAGCAGACGCCATTACATCAGTTTTTCTTGCCCCAGATGTCAGGTGCCACCCTAATGGGGAAGCAATTAAAACTATAAATACAAGGATATACCTCCAACTAAAAAGCAAATACACCAAAAAGCTTTTTGAACATAGTAAGCGAGAGTACAGGTATAGCCAAAAGAAGAAAGGGGGCTGGAGGGAGGGTAACCAGGACTGCAACAGTGAATACACTCGAAAGTATACATTTATGGTAAATGTATACAACTGTACTATGTTCCTCAAGTTTCACTGTTGCAGTCATTACATTTGGGTAGATTCCCAAACATAAGGTTAGGAGGAGGAATTTAAATAGAATTAGGACCAGCTATAAGGCCCTGCAAGACTGTAGTGGCAAAGCCAGCTCTGGATTTAGAAAAAATTGGCAAATGATAATGCTTGGTGAAAGTATGCATAGAACTCCAAGTAGCAGCTTCTAGGATGTCCCTTGTAGGGATGCCCCTGAGAAAGGCTGTAGAGGTAGATACAGCCTTGGTTGAAAGTGGTCTGATGCCCTGTGGGATAGGTTTTCCATGGTGCTTATAGCAGAACTGAATGCAGTGACCTATCCATTTTGAAATGGTTTGCTTTGAAATAACTTCCCTCTCTGTCCCAGCAGCAAATGTCACCAGCAGTTGTTCAGATTTCCTTTGAGGTTTAGTCCTGTCCAAGTAGAATCTAAGTTGTCTGTGCACATCTAAGGAGTTCAGTATCCGTTCCCCTTTGTTCTGTGTGTTAGAAAGGAAGGTAGGCAAATGAATGGAGTGATTAAGAGCCACACTGGATACCACCTTGGGCATGAAGGAGGGATTGGTTCTGAGGGACACCCTGTCCGCATGAAAGATGATGAAAGGCTCCACTGCCATAAGGGCCTGTAATTCAGATAACCTTCTTGCAGAAGTGATTGCTAAAAGGAAAGCTGTTTTCCAAGAAAGGAATTTTAAATCTGCAGTAGCAACTAGCTCGAAAGGAGGAAGAGTGAGTTTCTCCAAGACAAAGTTAAGGTCCCAGGCTGGAGTTGGAGCTCTCCTGGGTGGCCTTAAATTTCTGGCCCCTCTGAGGAACTGCTTGAGCAGTGGGTGAGAGAAGAGGGGAGGCTCTGTGCTATAATGAGCTGAAATGGCTGAGGCATGAATTTTGATGGAGGAAAAGGACAAGCCCTTGTGAAGCATCTCAGTCAAGTATTGTAGAATCTGAGGTAAATTGGGCACTGCTGCGCTCATCCCTTGAGATTGGTTCCAGGCACAAAATCTTTTCCATTTTGCAGCACAAGACTTTATAATACTAGGCCTTCTAAAATGATATCCATCACTGATTTACTGAGGGATGGTAAAGGAGAAATTACGTAAACAGCCAGACTGCTAGGTTCAGGGTTTGCAGCCGAGGGTGCAGAATCTGGTTCTCCTAGTGAGACAACAGGGAAAGAGTCTGAGGCAGGTGCCATGGGGAAAAGCGTGACACACTGCACAAGAGGGGGTACCAGTGTTGGCGTGGCCAGTCCGGTGCAATTAGAATCGTCCTTGGCTTGTCCTGTTTGATCTTTAGTAGTACCTTGGAGAGCAGAGACAGAGGAGGAAAGGCATAAACTGATAGGTTTTTCCAGCTGACGGATAGAGCATCCACTTTCCAAGCTAGCTTGTGGGGAATCCTTGTGCAAAATTTGTCCAATTGATGGTTCTGGGGAGAGGCAAATAGGACTATATCTGGGCTCCCCCATTTGCTTGTCAACATGTTGAAAATCCTTGGTTCCAGTTTCCACTCGTGTAGGTCCATGAAGTTTCTGCTTAGTCCATCTGCCAGTGTATTTAGTTTTCCTGGCAGGAATTTAGCTTGTAGATTCTCTTGGTAGCTCAAGGCTGTGTTCCATAATGCCATGGCTAGTCTGTAGAGAGAGTAAGAATGTGTACCCCCCTGCTTGTTTATGTACCACATGACAGTGGTGTTGTCCGTCTTTACCATTAGTTGTCCTGGAAGAATGTGGTCCTTGAAGGCTGTCGGAGCATTCTGTACAGCTAACATTTCCTTTTATGAGCAGGTGCATTTGACTTGGGTTCCATTTGCCCTGAATGCACTTCCCTGCCAGGTGAGCCCCCCACGCATAGTGATGCGTCTGTTAAGGTTTGGGCAGCAGGGGGTAGTGTGGATGGTAGTCCCCTGTTTTGGTGGCAGGCCTCTGCCCACCAAAGGAACTCTAGGCGTAGGCAAGGTATGATAGGATGACACCATAGGCTTTTGATATACCACTGTAGTTTCCTCATATGCAGCCTTGCATATGGAATTAGAAGAATGCAGGAGCCCATGAGCCCCAAAGCTTGCAGTATTTGCCTTGCAGATAACTGAGTTTTGTGGCCACTTGTTTGAAGTAGGTTGTCAAATGAATCCGTTTCTCTGGCGTGAGGAAAGCCATCTGAGAAGTTGTATTCAAGCTTGCCCCCAGGAATATAATTTGTTGACAGGGTACCGAGTGTGATTTCTTTTCGTTTATGGTGTACCCCAGACAAGTCAGCACCCTTTGAACAAAGGCCAGATGATTCAAAAGTATGTCCTGGCTTTCTGCCTGAATTAGACAATCATCCAGATATGGGTATATTTGAATATTTCTTTGCCTGCAAAATGCAATGACTGAAGCTAGGCACTTTGGCTTATCTACTGCACCCAGGGTATTCACAAAGGCCAGTGCAGAGAACTGATAGTGCATGTAGTCTGCTTTGAAGCGTAGGTATAGTCTGCAAGACGCCCTGACAGGGATGTGCAGGTATGCTTCTAAGTCTAGTGTTGCCAACCATGCATCTTTGCCTGCATAGGAAGCAGCTGGTGAAGAGTCAGCATTTTGAATTTTGGAATCACCAGAAAGGTGTTTAGAGTAGACAGGTCCATGTATTGCCTTTTCTTGTATCAGGAAAAGTCTCGACTAGAAACCATGTCCCTTTTCCTTTTCTGGTACCAACTAAATAGCCCCCATGATTAAGCGAGAGAGTACTTGATTTTGGGCCTCTGCCCACTGACTTGGGGGTAGATCTGGCCACTCACTTGGTGTTGGTAATGTGTGGAAGTGAAATCTGTATCCTTGAGACACTACATTTAAAACCCATTTGTCCTGGGTAATGAGTTCCCAGTTTTTGGCCTGCAGACCAATCTTTCCGCCTGAAGGAGCATTCAGTTGGAAGTGCTTGGAAGTTTTAAAAGCAAGTCATTGAGACAGTTTTCTATGGGGGGGGGTCTTACTACTCCCAGACTTGAGTGCGGAAACCCCTCCACTGCTTAGTCATGTGTCTCCTGGGACTGTGTTTTGCTGTGTCTGGGTTTGGCTTGAGAAGACCTGGAAGGGGCTGGAAAGGACCAATTCTTAGAGGGCCAGTGCCTACTAAACCTAGGAGGATGAACTTGTAAGAAATCTTTTAACAGTTTGCATAGATTTAGCTTGATCTCCCACATTTTTAAGAACTTCCTCAGCTTTATTGCCAAACAGGTGGTCCTGATTTAAAGGGAGCATCCAACAGATTAGCTTTAACAGGATCAGGCAAAGACGGCTCCTTAAGCCAAGCATGCCTTCTGAGCACAGACCCAGTAACAGCAGCCCTGCAAGAGGCCTCTAATGAATCAAATCCACATTGCAAAGTATGTTTGCCAACCTGTTCAGCAGAATGCATTAAATCCTGTAATTCTTTATTTTCAGCACAGTCAGGAACCAACATCATTTTCTGTTTAAGCAATCCAATAACATGTTGTTGATACTTTAACATATGAAACTGGCAGTTTCAAGCCCTAATGGCCAAGGTTGCAGAAGTGTAAACAGTCTTACCCCCATCTATCCAGTGCCCTGGAGTCTCTATCAGAAGGGGTAGGATTTTTAGCAGTAGAAGCCTTAATGCCCTTGGGTCCCTGTGAAATAGTGTCTGGATCTGCAATAGGATTTTTAAAGAGGACCTTGAGTGAATGAGGGACCCTGTAATATCAGTCAGGTTTTCTGGGAGCAGGAGGCAAAGAATCAGGGGCCAAACTAGATCCAAAAAGGCATCATCAACAATGTCTAGTACAGGAGGTATAGCTAAAGGCCTATGCTGAGGCAGGAGTAAGAAATCCCTAAACCTCTTTTTTGAATCAGAAAAATCATGGCTTTCCCAGTGGAAATGCTCCCTTAAAGTATGCAAGGTTTCACCGAAAGAAAAATCCTCTGGAGGGGAAGCAGAGAGAATAGAGTCCTCTGCATTAGAATCCTCATAAGTTGAAAAGGGCAAATCCAGATCATCAGAAGAATCAGAAAAATCAGAATCCTGTTCAGAAGATTCATAAACAACTTCAGTCCTGGGTCTCTTAGAAGGGGGTGGTTGGCTTAACCTGATTAGAGTTATAAGATATTCAGCCATTCTTATCATTTGTTTTTTAGGCATAGATGCCTGAGCATGCAGCCTGGGTGTCATTTTCTTAGGCATGGTTCGACATTTAGGCCTAAATGAAGAAGGAGGCGTTGGTTTAATATGCAAGTCCATAGGCCTGAATACACCCTCAGAAGCCGGTGCCTGCATAGCGGCTCCAGACCCATCCAAGGTAGAGACATCCGCAGGTTCCACAGTTGAAGCATCTCGCAGCATATCGGACTTCACATGAGTCTCAGTAGAGGCCTGAGAATCAGAAGTAGCGGGTATCAGGGGCTGCGAAAGCGCCTCACTGAGTACCAGCGAACTGGCGACTGGCTTAGGAGAAGCATCGTCGGCAGCTTTGGACCTAGGCGGCCTGTCTCTGTCTATCTTTGCGTTTTTTCGGAATCCCGGTAGTCGGATGGCTAACAGACGACATTTCTGGATAATTAAACCGAGGACCAAAATATTTAGAGGCGAATCTATACCGATGACGGATAGTGCGCTGATTAACTAAAGCACAAAACCGACAGCAAGGTACGTCGTGGTCAGGGCCTAGGCAAGGAATACAGTATGAATGAAAATCTTTGTGAGGTATTTGCTTTTCACAAGTAATGCAATTATTAACTTTTACTGAGATCGGTGAAGAACAAGAAAAAGTTTCCCCAACGGGGTACTTGGCTTTAGTTGAAGACTTCGGTTCTGAAACTCGAAAACGAAAATTTCTGGAGTTGGCCGACCGGCACTTGGAAACTGCTTCTGCTTCGGGCACAGCACAGCAAGAAAGATTGATGTAATGGCGTCGGCTGCATGTTTTATACCCCTGACGACCTGATGTCATAGAAGAAGGGACAGCAACAGACACGGGACCCAAGACTTTGTTAATCAGGCCGACTGAGGGCTACTACAAGCAGATAACCCAAATATAATGACTGCAACAGTGAAACACGAAGAACATCAGAAAGGGTACCGCATCTGTGGAAGGTGAATATCTGGTCCAAGGTAAAAGCTTCAGAGCTGATCATACAGAATCCGAGGAAGCCGATTTGGTGCCTGATGCCGGCTTTGAAGGAGCAGTCTTAAGAACAGACTTTTTTTGTGTTTCTTTCTTGAAGGATCCACCATCGTATCTGAGGAAGGGGTGGAGGAGCCTGACAGATCTGAAGGCATTTTAGAATGTTTTTGTGTCACAGGTTTGGGGGGGTGGGGCAGAGCCACAGATAAAGCTTCTGAAAAAGTATAATAAAGCAAGCCTTAAAAAATAAATAAATAAATAAAATAATCATCTTGCTGTTGGGTCCACAATGGCCTGAGGATTTGTAGATGTCACAATCTTTTTGAAGGTGCTCAGGTCCTAGACAATAAATGCACAAGGCGTGTGCATCAGAAAGAGGCAACTTATGACCGAACTTCTGGCACTTTTTAAAACCAGATGTTTTTTCAGACATTTTAAGAAACAGATTTTTAGAGAAAAGCATTTTTTTTTTTAATTTAAAGACAGAAGGGAAGGAGATACCAACAATGGTATTGAAGAATACACTAACCATATAAAAGAGGATAGAAAGGAAAATGTACCAAAAACTTCCGAATATTTTTTTCACCACCAGCCAGGAATGAGGATGAGGCAATACAGAGCAGAATGGTGAAGGTGGTGTTTTGGGTTATTCACAATGGAGTCAAGGTGACTTTTATGCCTATGAAGCCAACCAAGATCCTGATTTTAATTATTTGGGTAGTTGGCTATGTAATAAAAGTTTTCTACTGATGCCCATGAAACAAGTGCATGTTAACAGTCATTCAGACACACATGAAAATAATATTACTAAACTTCATGATTATTTGCTCAGGCATAAGACTTTGAGTTTGGATAACTGTTACCTTAAAGAGTGTATTCAAAGGAGAATTGTTCTTAAGGGACTGCGTGTGTATAAATTTTGCAAGAAAGTTCAAGAAGGTAGTTATTTTCATAAGGAACTGTTCAAGATACGAGTGTTGTGGGTTTGACATCAAGAGAGCGATTATTAAGCAGAACGAAAAAGACATGGCAACCATTAACAACTGCATTATTAATGGATTTAATGTTCACTGTTGAGCATGAAAAAGAAAAGTACTTTAATATTAACAATAAGACAGATGAGAAGTGTAGGATTTTACTCAACAAAATGTAGATCACATGGCCCATTTAGGGACTGGGATAGGTGGCATGGAAAATATGATGACAGTAGGGGTCAGAATTTTAGAAGAGAGAGGATGGATATTTAAACAGTCATAATTAAACAGTTATAAAGGAAATAGAATTTTGATGTACAGGACCCTTTACAGTTTGCCCTCCTCTGCACGTTAGAGAGGTTGAAGAACAAGTATCCCCCATATTATAATTACAATCATACCAAAGGGAAAGCTGTGGAGAGGGGGAGATTTTGAATACTTCAGTGGAACATACAGGAATTTGTGGAACTAATAATGAAACAAGGACATTGACAGATAATTTTAATTATACTTACAAAAACTACAACATTTTAATTATACTAGTATTAATATTAATGTTACATATTTTAATCTGTTCTCCAAAGGTTTTAAATTTATTCCCAGAACTAAGTAATATTAGTAAGGTTTTAATTGACCTTAAGTTGTTTCTGTGGAAGAATTTTGAAATTTTATTTCCTGAGGGACAATCTAACAAGATGGATAATGACACTTTAAAGTAAAAATCTATATACAACCCCCACTGTTGCATCCTCAGTTAACAATTTTTGAAATTCTAACCGAAGAAAAAATTAAGGAAGGGAATTCAAGATAATCAGTTTTGTTCTAACCTTACTGTTGAGGAGAAAGTTTTATTGAATGAGTTGAGAAGCAACAGGCTTATAAGAGTAATGAAACCTGATAAGGGCGGGGGACTGTAATAATGGATAAGACAGATTATGAAGCCAAAATGATGGATATCTTTGGGGATGAAAACAAATACAACAGTTTCGAAAAATGAAATTTAGCATACAAGACTGATTTGAATATTAATGATTTATTGAAAGATGGGCTGATAGGTTTAGAAACATACTGCTATTTGAATATGGACAAACCCAGAGTACCTATAATTTCTGGCATACTGAAGATGCATAAGAATATTTTAAACCTCCCGTTTCGACCAACTGTTTCAGCCGGGGGCTCCAGGACCCACCCCTTGACCAAATACTTAGATTTCAAGTTAAAAAAGATTTGTATGGCAGATTCTTCAGGATTCCTGGGATTTTTTTAAAAATCCTTACACTGGCATTGTTTCATAAGGATATTATTTTTGCTACGACTGATGTGGTGAATTTATTTTCAGTTCCACAAAATGCAGGTATGGAATGGTTTGAGGAGGCCCTTTCTCAAAGGGTTGAATATGAATTTCGGACTTATCTTGAGCTTATGCAAATGGTTTTAAAGAATTTATTTTGAAGGAGAGTTCTTCCAACAAACTAATGGGGTGGCAATGGGTTCTTGTTGTGCCCCCACCTATGCTAATATCACTCTTTTGATGTGGGAAGAGAAATTTGCATTTAATTCTCCATTTGTTCAATGCTAGTGGTTGTATAAGCATTAGATGACATTTGTATATTTTGGTGTGATATGGCTCAACAGAATTCCTTTAATTCACCTATGAGATAAGTTATGATCAACAATTTTTTGGACATCACTAGTCATAAAATATTTAATACTAGTCCACCGTTTGCCGTAAAGGGATGTTCTCTAATTTATACCATTATTATACTAGTGCCCACCCCATCATCAAAAAAATGAGTATTGTTAAGGAACAATTTGTTAGGATTAGTAGGATGACTTCAAAGGAAAATGACTTGGAAAGAATGTGAATTACTGAGGAAGATGTTTTTGGAGAGATGATACTCCCCTGATTTAATAGAAGCTATCAAAATGAACGTACTGGCAGGTAGAGGTGAAAAGGTTTTCCCATTACTGGGTAGAGATAAATGTAATGTAGAGGAAGGGAATGAATTAACTAACCCTACACTATTAGTTACTAATGATGGGAGTGAGTTTAAGGGGGCCTTTGTGATGAACTTTAATGGCAATGTTGGTATCATTAAGAACATCATTATGAAAGAATGGATATAGTTTGCACATTTGTCGGACTTGGAGGGTGTTTAAAATACCCCTTAAATTTATTTTTCAGAAGGGCCCCAGTTTAAAAGATATACTTGAAGGTAGTACTTCTTATAAGAAGAGCCAGGAGGAGGTTGGGACATATAAATGTGGGGGATTTTCCTCTTATCCTTATATATATTACAAGGGGGTGAGGTTTATATTATAACTAGGAAATGTCTCAAGAGAAAAACTTTTTCTAATTGGGTAACACTTTTGGGGTCATTTATCTTTTTTATACGAGGCCTGTGATGCCTTTTACACAGGAAAGACTGAGAGGAAACTGAAAACTAGAATATATGAACTCTATTATGATATTAAGAGTAAGAATGATAGGAACGCGTTGTTTAAACATGCCTTAATTTGTGATAAAGCTAAGTTTCAGTTCTACATCTTGTAAAAAGTTTTATGGGGTGAACCCTGGGAAACTACAACAGAATGCAAATAATTATATTGGGAGCTAGAAGCCAACAGGGTCCTGAGCTTAATGAGAATGTCTCATTAGCCCCCGTGTTAAAAATGAGAGCAGCTAGATTATGAAAAGGCTTTTAAGATTTATTTTAAGCACATACATTACTATTTTTCATTATCGCTATAACACTTATAATTAAGTCAGTAGTTTCTTGTTTTCCTTACTAGATTTTTTAACATTTTTTATACTTTTATGATTTTTATGGCTGGTACAATTATACATTTGTAAACTTTTTTTTAGATATAATAAATGCTTTTAGCCACTAGATGGGGATATTAAAATATTTTTTAAAAGACTAAAGTAATGGAAGGAAATATTTGTTTTACATGCTTTTTAAATAGGTTTCTTAATAATGCTTTTAATACTTATTGTTTTATGTGGTTGTCATATATTTAAGCTCTCATGTTTGTTTTAAAGGTTAACATCTCTTTTAGTAATGGTATTGTTTAATGTACATCAGTTGTTTAATTTTGTGGATAATTGGTTTACTGAATAATTGTTTGAAGAATTGTGGGGCTACGGTATTTAAAAAAGAAGTTATGACTTACCATAAGGTTCCATCTGTGTTGTTGACCTTTGTTCATTCATTACTGATGGGTTATCGGTTCCGTCCTCGGAACCGAGCCGGCCATATATCAAGCTCTCGTCAGCCAAAAACATGAGCCAAGGTCCTACCCAGAATACTCTGCTCTCTGTTACCTCAGATAGAGTTTGCAAGTTGATGGACAAGAGTAGAGGCTACCTCTGGTCATAACAGACCTACAATAAAGGAGTATATGAGATCAACCAGGATCCTCCAGAGGGGGGACGGAGAGTGGGGAGTAATGAAAGAACGAAGATCAACAATACAGAATGTTATGGTAAGACATAACTTCTTTATCTGATATTGTTAATCCTCATTCACTCACAATTATACTGACTGGCAAGAGAATAGAAGGATAATAAGGCTACAAGCACATAAAATACATGGTTTAGATGACAAGGTTACATTAGCTGCGCGACCCTATGCACATTAGCTATTGTAGGCTATAGTAGTCAAAATCTGAGTTATAGTTTAATAAATTTTTTAGAGTTTATACAGAATTAGTAGGAGGTAGTGGTTTAGCCATGACATTTTGACATTACCACTGTATGAGTTTTTAATAAAATGTGACATTTTTATGCTGGACATGGATTATGAATTACACGACTGCTTAGTTTGATTCTGTGATTAGGTGTTGGCAATTGAGAGATCTGATATATATGTATATAATTGTTATACGCATTTACAATATTCAAATGTTTTTATATGCATTTTTCACACTCACTATTTTTGCACATAAATAATGTTATATGATCAATTAGATTAGGTTTTATTAATAATTTATATGGATTATAATAGATTTTGATATTATATTTAGACATGTTAGGTATAATTAATTTATATTAAGTTAGATCTTTATATATATATATATATATATATATATATATATATATATATATATATATATATATATATATATATAGTGATTTTGTGAAGATTGATTTAATTGATTTCTGTGATGTCATAATTGTATGCAGTATGAGATTGGAGGAATATACTGCAGGTCATATAAAAAGTAGAATAATGGTGACCAATATGTTAAAGTCTGATGAAAAGTTTTTTAAAACGTGAAAGCGCCTACTAATAGAATTTGTGTCTTGTCCGTATTAAATTTCTTCGAATTAAGCCATGGTGAGTCTCTTCTGTTGTTTTTTGGATTATTTATATTGGTCTGAAGAGGCACTTTACTCAGGACTGTTTGATATTGTATTTAACGTCTTTGTTTTGTTCGTAACGGTCGCTGAGGCATGGCAGAAGGACTGACAACAGAGATTGAAAATACATATGAATGTTCAGAGAATGGATCTTCTCTCCAAAAACTTCTTTTAATGGGTACTAACCCCCCTCTTAGGCGCACCACCACGGAGCTTACCAAGGAAGGGAATGAAACAGTGAGTACAGCATGTAATATGGATGTTATTCAGCTAACTAGAAAGCTGGAAAATAAATTACAAAAATTGAAGAATACACAGTGGCAGAGACAGCATATAGAGGCGTGTCTCAGTTTTAAGGTGGTGCCGAGAGGACTACGAATATTAAAAATGCCGACTTTCGGCACCACTTACCTGATTTGCTAAGCAAATGGCAAAAACTAAACTTAGATACGAGCTATGGATACATTAAGCTCCTAATAGAACAGTATCAAATGATAGAATGTGTATTAACTGTAGAAATTACTGATATACAAAAGGAACTGGATTCTCTTAAATCCAGTAGACATGAAAGCTTTTCTTAGTGAACTGACTACTACATCGATGATGCTTGACAATAAGTTACTACAGGACAAAAAAAGAAAGCTGGAACATGACTAATGATTTTCGGAGGGGGAATGTATTATCTTGGCCCAGGGACAATATAAGGAACAACACGGTGAACAACGCTTCAGTTGAGCATAATGTTATGGGCATTTCTACACCCACCTTTAATGACATCAATAACGTCAGCGAGCATGCCACAACCGGAAACGGAAGTAAGCCAGAGAAACCTAGCCATGAGGGATGAAAGAGACACTACACAACTGAATGTAGGCAAAATAACTTTGGATAAGCAAATGGCGCCGAGAACAGCAGATGTTAGAAGGAAGGCGAACCAGAGGGTCGACAGTGCTCCCATCTTTGCTACCGCAAATAGTTCAGCAGAAGCAAGTGGGATTTGTTCTTTTCCACTACCAATTCGACAGATGGATCAGCAGGTTTGGTCGCCACAGAATAGAATGAAGAAACGGAAAACCTCAGAGGAGAGGCACGAATTTCAGAAGAAGGTACTACGACCAACGCAAAGGACTTAATCATTAATATCTCCAGGTATGTTCTCACTGAGTATGAAAGGTCTTTATTAAATAAGGGCCTTTCGTTTATACCTTCGATGACAACAGATGTGACTGACATAATGATAGATATTAAAATGTTTACTAGGAATGTAGGCTTGAAAATGCTTTTTGGGTATAATAACAATAACACAAATGTTTTTAAAAAAACTTCTACTTTTGTCCCACCAGCACACCCGCTGCTTGAAGCATTTGAAAAGGCTTGTGAAAGGGATTTAATTCAGTTTTCCATGGGTCGAGATAATAAACCAGATTTTTATAATCTTAATTATGGTGAGAATGAAGGTATTAAAAGACTGCAAGAAAATAATGAAATTGTAATTAGACAGGCCGGCAAGGGTGGTGCTATAGTGGTGTTAGATCGTGAAATGTATATTAATAAAATGAGATTGCTGTTAGAAGACAATGAAACGTATCAGACTTTGAATGCAACATTGTTAGATAAGATTATTAAGAATGTCCTTGGTTAATTATATGACCTGTTTTTATGCAACATGATTGATTCTGACTTGTATAAATATTTTTTAGTGGAGAAACCAGTAATCCCCGTTTTCGGGGGAATACCAAAAGTGCATAAAGTTTTAAAGGACCCACCCATGAGACCCATAGTCTCAGGAGGGAGCTGGCTAACTGAGCAGTTATCAATCTATTTAGAAAAACAGTTTAGATCAGTGGTGGATAGGTTTGAGTCAGTGGTTAAGGATACACAACAATTTTTAGAGAGTTATGCAGAATACGTCTCCTCTGTTGAAGACACTACTAGTGAATTGTTAGTCACATTAGATGTAGTTTCCCTATTTACTTCGATACCAAACATGACAAGAATGGAATATGTAAGATTACTTTTAATTCAAAAAGGGGTACAGAGATCTCATTATGCAATGTTTGCTGCTATTAGATATAGTACTAAGCAATAATGCGTTTATGTATGAAAAGAATTACTATTTACAAAAGAAAGGGGTCGCTATGGGGACCCCATGTGCAAACTCGTATGCCAATTTAGTACTGGCATACTGGGAAGGCACTTATGTATTGGGTGATACAATATTTAGTGGATATATAAACTACTATAGACGGTTTGTAGATGATATTTTTTTCATTTGGAGTGGAACCAAGCAGCAATTGGATGTCACCTATGTGAATGGGACAACAAACATTTTGAGATTTGAATGCAATAGTTCACTTCAACAAATAGAGTTTCTAGATGTACAATTGATTAAGATGGCTAATGAAATACACACTAATACGTACAGAAAACCCTATTGGAAAAATAGTTTACTACACCGTAATAGTATGCACCCTGGACACATCTATCCAAACATTATACAAAGCCAAGCATTAAGGGTATCGAGGCTAACTAGTCATGACAGTAGCTATCAGGAGAATCACAGGACGTGGACAGAGTATTTTATAGAAAGAGGATACCATAAGACAGAAGTAGATAAATTATTTGAAGAAAGTACTGCACAGAGGGCAGGAAAAGGTAAACCATTTATTTATAAGAATAGAGGCAATAAAGATATGGCTCATGACGAAAAACAAGGCATTAAGAAAAATAGGGTAGTGATTCTGTTCACTAACAGAAATTTAAAAATTAAAGAAATAATAAATAACAATTGGGGACTATTAACTATAGATGATAGGATATCTGTATTTGTAGGGCCCAAACCTAGTTTTACATATAAGAATATGAAGTCGCTAAAGAGACTATTATGTTATGAGGAGACGATAGGAAAGGAGACCCATATTCAAAGGAAAGGTACTTTTCCCTGTAGACGATGTAATCAGTGCATGTACATGGCAGGGGACAATAGATTCGTACACCCAGATACTGGACATGAATATATTTTTAAGTACTATGCAGACTGCAGATACAGGGACTTGGTGTACTTAGCTCAATGTCAGTTATGCAAGTTCTTTTATGTAGGCAAGACGAATAGAACTCTTAGGGAACACGTTAGGGAACATGTATATGCTATTAATAAAGAGGATGAAGGAAATGCGTTAGCTAGACACATGAGGCATGGTACATTACACAACTTTAAGTTTAGAGCTCTGGAATTGATCAAAAAGATTGGTAGGTTAGGGGATGTTAAAAAATTACAGTGAAGGGCAAGAGAATAAATGGATAATAAGGCTACAAGCATATAAAATACATGGTTTAAATTATAAGGTTACACTCAAACCTTTTTTAGCTGCGCGACCCTATGCACATTAGCTATTGTAGGCTATAGTAGTCAGAATCTGAGTTACAGTTTAATACATTTTTTAGAGTTTATACAGAATTAGTAGGAGGTAGTGTTTTGGCTATGACATTTTGACATTAACACTGTATGAGTTTTTAATAAAATGTGATATTTTTATGCTGGTCATGGATTATGAATTACACGATTGCTTAGTTTGATTCTGTGATTAGGTGTCTAGCAACTGATAGATCTGATATATATGTATACAATTTTTATATGTATTTACCATATTCAAATATTTTTATATGCATTTTTCACACTCACTATTTTTGCACATAAATAATGTTATTTGATCAATTAGATTAGGTTTTATTAATAATTTATATGGATTATAATAGATTTTAATATTATATTTCAACATGTTAGGTATATTTAATTTATATTAAGTTAGATCTTACTATATTATATATATATATATATATATATATATATATATATATATATATATATATATATGTATATATATATAGTGATTTTACGAAGATTGATTGTTTAATTGATTTTTGTGATGTCATAATTGTATGCAGCATGAGATTGGAGGAATATACTTTGCAGGTCATATAAAAAGTAGAATAATGGTGACTAATATGTTAAAGTCTGATGAAACATTTTTTAAAACGTGAAAGCGATTACCAATAGAATTCATGTCTTGTTCGTATTAAATTTCTTCGAATTAAGCTGTGGTGAGCCTCTTCTGTTGTTTTTTGGATTATTCATATTGGTCTGAAGAAGCACTTTACTCAGGACTGTTTGATATTGTATTTAACATTTTTGTTCACTCCTTACTGATGGGACAGAGTCCCAAGCTGCCTGTATCCCTGGGTGGTCCTCATGGAAGGATATTCCTGAGCACCATGGAGCCAAAAGAAAATCTACCTCTGGAGGCCAAATCCAATTTGTAATGAAGGATATAGGTATGAGGTTTGGCCAAAGTCGCAGCTGAGCAAATATCACGGAGGGAAGCCTTAGCATGGAAAGCTGCTGAAGTTGCCACAGACCATGTAGAATGTGCTTTCACTCTGTGAGGCAAGGTGATATTGTTCTTGTTGTAGATAAAGGTAATGCAATTACTCAACCATGATGCCAATGTAACTTTCGAGACAGGATAACCTAGTCTTGGTCCAGAAAAGGCCAGAAAAAGTTGGTCCGATTTTACAGTTAGATTTAGTTCTGTCCAGGTAAAATCTTATTTGCCTATGAACATCCAGGGAGTGCAGGCAATACTCTCCCTTATTAGAATGATTACGAAAAAATACTCGAAGGTCAACAGACTGGCTGATAGACCGCTCTGACACCACTTTTGGTAAAAAGGAAGAATTAGTTCTCAGTGATACCTTATCCTTATGGAAGATAAGATAAGGACGTTTGATGCATAAGGCTTGAAGTTCTAACAAGCTTCTGGCCGATGTGCTTGCAATCAGAAACAAAGTTTTCCATGAGAGATATTTTACATCACATGAAGACGCAGGTTCAAAGGGGGGAGCTGTTAGGGCTTGCAAGACCAAGGCCAAATCCCAAGGTTGCACTGGTTCTCTAAAGGGAGGTTTTAGGTGAAGAACCCCCTTCAAGAAAGTTTTACAGAGTTTATGTGACATAAGCGAAGAATCCTGAAAACCAATGTGGAAATTTGAAATGGCAGCTAAATGCACATGAATAGTAGAGGCAGACACCCCAGAGTGGAAAAGATATGATAAGTAATCTAAAACCACCTAAACTGGGCCTGACAAGGGGTCTAATTGTTTATTCGCTGCCCATAGAGAAAACTTTATCTATTTATTGAGATAGATTAGTCTGGTGGACAACTTATGAGATGCAATAACAATACTGCGCACCAGGGACGAGATGTTTTCCCTGCCTGGCAATCATTGGAAGTGGAGAAACCAAGCTGTCAGTTTCAGGGTTGTTAGACTGGGGTGAGTCAGACCCTGCGGATGGCAGACGCTGGGGATGGACTGAGGATTCACGGTCAATCTAGCAGGTGGAGCAATAAGGATCACTTTGCTTTTTAACTGCCGTGCTTTCTTCAGAAATTGGGAGAGGAGGATAAGCATAAAGTAGACCTGAGGGCCAAGCTTGGACTAGAGCATTTCTCGGTGGCCATCTCCTAGAGGGGGATCAGGGCAAAATAGTTGCTGCACTTGTAGTTGGTTGGGGAGGTGAATAGGTTGGAGCAAGGCTGGCCCCAGTGGTTGAAAATTGTTCCCGCTATCACAGGGTTGAGGGACCACTCAGGAGGTTGTAGGATGCATCTGCTCAACTTGTCCGCTGTCACGTTGGAGTTCCCGGGAATGTGCGTTGCAACTAGAAAGCGGTTGGAAGCTATCGCCCATTGCCATATTCTTGAGGCCTCTCGGCATAATGGATAAGATCTGGTGCCCCCTTGATTGCTGATGTACCAGACCACTTGAAATGTTGTTTGATTGGATCGCAATAGTCCCTGATGGAATGATAGACTGGAATGCTTGCAACGTTAGTAGCCCCGCCCTCAGTTCCAGGACATTGATATGCAAAAGGGCCTCTGTCTCTGACCAGGTGCCTTGGACAGAGTTTCCCTGACATAGCCCCCCTCACCCTATCAGGGGGGCGTCCGTGGTCACCGTGGCTTTTGAAGGGGCGAGACCAGTGCTGGGGATTTTGAGACGTCCACCAGAGTAAATCTTGCTTGCACCTCTCAGTTGCATTTATCTGAAAGGTCAAAGGATGTTGTAGAGTACCACTGAGTGAGAAGTAACCACTGAAGGAGTCTCATGTGGAATCTGGCTAGAGGAACAATGGTAATCGAAGCTGCCATTAACCCCAAGAGTTGGAGTATGGATCAAGCAGAAGATTTGTGGTGACAGAGCAGCGGCTGAACCTGTTACCTTATTCTATGAAGTCTGTGGTCCGGGAGAGATGCTGTGCAATTTCTCGTGTCCAACAGTACCCAGATGAATAATCTAAAGACTGTGCTGGGGTCGTGTTGGACTTCTCCCAGGTTTATAGCGATTCCCAGGCATTGTGCTGTGAGGAGAGTGTAGTGTAGGGCTTCTTCCATTAGACACTTGGCAGGGGTGGTGAGGAGCCAGTCGTCTAGATATGGAAATGCCTGGAATCATCGAAGTCGCAGGTGAGCGATAACCACTGCCATGCATTTGGTGAACACTCTGGGGGCTGTAGACAGACCGAAGGGCAGTGCTCGAAATTAGTAGTGACTGGCTCCTATGCAGAAGCGGAGGTATCTTCTTGAGCATTCGTCCATTTTTATGTGGTAATACGCATCTTGAAGACCTACAGAGCACATCCAATAGTCTTCTTCCAGAAGAGGAAGGATAGACTGAACTGTGACCATCCAGAATTTCTCTGTTTTTACAAATTTGTTCAGTGTGCTGAGATCCAGACTTGGTCTCCACTCCTCTGTTTTTTTTTTGGCACTAAAAAGAACCTTGAGTAAAAAACGAATCCTATCTGGAATGGGGGGATCGTTTGGATGACTCTTTTTGTAGCAGCTTTTGAATTTTGTGTGCTGCTGCTTCCCTTTGACTGGGTGGAACGTCTGGTAATTCTCTGGCTAAAGTTGGACAAAGATGGAAGCGGATGTGATAGCCTCTGGATAATATCCGTTGTACCCAAGAGTTGGTGGTTATGTTTCGCCAGGCAGTGGGTTGCAAGGAAAAACAACCCCTGACCACTTCCAGAGGTGAGCAGTCAGGCAACGCTTCAGGAGCGCTGATATGGTTGGCCAAAGAAAATCTCTGGAACCCCGGTTTTGCGGACCTCCTCTGCCCCGAAAGGGGAGTCTTCCATTGGAGTTTCCCCCCTCTGCCTCTAGGAGAGAACTCGGCACGTGCGTCACAGAAAGAGCCCTGTGATTTCCTGTGCCACATCTTCCCGCTCCTCTGATTTCTGGAGTAGAATCTTTGAGGAGTGGAGTGTCTGACACCAATGGCAGATAGGGTCTTACACTGGCAAGGTGCGAACAAGATGGCATCTTTTAACTTTAGGGCCAAACAAAGAAAGCCTTAAAGTAGTCCGCAAAGTCACAAAGGCGCATCCAGGCATATCGTCTGGTGACTATACTTGCTCCTGCCGCTCTAGCCGCTCTTTCCGTTGCATGTGAAATGAGATGCATGAAAGAATTGGATATGGATTCTAGGGTGGCTATCCGAGAAGCTACGTTGTCACAGACTTCATCAGAAACAGCTCCTGCCAAGGTTTCAGAGAGTTGGTTGATAAGATCCCTCTGGAGCCTCGTAAAATGTGCCAAATCACTCAAAGACCTTACGGCGAAGGTCGATGAAGCAAACACAGGCTTCCAGAGTCTATTGCCCAGGACTCCTTGTTGGGCGGATGGACAATTTGGCTCTCTTCTGCCAAGTCTTTCTTGGCTGCAGCCGCCACCACCATGGCATCTACTGGAAGACCTCTTGACCAATGAAGATGCTCAGCTAGGGGAAATAAGATCTTGTCAGGCCTCCGCAGTACAGCTTCCAGGGTGTCAGGAGCCTTCCATGCATGCTGGACGATGAGCTGGACAAGCTCATTGGCTGGCGGGGTAACCCAGGAGGTAAGGAGCCAGGCACGAAAGGCCTGCAGGAATACGGATTCCTCTGAGGAAGGATTCGAGAACTTCCAGTCTCCCCTCTAAGGATCTCGAGGATGTCACCAAAGGACACCTCATCAGAGGGTGACCGTAAGGACCCTTCCCCATAATAAAAGTCCATATCTTCGGTCAAAGACTCCTCAGTGGAATCCATGTGCTTCCTCTTGCACGAAGCCTTGCGAGGTACTTTTTCATTGGGATGTTCTGTGGAAGACTGCAAAGAGGGGGTCTCCTGTGGGGGAAAAACCTGAGGCCCTTGTGCCCAGTATCTTGCGGTTGTGGCTTGTGAGAATTGTGGCACAGAGGGGGGGGGCAGGACTCCGACATGTGGGGTTTGCCAGCGGAGGCAAGCACCCTCTCCATGGCCCGCCCAAAGAGGGACGGCAGCCCAGAACAGAGCACGACAACCTCGGAACTGGGGTCATACCCCGCTCCGACGAGCCGACCCCTGGACCAGGAGTCTCAAGAGCACTGTGATGCGTGAGAGAGGGAGGATTCTTGGGAGTGCCCTAGGAAAAAAAATCGGCATGGAACTAAGAATGCCCTCCCCCATGGCACAGCCACTAGCCTGAGAAGAGCCCGATGCCCAGTGCACAGGGGGCCACAAGGATGACTCCGGCTCCAAAGTGAGATCCACTATTGGGGTCAGAGGGAGGGAAGCTGCTGTTGGAGGAATGGGCTTCGATACTTGGGTGGAAGTCGAAGGAGGAGTGTATGTTGGAGTTTGAGGAGACATATGTTCACCTGAAGGAGGGAATGTAGGTTTAGAGAGACCCCTGGCCACAAGCAACTGATCAACAAGCCGCAACACATTTTGTTCAGAGAGGCTCCTGGTCGACCTCATAGAGAAACCTGAAGGCGAATCTGTCCTTTCTAGAAAAGGGCTATATTAGCTACCAATGAACAGATCCAAAGTAGGAGAGTACTTGATTCTTGCTAATTCGAGTGGTGCAGAGCCCGGAACAGATGATGTCTGCACAGAGGAAACTGGTGTCGAAGTAGTCTGCACCGACGAAGGCAGCTCCATAGAAGTCGAAGGTGTCTGCACAGTAAGGGCAAGTGTCTGCACCGATGGGTACGGTGCCATCAAGGAAGGTGTCTGCACTGGTAACAATGACTGTGCCGAAAAGGACTGCACTGAAGAGCATGTCAGTGCCAAAAGTGTCTGCACCGTGGAGGACAGTATTGTCAGACTCGGGGCTGAAGGGGATTGCACCAACAGTGCCGAAGGAGATTGTACCTGCAGGGACAGTGCCAGTAAGGGCTGCGACGGAACTGTCAAAGCTGTGTCTGCACCGGAAACTCTGGTGCCGGTGTCGATAAGGACATGGCTGGGGCATGAATCAACTGGGTCAGTGCTGTGCCTGGAGCTGAAAGGGTCACAGGTGGCAGCGCCGGAGTAGCAATTTTCACTTAGGAGTAGACTCCCTGCGATCTCCAGAGGGAGATGAAGTGAGCGACCTCAATGAGGAAGAGGAAGAATGCCTCTTACGGGGTTTAGCAGGAGGGGGTGAGCCCTCCGACCCAGAGATAGCCTCACAGAATGAGATCTGAGGAGACCTTTCAGGATTAACTTGTTCTCTCTCTCGTTAATAGTCCTGGTCAAAAAATTCTACAAATTCCACACGGGGGGGATCCACAGTAAGGTGGGAGACATTCAAACAATAGACAAATAAGTCATGGCCATCAGAAAGTGGTAACTTACAGCCGCAATCCTTACACTGTTTAAAACCAACACAACTTTTCTTGTCCGACATAATGATGTGGAGAAGAACGACAGTACCAAGAATAAGAAAGGCAACCCAGAAGGGTAAGAAGAGAGAAAAAGAAGGAAGGATTACCAACGATGGTAATGAAGAATTACCTCAAAGGAAGAAAAGGGTAATAAAAGGAAAGAGACTAAAGGGAGAGTGTCTTAAAGATACGATAGGATAGGAGAATAATAAAAGTAACCGATTGAAAAACTTTTTAGTATCAAACTTTCCAAAATTATTCACTTAGCTGAGAGAGAGTGGCTTGACAAGGCTGTACAGCAACGTGGCAAATGAGATCTGAGGTAACAGGGAGCACAGCATTCTGGGTAGGACCTTGGCTCGAGAGTTTTTGGCTAACGCGAGCTTAATATATGGCTGGCTTGGTTCCGAGGATGGAACAGATAACCCATCATTAAGGAATGAACGAAGATTAACATCAGATCCGGTGTTTTAATTCATCTTGTTTCATCTAATCAAGTCGTAGCATAGATGAAGTGAGGTGAAACTGTTAAAGCGTTTATGGTTTCTTTTGTGCCATTAAACATTGTCTGTTTATCCGGTATCGTGCCTGCATATTTCTAGAGTGCTGGTAGACTGTTTATTGTTTTTCACATTTTAACAACCAGATTTTTAGGGAAAAACAAATTTTTTTTTAAAGGTAAAAGAAAGGAAGGCGATACCAATAATAGCAATCGAAGAATACACTAACCGTGTAAAAGGGGATAGAAGGGAAAGCTTACTAACAATGGTAAGAATTACCCTAGCGTGTAGGCATTACCCTAGCGTGTAGGCAGAGAGGAAATATATAAGGTATAAAAAAAAAGGGTAATAAGATAATAACTTATCTCTGTCTTTGACCACTAAGCTTGAAAGCTCACAGTGACCACTTCCGAACGCAAAAGCAGCAAGAGATCTGAGGTATGTTAGGGGATAGAGCATTATTGGAAAGGGAGAAACTACAATGTTTTTTAGTGGCCATGAGTTGTAAAAAAAAAAAAAAAAATCAGAGTCAGATCCGAGGGTCAGATTTGAACCCATTTGATGGGGAATATACGAAAACTTGACAGAGGATCCAAAGTTTACTTATAAGAAAAACTTTAGATTTACAGTATACCCGAGCCACCAAGCCTCAACTTTCAAGTAGTTGTGGAATGTTTCGATGCCAGTGGGGTAAATATTGTAGGTGTATTAATGAAGGGTTGAATGCAGCCCCGAAATACTCTCACAAACAGATCTGAGCAAGGAACAGGTTCACATGCAATTCTGTATGTGTTGTTTATTTAGCTACATGTGAATCATGTTTTAAATTTTCCAGATGAACATACGAGCATACACTGGCTATTAAGAACAAGAACTACACAAACGCTCTGGCAAAGCATGCCTCTGTTTGCATTGATTTTAGAAAATGTGTATTTTCTGTTATTGATTTTGTAACAAATTCCTTTTGCTGGGGATATAACATTCTTGAAGTTAAAGAACTCAACTGGCAAATTTCATTGCAGGCAGACAGGACACCAGGTTTAAGCAAAAATATTAATGTTTAACTGAAATCGCAACAGTTAATACGCTCAAATTACACCACATGAATAATGACTCATAGTAATTTACTGATATTTTTAGTTATATAGTTTATTTCTATTTATAAAAATATGCGTGTCTTGATTCCAAGATGGTGGTCGTCTAGTGTGCACCCTCTCCTCAGTTATAGTTACTAAGGAAAACCTTCACTTTTGATTTACTGTAGTTACGATCTGAAGATGGGAAAGCTGCTTCATCATCAATTTACTGGACTTTTGGTTTATTGAGCTCTTTCAAGAACAAAAAACAAACTTAATTAGCCCTTAGTTTGTCCTGCTGCTCCAGCCACGTGTAATCTAAGGGCCTAAAACTATCCTCTGCACGCCTGTTAAACAAAGGTGGTTCAGATCATCATGGCAAATGAACAAGACACGATGGAGATGCAAACTACAAAAGCAAAATTATCAACATTTTCTCCAGAAAAAGAGGAAGCCTCCAAAAGGCAGAAAGTTAACAAGCAGTTATTAGATACCAGTAAATCCAGTGCTAAAGCCAAAGCTGAAACTAACTTCCACTTGGACGAGCTTAAACAAGCTCTCCAACCCATTCAACTGGCCATTCGAGGATTTTCGAAGCAACTTACCAAGTTTGGAAATACTATTAACCAAATTGCTGACAGAGTGGACACCCTCGAACACAAAACTCAGTCTAATGAATCTCTAATACAGACTTTATTTGAAGAGCTTTGCACCAAAACAACATCCCTAAATGATCTTCAGCTAAAACTAACAGACCTCGAGGCAAGAAGTCGACGCAACAACATTTTGATCAAGGGGTTCCCTGAGAAATATGAAAACCATGTCTTGCCAAGTATAACCAAACAGATTTTTGAGCTGCTCCTGCATTCGGATGGTACCACCGCTGACATAACAGTTGAAAGAGCCCACCGTGGCCAGCACAAGTGCCAAGACTCCACAGCTCCACGACAAGTCTACACCAGGTTATTAAACTTCCAAGACACTCAGAAAATCCTATTAGCAGCCAAAATACAAAAAACATTCACCTGGAATAACTATAAATTAACCTTTTCACAAGACCTTCCTCTCTCTATTAAGGAAAATGGACAAAAACTAGCTCCGTTTTGCGCTGAGTTAATTAAAAAAGGAATCAAGTTCCAAATGCGATACCAGAGCATGCTAATCTTTTTCAACAATGATACAAGATATGTCGTCAGTTCCCCGAAGGAGGATAGAGAGGCATTCCACAAAGCTTTCAATAAATCACTGGAGCTGTAGTATACTACATTAATTAATGCTTCATTAACTAAGGCTAAGCTCTGGATATCTACTCATCAGATAACATATTATTTGCAATCTCTCCTCAGATGGTCAATGTTGTTTTTCAAGCTTGTCTAAAGTTTATAAATTGCTTGATTACACCCTGTTCTTCAATCTAGGCTAGGAACCAAACTTGTTTCATTTGGTTGTCTACGGGGTCATTTTTACTTCACAACTTCCTGTTACTCCTACATAAAGGCTCCCCCCTCCGGTTATTTCGTCAGCAGCTCTATGAGCTAGTTCTGTGACTTCGCTCTGCATTCTGTAGTGTGGTTAAACTAGTTTCCAAGTCTGATGGTTGAAATGTGCCCTGGCTGCTTCAATTAACGTAAGGAGGTATTTTCTGCTGTGTGGCTTCTAGGGCACATCAGGTAGGCTTTGGAAATTTTGTTTGGCTTTATGTGCTACTGTCATGATATGCCACCTTATCGATTATCATTCTCGCTAGCTGAGCGGCTGCCCTACTTCAACTTGGACCTAACATACCAGAGCTGAAGGTTATTCAAGAGGAAGTGGTTCGTTCTTTTTGTGCCTTTTAGTGGGAAGCAGTTTCTTCAATCCATTACAATCCTTGATGCCATATGCTATCATTTCAGCAAATTCAGGCAGCCAAACAATTGCACATAGTTGAATGATTGAGTCTCAATGGTAAATAAACTAACCAAGTTCAAAAATGTACTAGATGTCATAACAAAACTGATAACATGACTTACAAGGCCTGGCACAATGATTTGCTGGAAGTGAACATAATTATTGTAGTGATGACTGTCTGGTTCAGATACTAGTATCTGCTGTGAGATATCTTATTGTTCAGAGAAAACTGCAGTTTGGTGTTATATATTCATTGCTAAATGCGAATATATGGCTATTAAACTATTTCGATTTACAGCTTCTTCTTTAAAATTCAGTCGTTTATTTTCCACCAATACTATTCTATTCTCGTAGTTAAATTGCATGAGGATTTATATATATATTTTCTTTCTTATTCCACTAAATAGTGAACTTTAGCCAACTTCATATGTTACTCACTTTCTTTAAAATAATTTAATGATTATCAGAATTTTCCTTACTTCTCCTAACCTCGCGCTTTTAGTGGATGCGCATGGATACATTGAAGTAAGGTTCCAAGATGATCAGTTTTTGGATGAGTAATCTATTGTACATATGTTTAGTACTTTTGATCTTACCATCTGATTTTCATGTATTATTAAAGGTGTTTATTCTTCTTGCATTGCCACAATTGTTACTCAAAAAGGTCTGTCACTTGTGCCAAAGTTATTGTACTTCTTCACTAAAGGGATTTGGGTGGTTAGGCACTGGGTTCTGTCTGAAGCAGTACTGTGCTACCTCTATTGTATTTCTATTTCTAAAGGTTAAAAGGTTGAAGTGGATCTCAGTTTCCTTCATTTTCCCAAATTTATATCTCATCTCCCTCTTTTATGCGGTGATGGCACTTTCTCCGATAAAATGGACAATCAAGCTCCTAACCATTTAATCCCTCAGCGTCCGTGATCATGGGTTGGTCCATTGACTCATGGAACATAAGAGGACTACAAAATAGAGCTAAGAAAAGTTTGTTGCTGCATCTTGTGTTTAAATCTCAGGCTAATATCCGTTTTCTGCAAGAAACACATGCGCAAGGAAGACTGGGAGAAAGAAACTAACAGAAAATGGATAAGATCTATCATTGCTGTGGGTGACTGTGCTAACTCAAAGGGGGTGGCCATTATAATTATAAAAGAATTTCAGGGGTAATCACAGAATTCAATTCTGATAAAAATGGTAGATGGTGCTTATTCACATCTACTATCCCTAACTCTACCAAGCCAGTCCTTTTCCTAAATGTTTATGGTCCATGTTTGCAACAAGTCTTTATTATGGAGATTTACAACATTCTTTGCACATTTCAAAATTACGAGTACATACTTGGTGGAGATTGGAACGCAGTTATAGATCCTGGCTTAGACCGCACAAGTAATTCACCCTTGTACAATTTCCAAGCCTCATTAGCCCTAGGGGAACTAATGTCTTGACTTCACCTTATTGATCCTATCTCATTCAGTGACAACTTAACTAAAGAAATAACTTTTACTTACTATTCGAAATGCTATAACACTTGGTCGCAGCTGGATTTTTTCTTAATGTCTGAATCCCTAGCGAATCTTAGAATAAATTTCTATGCAGAACCTACATTTTTATCAGATCATGCAAGAATCTCCGTCAATATAATGTTCACATTAAGGGCGCCTTAGACTCCCATCTACGGTAACTGGACTTTAAAAAATAACTTACTACATAACAAAAACATAATCCAAGAAATTAATGATATCTTAGCAGACTTGGACACTAACCTTAAGATGTCTCAAATGCCCCTAGATATTCAATGGGCGGCCTGAAAAGCTAAATTGAGAGGGACCTTGATCAACAAGGCCTCATATTACAAAAGGCTTAACAAGGAGAAAAAGTAATTTGATCTTAAACCTAACCAACCTAGAAAAGAAACAAATGTCAAGTTCAGACCCTGAGATAGACATATTGATCAAAAATACTCAAAAAGAATTACTAGAACTTCATCAACAAAATTATTCTCTGCAAGAACAAAAAACTTATAGCTACTTAGTCCAAATGGGCACAAATTCCTTCTAAGACCCTAGCGAGAATAATCAACAATAAGCAGGGTTTTCCCAGAATCTCTATCTTATATTACCAAAATAAATGTTATAACTCTGACTCTGAAATCATCCAGTTGTTTTATTCTCTTTACTCAGATGTTTATGGCATGAAGGGAGATAACCCTACAAACTCTCATATGGAGAACTTTCTGAATGGTATTACCTTCTCTTCCCTGAATGAAAATCAAAGATCTCTCTTATCTGCTCCGTTGGAGCTTCAAGAGATTCTAGATGTGATTAGCAAGTTCAAACTAGGCAAATCCCCTGGCCCTGATGGGTTCACTACTATTTTTTATAGAGCTTTTAACTTAAAAATGTCTTCTATTCTTCTAAAAGTGTTTAACTTCATTAAAAACAGTAGAATAACCGACCTGCACTGGAACAACTCGAAAACAATCCCGATATTAAAAAATAAACACGACAAAGCTGATCCCCACAACTACAGACCCATTTCACTAATAAACGTTGATATAAATATTTTCTCCTCCATTTTGGCCAAAAGACTTTAAAAAGATATGCCTTTTTTAATTTCCCCTGACCAGGCAGGTTTTATGAGTAACAGGCACATTTGGGATAACACCCTAACTCTTGACTCCCTAATGCAAATTACAAAAATAGACAAAAACCCGATCTATGCTTTGACATTAGATGCCTCCAAGGCATCTGACATAGTAAATTGGGACTTTTTGTTTTTAACCATCTCTCACTTCAACATACCCAAGTTTTCTCAGATACAATCAAACCACTATATAAAAATTCAGCCACCTATCTACACGTGAATAAAAGGATGTCTAACCTAATTAGGATTACAAACGGAACAAGACAAGGTTGCCCATTATCTATGTTTTTTTTTAATATCTTCATTGCTCAGTCTAGCAAATCTTCAACTCTATTACATGATTATTTGTGCGAATAGAATTTTGACTACATCAAAACTTAATCGGGACAGTCTAGCAAATCTTCAACTCTATTACATGATTATTTGTGCGAATAGAATTTTGACTACATCAAAACTTAATCGGGATAATTACAATTCGTCCCCCTCCTGGGTAAAAATATGGCACCAACACGTAGTTACCAACAAAATTAACCCAAAAGCCCTCCCTTTTCTTTCCCCTACTGCTATTAACAATTCCAAAATATCCAACACTATAAAACACAAGATCAGATTATTCCAGAAGCTGACAGGTTCTATTAATCTTGATAAACCCTCTCCTCCAACCTCTTTTAAATCCAAACATTAGAATCAATAATAAAATGATCAACCTCACTGACTTTCCTCAAATCAGGGACATTATGGCATGGGATATTTTCAAATTTAGGGACAAATCTCTTTCTGATTTACGACTAACCCTCAAAGTCAACAACAAATACACAGTTATACTTCGACAACTAAGAGAATTAATTTCATCACAATTTGGCAAACTTCTTGCCAACAGACTATGTGAAATTATAAAATATTGTCTCGAGTTCGGAGAAAATGCTCTCCAGATCCTATAACCTACTGAACTCTATAAAACATAACTCGGCTTGCCTTTTTTCTAGTTATTGGGATAATCAAGAAATCCGTTTTACGGAGGAAAAGTTATCTGCTATCAGAACTACCACAGAATTATCCCCCTTTAAAAAACCCATCTACACACAACTGATGACCAATAATACCTCCTATTATGCTCCTTCTATGCTCAATAGATTTGATCCCAAAATTTCCCCTTCTTGTACTTGTTCCTTTCCAAAAGCGGACCTTCTTCACATTTTATGGTTCTGTAAACATACCCACAAACTATGGTGTTTTTTAAAAGTAGGCCTTGAAAAAATGGGGCATCACAAATCTACCCTTTCCTGGGAAACAGCCATTCTTCACATACCCACCAGTAAATTACCTAAGTTAAAACATCATGTACTAATCACGCTCTGTTCTCTTGTCAAATTATACATCATTTTTAGTGATCGCACTAAACTTTGTTGGAAGGGTTTTAAGGAGATGGCGTTAAAATATATTTCTGCGCAAAAGTTTATCATAAAAGGGCTTAAGAAAAAAGCCTACTTTAAAGAATTTTGGAAAATCCTGTTTGACCAAATTTTATGTGATTAACTTAGCTCGAAGCATATTATCTCTGATTTTCGTATAGTTCCCACTTCTTGGTTTACTCGGAGATCTACTCGTACCTCTCATAATATTGATTTTTCTTTTAATGTATTATATCCGCATGATAGCACCTATGTTAATTTCGAAATCTTGTAAATACTGTATATAAATTAGTTTGCTTATATGTTTAGGTAGTTTATTTTTGTTTTCATGCCGGTCTTTGTGCACAATGATATTTTACCTATTCATGATTTTTTGTAATGTTTTGATATCTGTGAAATTAATAAAAGTTTATCTGAGAAAAAAATATGCGTGTCTTTTTAAAAGTTAATATGAATGTAAGTCACATGACATTTTCTAATTAAGAACTGTATTGAAGGACTTGTCTTTTGGTTCACTACCTCTGAAGAAGTTCTAATAAATTACAGAACTAAAGTGCTTAGCTATAAACAGTACTCCTTTACCTGCTGTGTACATTGAGTCAAGGAGGGTTTTTTTTTGCCATTTTGGTTACATTTACCACAGACATTTTGACTATTTATTCAGTGCCCTTTTACTGTTTCTTTGCTGTTTATTAAATGAAAACATGGTACAGACTGAAAACTTTTTGTTTACAAATTTTGGCAACCTTTTTTTTTTTTAATTCCTTAAAGGAAAATTCCGCCCTCTCATAGGGTGCAACTCAATCTTTAGGTTTCTTTACTCCCTACAATATGGTTCCAGAAACCTGCTTGTACTTTTTAAAACTTTCATTTCCTTACTTTGGAATCAAAGGAAGGGAAAGCCCACCAACATTTTTTTTTAAAGCTTAACGTCTCTCATACTTTTTGCACAGGAATTCATCTCCGCCTGCATGGCACACAAAAGACACAGATCAACCTGTAGTCTATCCTGTCAGGTACTGCTGTCAATCTTAGATGGGCAATTAATCCTGCTAATTTCAGGAACACAGCAGCTGCTATAAAAAAAAAGACAGAAAGATGTAGAAATGTTTTCCAATGTTTTGAATGCAGAGAGGAGGAGAACTTAACACTCCCCTTTCATAGAAAAAACAAGCAATTAGATCAAGTCAGGGGTTTTAAAGGCAGTTGTCAACTCTTCTGACAAATTTACGTAAGCAGCAACACCAGTATTGAAATACTACAGTTTAAATCTTATTTATAACAGTTTATATGTTAAAACAACTTAAATGTAGTATCCAAGATTTCTGTGACATGCCCTCTGTACCTGGGATATACTTTTCTGAGGTGCAGGCCAAAACCAATGACCAAGTATGCAGATGATTGCAAGCTGAGCACTGTCAGTTCCCCAGTGAAATGGACATCCTCCAAGAGGATCTCAGCCAGACAAATGACTGATGCCAGAAACATGGCCTCAAGCGGAATACCAAAAAATGCATCATCATCCCCTTTGGAAGAGTGACATTCCCACAAATTATCACATTAACAAGATCCTAACCATGCAATCAGTCGTAAGGGAATTGGGCATCCAGGTTGACAGCAACCTGACTTTTGACCACCATGTTGTTTCTGTTGTATGGAAAGCTTTCGACATGGCCCACCTTATAAGTAAAGATATCTCATCCAGGGACAAGACGGCCATAATATCCCTGTATTCCTCCCTTTAAGGCCCATTATTGAGTACAATGCCTATTTCGATACCTCACAAAGCACATGCAGCAACTGGAGATACCACAGAGGTTCCTCACCAGGAGAATCCAGGTCCTCAAACATCTATCCTACACTGACAGGCTAAAAGCCCTGTCACTCTACTCAGTTTCATACAGACTCCTTAGAGGCGACTTCTGTCAGGTATGCAAAGCAATCTCAAACCCCGCCTTGATGGGACTGCGGCATATCTGCAAGTCAAGTTCCACTGCACTGAAGTAACCCACACATGCAATCTCAACCTGGTCTGTAACATCAATAGGACTTGTTGGCATGACAGATTTGTGCCCACAGACTCCATCTGTGGAATAGAATCCCTCTCCACATCAAGCAGAGTACCTCATTATCCCTTTTTAAGCGCAACCTGGATAACTGGATGGGAAACAGAAAATACACCCCTGGGATTCCACCTGGTGCTGACTTGACTACACATGGGCTAAACTCTTGTCTAGGCTTATAAGAACCTCAGGGCCAACAGCCTAGTAACTTCCTATGATCCTATAAAAGTAGGAAAATATTTTTTCTTGTAAAGTATCAACACATTTACCATTTTCAAGCCCCCCTCCCCATACACACAGAGCAGAACTAGAGAGAGAGAGAGAGAAGTGGCAACCCTATCAACTAGGTGGCACTGATACAGTTCTTAAAAAGGTCTTTTATGCTTTTTTTTCTGACATCCTTCCAGAGGGGGGTACATATCTGGTACATTCAGATCCATGGTAAGCAAGTCCCACTGACTGAGTCCACATAGGAAATGTGACCATTAATGGCAATCATAACATACAAATGAATATACTTTAACATATATTTACTATGTGCCCTTAACATTAAAATCATTTGCCCTTAACATTAAAAACATTAAGAAAAGAAATCAGAAGTACTTAACTGTGTTTAAATGCACACACACAGTCAGACAAGTACATTTAAACTCAGTACTGCATCCCACATACAGTATTGAACATGCTATGTATATATTTTTTCTACACACACACACACACACACACACACACACACACACACACACACACACACACACACACACACACACACACAATTAGGGGGGGGTGGGGGTCACAGCCCTCCACCTTATTTTATATTGCATTTTACCAAAAACGTCAAAACAATACATTTTAAACAGACATGCATAGTTGCAACACCAATGACTAACTCTCTCCAAAAGACAATGTGTACTCAAAACTAAGTGGGGGGGCTACATCCCCCACATCCCCCAATGGGGGGGGGCTGTGCCCCCCACACACCCCCAACTATATATACTAACTCCAGGATCCCACTACAGTGGAGAAAAGGGCATATACCTTTTACTTGCCTTACAGTACTCTACACAGTGCCATATATACTAACTGCAGTTCAGTGAAGTGAGATTCAGTGAAATGAGTTTTCAGTAAATTGAGTTTTCATCGAAGTGGTCGGGTTGAAATGAGATTCAACGAAACAAAGTAGACTCATATCTGTGTGTGTCTGTTTATTTGTAGACACATATACAGTTAAACAAAATTTCCACATTCATTTGTTTTTATTTAAAGGACATGAAGTACACACAATTTATTTCTCCATTTTACACACATACACGTTTTTGTACACGTACTACATACACACGTACATACACAAGCACATACTCCTATATATAGATATATATATATATATATATATATATATATATATATATATATATATATATATATATGTATGTTGTCTCTTTTGGCTTTTCCCGGTTAGGGGTCGCCACAGCAGAACTCTGGTCCGCTAATGATTGGCAGTAGATTTTTACGTGCCGAGTTGCCGGCCCTGACGCACAACCTTCAACGAAGGTACGCCCACTCATGCATGTCTCCACACAGAAGACGCTCTAGCTGAGAATCGGACAGGACATTTTACTGTGAGGCGACAACGCTACCGCAGCACCACCACCGCAGTTCGCTATATGTATGTATATATATATATATATATATATATATATATATATATATATATATATATATATATAGTGTGTGCACGCAATATGGGTGCGTATGTATGCATTCTAGTAAATGTCACTTAACATTTTACTTATTCACTGTCAAACATTGCCTATTTGCTACACATGCAGTCTTTGTCAATGTCTTTATGTCAGTATTTTTTTTCTTTGTATTGCTAAGTGCATTTATTACTTGTTATCTTTCCTAAGCTAGCCAGAGTCATGGCCGAAAAGGGTGCTGGGACCAGTTCACTTTCCTGGTTTCCAAAGCATAAACAAATATGAAACAAAAAAAGGGGGGGGGTTGAACACGACAGAAATAATTAAGGAACTAGTAAAGCACATTTTCATTGTGTATCATTCAAGACAGAAAAGAAAAAAAAAAAGAACTTCCCACTGAAGGCATTGGGAAGTAAGCAGATAAACTTGCGTTGGAGTCCTACTACTTACCACCTGTACATGATACATCAAGGATCATATACTGGAGTTAATTTTCACATCTCAATATGACACTGTGGGGAAAGGTCTATCAATTCTTTTAGAACTACAAAAGAATCCCTTTACATAAGTCTGCTATTTACCTACTTTCTTTTGCTGCAAGTAACTAACAGCTATTTATTGCACAGAACAAGCTCTAACAGACACATAAATGAGGCTCAGTCAGGGAAACACAGAAGTAGCTCCGTTACAGGAGGTGTGTTAGATGACGGTGCTTCACAGTCCAACCATTCTATCTTAATGGCATGAGAAAACACCACCACTTCCTTACATCTACCATGACTCTTACAAAGACTTGAAATGTATTCTGGGATGAAGGAATGAAAGCAAAAACAAGATCACGTTACCAAGGCAGGCCCATAATTAGCCATTTTGTGGAAAATACGTTAAAATTATAAAAGAAGCACGGAGTGATTTTGAGGCATTAAAATAGCTTAGAAAACAAAGATACAATTAAAAGAACATGTTTTTTTAGCTCTAAGGTGAAGCTTTGCTTTAAACAGATAATCACAGAACATGGCTTTCGTCCACTAGAGCTGAAATCAAAGTTATGTACTCACCATAACTATGCATCTGTGCTGTCCATTTTTATTCTTCCTCAACAATTTGTGTACATGATCCAACTTGGCTGCAAACACTAGCAATACCTCAGACCAAGTTTGCTGCCTTATAAGTCCTAAACATAGTGCAAGAAAAAAAAGAGCAGAACTGGAGCTCAAACCTGGAACAAAAGGCTCCACAATATCCACAAGGTCACTCCACAAGTTTAAAGGAAGGGGGAAGGAGGATGGGCAGTTGAGGAAGAATGAAAATGGAGAACACAGATGCATAGTTATGGTGAGTACATAACTTTAATATCTGATGTTCTTCTTTTCATTTGTTCCTCAATGACTGGGACGGAGTCCCCAGCTACATGAATCTGAATCTTGGGTGGCCCTCACTGAAGGATATTCTGGAGTACTGCAGAATCAAAAGCAGCTCTGTTTCTGGAGGTCAAATCTATTTTGTAATGAGCAATAAAGTTATGAACATTAGAGAACGTAGCTACTGCACAAATGTCATCATTCGAAGTACTAGACCAAAAGGCAGAAGAGGTAGCCATGGATCTAGTAGAATGTGCTTTAGGAGGCTATGATGGGGACAGGCCTCATTGAATATAAACAAAAGAAATGCAATTAGTAATCCATTTGGCCAGGCTAACTTTAGAAACTGGTGATCCCAATCTGTTCAGGAGAGAAAGAAATAAACAGCTGTTCCAACTTACTGAAATCTTTTGTTCAGTGGAGATAAAAACATATAGATCTAAATGATGCAACATCTGCTCTCTCTTATTAGAAAAGCTGGGGAAGAAGACAGGCAAATTAATTGTTTAACTCATATTCAAATTGGATGCTACCATCGGCAAGAAGGATGCATCTGTTTTAAAGTGACTGTTTTTGTGAAAAATAATGTAATGACATGTGGACGATAGAGCCTGGAGTTCAGAAACTGCAGATGCAATAGCTACAAGAAATGCTGTTTTCCAAGATAAATATTTTAAATCAGACTTCGCTGATGGTTCAAAGGGTTGTTAAGCCAACCCTTGGGAGTATGAATGTTAAATACCAAGGAGGTGAAGGGTCTTTCACTGAAGGTCTAAGTAAGAAGTTGCCCTTTAGAAAGGCCTTGCACAATTTGGTAGAAGCTAAAAAGGAAGCATGTAATCTCGAGTGAAAATTAGATATAGCTGCTAACAGCATCTTCTTGAAAAATAGATGCTAAAAATTCTAGAACCACAAGTACAGGAGCAATGAAAGGATCAATTACCTTCTGAGGAGCCAAAATTGACAATCTTCTCTATTTAACTCCTGCAGATCTTTCTTGCAGAAGCTTTCTGGAAGACAGACATACTCGTCAGACTGCGGACGAAAACCTGGACTGTCTATCAGTGGAAATGGATAAACCTTGGAAGTCAGTTTAAAGTCTGGAATATCTGGATGCTGCATCCTGCAGGGATGTGAGAAAAGGTCTGAGCTGGGGTCCTGTATCCATGAAGGATATCAAAGATGAGGCCAAAGGAAGGGGGAACCACATTTGATAAATCCAAACGGGGGCAATGAGGAAAACAGAGCTCTTCAACCAAAGTGCTTTCTGTAAGAATTTTGTAATCAGAGGTAATGGAGAATTAAGCATAAATGAGACTGGAGGGCCAAATGTGGACTACAGCAACTGTGACACCCATGCCCTGGCCCAGCAATCAAGGAGCCTCAATCCTCACCACTAACATCAGAGAGGGAGTCTCGTATATGAGGAAAGGATAACAAATACACACAGTAAAGTGCAATTTCCTTTAAGAGCACACACAGATCACGCTCAGTCTGGGGCTGGTCACACCCTTGCTCTCCAGGTCCCCAATAATCCACTGGCGCAGCTATAGGGTCCAGATCTCAGCCAGCTGGGAAAACTAAAATCTCCAGCACTCTCTCTGTCCAACCAGTGCTTCATGACCCTGCCCAAGTAGCTGACATGTACACACTTTGAGATACGTTTATACAACCACACAGACACTCCTGGGGAAGGCTGGCACAGGTTCTCGAACTGTGCTCCTTTTACCCAGACTATATGGTAGAAATCGCTGCCACCACCCAGCTAATACTTATCAGCTACTCACAGGCCCTTAAAAGTGTGTCCAATTATTACTGTGCAAATTATCATCCATTTGGTAGTATAGCCCAGGGCTAAAGCTATAGGAGTGGCTCTGTACAATTTTACCAGAGGCATACAAGTACTCTAAAGAGCTTAAATTATCTCTACACAAACCAGCCACAGTTAAAAGGTTTTAAAATATTTAATAATAAATAATTAAAACCACAAGACAATACTTTCTACTACACAGTCAGTGCTAGTCAAGAGTTCAGAGATCACATAGAAATACTTAAAATAATTCAGTAGTACAGTTCTGACATCACAGAAAAACACTTTCTGTCTTATCTTTATAGTTCCTAGCTATTTCTAAAAGAAAACACACGTCTAAGATAATTTACACTTGAGCAAGACAGTTATGTTAGTTGGATGATCAAGACAAAAATGCTTAATGCCTTCTGATTCTCTCTGTTTAAACTGAAATTGCAGTTCTGATAAAAATTGCATCATTCTTTCACTTTCCTGGTGTTCCCAGGCTAGATACTACATTCTTTTGTTATCTTGAAGCTGTAGGAAACTACAGCCATAAAAGACATTCCACATGTACACTCTAGTAATTATTCCTTAAGTTAAAACAATAAGCAGGAAGCCTTCATCTAGCCCGGCTGGAGCCGAATTGTAAACAAGGACAGTCATGAAATCATCTGAACTTCAAAGGACAAACAAGAAATGCTTGTCTTAGCTTTCTATACAGCAGAGGGCAATGTTATTATATTGGTTTAAGTTCACATTTCACAGCATATTCTTTCATTTAAGAAATGCCTGTAGTTCCACATTCATATTTACAAATGATAGAATTATCTGCACAATTCTATCTGGCTAGGCTGGAAGCCTTCACATCCCCCCCCCCACACACACACACAACTCAAGCTAGTTTTTCAAGTGATCCTTGAGAAACGCCACTTGAGAGGGTCAGGTCTATCTGCATATACCTATCCCATTCCCTGTCTTTAGAGCCCATCTGCATTGCTCCTCCCACTGCGGTGCTGCACTGACATATCATATGCTTGCAACCCTAGGCTCCATCTTAGCAACTTGGCATTTTGCTGGCTGGCTCTGTTTAACCATGTTAGGGGGTTGTGACCTGTCATAACTGTGAATTTCCTTCCATACAGACAAGGCTGAAGTTTCTGCAGTGCTCACACTATGGCTAGACATTACTTTTCTACAGCTGCATAGCATTCCTCCCTGGGTTGGAGCCTACGACTGAAATAAACCACTGGGTGCTCTTCCCCCTCTGAAGAAATCTGGCTAAGTACAGCCCCCACCCCATGGTTTGAAGTATCCACCTGCACAACAAATTATTTGCTGTAATCTGGACTGGCTAACACAAACGGTCATCCCAAAGCTTCTTTAAGCTTCTGGAATGCCTGCTCACATGCTGGGGTCCACAATACCTTATCTGGCCTGTTCTTCCTTGTCAGGTCTGTGAGGGGACCAGCTATGGTATTATAACTGGGGACGAACTTTCTGCAGTACCCTGCTGTCCCTAAAAATGCCCTCACCTGCTTTTTAGTAACAGGTGCAGGCCATACCTGAATGGCTTCCACTTTGGCAGGTTCTGGCCTTATCTTACCACTCCCCACTCTATGTCCTAGGTAGGAGACCTCCACCATACCCACCTGACATTTGCTCGGTTAATGGTCAACCATGTCCTCTGTAGTCTACCCAGCACCTCTCTGACATGCTGAAGGTGCTCTGGCCAGGAATGGCTGTACAAGGCAATATCATCCAGGTAAGCAAGGGCAAACCCTCCGGCTCCTATTAGGATATGATCTACTAGCCTCTGGAAAGTTGCTGGGGCATTCTTCATCCCAAAGAGAATCTTTGTGAACTCATACAAGCCAAAAGGAGTCACAAAGGCTGACCTCTCTAGCACTGGGAGTCAAGGGCACCTACCTGTAACCCTTGGTAAGATCAATGGTTGTAAGATACTTAGCCCCACCCAGCTGTTCTAGGGCGTCATCTGTCCTAGGCATGGGGTAAGCATCCGATTCTGTGACTTTTTAATTTCCTATAGTCTATACAGAACCTGGTGCTGCCATCCTTCTTTGGCACCAGCACGACTGGGGTGGCCCAGGGACTGTTGGACTCTTGAATCACCCCTAGTTCCAACATCTCCTGCACCTCCTCCCTCAGAGTCTGTGTCTTTCAGGCACTCTGCAAGGGGCCTGCCTAATAGGCCTTTGGGGTCCTGTATCCACCTGGTGCTGCACCAAGTGGATGCACCCTGGTTTCCCAGTGAATGTCCCTAAATTCCTGCAACATTGCTCGGATTTCTTGAATCTGGGTAGGAGATAGCTGCTGGGAGACTGCTACCCCTTCCACTGAGGTGTCACCCCAAGCTTCACTGATGAGATCAGTCCCAGATCTCCCTCAGACTCCTCCTGCAATCCACTGCAAATGCTCAGCACAAGGGCCTCCCTATCATGGTAAGGTTTCATCATGTTAACATGGTACAATTTGTGCCCCTGCCTTCTGCCTAGCAGTTTCACCATGTAGTTAACATCACTTACCTTTCTTACCACCTTGTAGGGACCCTTCCCAAGCTGCTTGCAGCTTGTTGTGTCTGACAGGAATGAGAACCATGACCTGCTGGCCCACAGCACACTCTCTAGCTTGAGCATTCCTGCCATACCACACCTTTTTATGTTGTTGGACTTCTGCCAGGTTCTCCTGGGCCAAGCCCATGAGTTCCCAGAGCCTTGTCCTGAGGTTTAGGACGTATGCCACATCAGACTCCTTGTGAGACTCACACTCACCTTCCCACTCATCTCTAATTAAATCTAGAGGTCCCCACACCCTATGCCCATACAGCAACTCAAAGGGTGAAAAACCTGTGGATTCCTGTAGAACTTCTCTGTAAGCAAACAGATGGGGCAAATATTTGGCCCACTCCCTCTTAAACTGATCTGCAAATGCCTGTAGCATGGACTTGATTGTAGAGTTTAATATCTCAACAAGACCATTAGTCTGGGGATGGTAGGGGGTGGTCTTCATATGCTTCACCCCACAAGACTTCCACAGACAAGTCAGCAGGTCTAACATGAAAATGGCACCTCTGTCAGTCAGCATTACTTTTGGGAAACCTACCCTGCTGAAAATCTCTAACAAAGCATTTGCCACCTTCTCTGCCTCAATGGAGGACAAAGCCACTGCCTCAGGGTATAGTGTAGCATAATCCACTACCACTAGGATATACTTTTTCCCTTTGGAACTTGGGGTACTCAGAGGACCCACAATATCCATAGCTACCCTCTGAAATGGCTCCTCAATCACAGGCAAAGGCATCAAAGGAGCTCTCACCTTGTCTCCTGCCTTGCCTACCTTTTGGCACTGCTCACAGGTCCTGCAGTACCCTGTTACATCTCTGGAAATTCTAGGCCAATAGAAATTCTGCATAATGCGCCTCTTCATACGTTTCATGCCCATATGACCTGCAAAGGGAACCAGACTATGCAGAATAGACCACTGAACAGCTAGAGTTCACTGGATAATATGCATATAAAATGGGCCAGTGGAACCAAGGTTATGGCTGCTGCCATCGAAACCTAGAACCTGAAGAACAAGTCTGGCTGAAGGAGAAGGGTGAACAAGAATTTGTTGTACCTGAAACTTGATTATGTCCACACGATGTAAAGTAAGAGAGGCCATCTGACTTGCTGTGTTCAACTGAGCACCTATGAACTCCAGGCTCTGTACAGGTTTGTAGATGAGATTTGGAGGTGCTGACTGAAATGCCCAGCCTTTGAAAAAGTTGGAGCAATTAGTCCCTAGACTGTTCTAGAAGATGCTTGGTCAGGGCTGTAAGGAACCAGTCATCTAGATATGGAAACACTCTGAATCCCAGCAATCTCAGATGAGCTAATGCCATACACTTGGAAAACACCTTGGGGGGGCTGTGGTGAGTCCAAAGGGCAGGGCTCTGAACTAATAGTGATTGGCCCCCAGCCGAAAGCACAGAAATCTTCAGGATTGTCTGTTCATCTTAATGTGAGAGTACATGTCCTGAAGACTGACTGAGCATACCCGATCGTTTTTGTATATATATATATATATATATATATATATATATATATATATATATATATATATATATATATATATATATATATATATAAATAAAAACACAAAATGAACTGAACTGTAACCATTCAGAACTTTGACTTCTTCACATACTGGTTCAGTTTGCTTAGACCCAGAATTGGTCTCAAGTCCCCGCTCTTCTTGGACACTAAAGAACCTTCAGCAAGTTCCGAATCCTCTCTGGTCTACCGAGACCTCCTGTATGACTTTTGTCTAGCAGCTTTTGAATTTCTTGTGCTGCAGCTTTCCTCTGACTGGGTGAGACTTTAGAAAGCAGCCTTCGTTTGTTTGGGGAATTCTGGAAAAAATGGTATAAAATAATTTCTGGATATTATTTTTAGCACCCAAGAATCTTTTATTATAGAAGCCCAAGCACCTGGGTGCAAAGACAAGTGCCCCCACCCCCCCGACTGCCTCTACAGGTGGACAGTTTGGCAACCCTTCAGGACAGATAAAGGGTTTATCTGAAAAAGAATCTTGCAGGCTTCCCCTGCCGTGAGGAAGGCATCCTCCATTTGAACCCACCCCTCTGCCTCTGGTGGAACTGTCTCCAAGTGAACTCTGGAAAGATCGCTGGGACTTATGGAACCACATTTTCTGGCCTCCTCTCTGATTTTGGGAAAATGATCGTTGAGGGGTAGAAAACTGTATCCCTACTGCAGACAGGGTCTTTCTATCTTGTTCACTCCAGGGAAAGTGTTTCCTAAACCATAGGGCCAAATAAAGATGTTCCATCACAAGAAGCACTTATGAAAGAGGACTTGAAGTTGCATAAATGCATTCCGGCATGTCTCTAATGGCTATGCCTGAATTGGCAACCCATGAGGTACCCTCCATAAACCGGCATCCCATGAGGTAAACTCCATAGCATAGGATATTAACATACGGACGCACTGGAAATGGTTAACAGAATGGTGAGCTGTGAAGAGTACCTCTTGTAGTCCTCCACGGACATAGACTAAGAGGGATTTGGAGAGTTCCTTGGTCAACCCGTGCTGTAGTCTTGTGAAGTGTGCAAGTAATTCAGGGACCTCAAGCTAAAGATCACTAAAGCAAAAATGCACTTTCCAAACCTGTCCATTGCCCTGAACTCTATTAGGTGGATGGACTGAGGAGCTCTGCTCCGCTAGTACCTTTCTAGTGGCTACTGCCAAAACTATAGCATCAACAGGGATTCCACTCTAACTCCAATGTAATCTATCCTTTGGCAGTACCAAAAATTTATCTGGGCATCATGGAATGGGTTCAACAGTGTCAGGTTTCTTCCATTCCTGGAGAGAGATTAAACTGGTAAGCTCATCTGCCAGGGGAGTTACCCAAGGCATAGATGGGCCAGATCAAAATAACTTCCCCTGCACGGAAGCAATTGCACGGCTAAGGCAAATACAGATTCCAAAAAGAAAAGAAGCCAGCAACTGTGAGCTGTGAAACTAATTTAATTAGTTAAGCATATAAGGAACCACAAAATAAACAAGAACAGACCAGTTTCGTCTTTGGTTTTTACCAAGCCTTCATCAGTGGGCCAGACCCAAAGCTTCCAGAAAAAAGACTACGCTGGGGAGGGAGTATCTGAAAACCATCTTCTCTTTTTTTTAAGGCTCTCTAGAATGTCTCCGAAGGAGACAAAATATGGTGGAAATCTGTGGATGGATGGATGGAAGGTAAGATGCAGTGTGAATAGCAGCAAACTGAATCCTCATATTTTGATCCAGTCTAATAAATTTAGGCAGGAAAGGTTTCTATCAGAAATAGAATAAAATAATCCTGTCATCAAGAATACAACAAATGTGGGGTGAGCAGCAAACGCTTAACTTTCTCTAGTAGAGTGTGACACATCATTGTAAGAATATCATAATTTACGTTAAGGTTAAAGAAACTGTATTTACTTAGTAAACGCAGTGAATCGCTAACTGCTGAGCAACCAACATCACTACCACTTAATGAGATATGCTGTTCTCACGAGGCTGCATATAGTACGATCATCACAAAGTGTTAAAAACATTCCATAGATACTTTAACTATTTTTAAATGTCTCAGCATTACTCAATAAAGTGCAAGCTCTAAATGCGATGGGGAAAAGTGCATGGCTATGGCTACACTGATCAAGATCTTGGGCTGGGGTGGGCACAGTGGGGTGACAGGATGGACATGCCAGCAAAGGGGAAACAGGAGGAGGTGTGCATCCTTTGGGTGGGACAGGGTGGTGAGGGAGAGGAATCCTGTTGCCACATCCCCATTAGGGTCTTTATTCTAGTTTTGGTCCCGTGGGTGGCCCTCTGTGGGTTCCCCAGGCCGGGTCGAAATTAATGGGTGGTTCATTACCTCACTGTTGTCATGCTGTCAGGGGTGGGTTCAGCATCTCCCAGACACTCATGACAGCCTGTCAAACAGACTCTTGTCTGTCTGTCTGTCTGACAGCTCAAGAGGTCTGTTGAACAAACATGGTACTGAGATACTGGGGAAGTCCTTGGGCTGGATTGAGCACAGGATGGCAAGCAGACAAGGAAAAAAAAAAGCACAAAGAAAACAGGCATGCCAAACTACCCAAAGAAGGTACTGCAAAGAGCTTCTTCCAAAAATAGTGGGCTTAGGTAGAACTCAAGCTTTTCTTCCACTGATAGTGGGTGTTTATGCTTTCTTTCCACTGATGCACACTTACTTTTAACATAAAGTGTGCAACAAAACATCTTTAACATGCCATCTGAAACACACCATGGGGACAAAAAGCAATGCAGAAACATGACAGAGTGAAATACAAAATCATGTCAGCATGGCAAATACTGATGATAAAAAGAGTGCGTTTTTATGAATCATGAAGTATCTTTTTTAATCATCTCCATTTCAATACACAAAGGCCACTTACAAAGATAACACAAAAGTGATACTGAGGTATCACAAAAAACACATAACAAAAAATATGACACACACACACACACACACACACACACACACACACAACACACAACATACACACACACACACAGACACAACACTTAACACATGGTTTTACCACCGCCACATTTAGCATTACCACTACAAACCACTTCAACCTTTTCCCATAGCAACTCTTACAGTACTTAACACTATGGAAATGGGGAAATAAATCAGAAAAAATTTAAAAAAAAACGTTTAAGATTAAACAATATGCCAAAAATTTTTTTTTATTTTGAAATAGATTTTGAAGGATAATTAAAACCGAACAAAATATAACTTTTTACATCAGTACTTCAATACTCAGTGAGTTCCGAAAAAGACAAAAATTAAAAAGATAAGAAAATTCAAAAAAAAAACCACAAAAAGACAGAAACAATTTAGACAGTTGAGATATAAGTTGATAGATATTTCGGAAATTTCCTTAGATTTTAGAATTTTTTTCCAGATTTGATTTTAATTTGCTGCAATTTTAGAATGTACCCATTTGTCTGTTGTACAACCTGTCATGTACATATGCATACAAACACAACACAGTCAACTGCGCAGACACAACTGGGATTGTGTTACCTTTAACAAAGGAAAACACATGACAGCACAGATTTAATAACTAGCACGTTTTTCAAAACTACTACAACATACATACATTGACACATGACACACTAACAGACAGATACATTACCACATAAACATTGCACTCACTGGGGGCTCACCCCACAACCATAAAAAAAAAAAAAATAAACTCTCAATGTTCACAAACAAAAAAAAAACTTCACTAATGCTATTTCTTTCCAAAGCTCTCTTGAGAAGGAGTTTTAATTTTCTGTTTCTTTCTCAGTGTTTTAAGAAGGAAGTTGTACATGTTACCCACAACACAGCACACAGTTTTGCAGCATCAGTAAAGCCAGCAATTGTTTGTTAGCAGTACTACCAGCAACACACTGAGTGTTTTTGTGTAATGTTTGTAGTATGTTTGTAGTACTTGGGTGCTATGTGCAGCCTAAAATATTAAAAGATCCACAATGATGGATCATCATATTTCCTTTTTCAGAGGTTTCGGCTTTTCCTTCGGTCGGTCGCCAACTGGGGTGTCAAAGCATCAGTGCCAAGTTTAAAGCTCCTGTATGCCAGCCGACCAGTGCCAGATTTGCCAATTCATGCAGCACCTAACCTTCCATGTCTTTAGTTTTGCATGTCTTCTCAGGAGGACATGACTCAACCACAGGACATGCAGACTGAGAAAATGGCGCCAGGGCTTGCTCAGAGGCGGAAGAATGAACAATGCTGACTTGACAATGCTACAATGCTAACAGCTGCACCACAGCGGCCAGATTTTAGTGCAATAAACAGAATATAGTAAAATCAGAAGATTAAAGAAATAAAAAGAGAAAAAGGAAAAACCCCCACCCCCCTCTCCTAGTTGTGTTAACTTTTGATTTTTTTTTTAACTTGTGAGTCAATCAGCTTACAAAGTCCAGTCCTTACACCTACACTTACTAATGACAAACAAAGGTAGGGAAAGTTATACTTTAAAAAAATAAAAAAAAAAACAAAACCATCATAGGTTCATACATACTACTACGCTGATTATCTAGAACCGTCTTAAGAAGCCTAGCTTGGCATTCCCATGACAGCTTTTTGGCCCTTGTGCTTTGTATACGAGTAATCCAGAGGCAGGCAGAACAAGGACATGGTGGGACATTTACTTACTGTCAAACAGAAAAGGCGTGTACGCATAAAGGAACAACTAGTAAATCAAAACAGTGCATGCTAGGATCTGTGGTTCCAGGAACACCAACAAAATTTAAAGTTGAACAAGATTTTATTTTACTTTGGTGAGCTGACAAAGTCATCCCTAAATTCCAAGGTGATGACACCGTCGTCATCACTGATTTCTGATGAAGAACTTTACAAGAACTGGCAGGACGAAAGCCCCCAACTCACAAAAACAAAATCTTATTAGACTTTAAATTTCTAGTGTTGGCCTGGAACTACAGATTCCAGTGCACATGGTTTACATTTACATGTTGCCCCAATCCATGAGGGACAAGGGTGTTAAACCTGGGATGAATTTGTGGTCATCTATCCATTCATCCAGATTATGTCTGAATAATTAAGAGAAGTACTTTATGTTGAGAGGAAGGCTATTCCAAAGAAGTGGTATTCTCTATGACACATACCTATCGATCCAACATGTTATGTTCTTCCATCCATGTTCTACCTAAGTTGCAAAAGAGATTGAAATATCTTCAGTAGTATTCGTGCCCCCAGTGGACAAGTCAGTGAGACACTCCATATAGTTTTTTATGATTTAGATTCTTGATTTTTCTTAGTAAAATGCACTGTGGTCTTTTCAGTTGTGACAAGTGTTTGGTCAGGTATATACTGAAAGGAGCATTATATTCCAAAAACTGTCATAGCAGTCTTTGTAGCTGTGACAAGTGTTTGGATAGGTACATGCCAAAGGGAGCATTTATACTCAACACACCTGCAGAGTACAGAATATGGTAAAATGATCAAATCCTGCACCTGGACCAGGGACGTCGGGAGGCATATGCACTGTACTGATTTCAGTACAACTTCTTTAGAAGAGGGGGTAGCTTTTTTAAAAAAAAAAACGTACGTACATATTTTTTTCTTTTTTAAAACAGTGTTGGCTCCTTTAAAGAGCATACCAGCCAGTCGGAAGTGAGCTTGCGTCATGTCCGGCTGGCTGCGAGCAAGAAATGTGCAGGAAGACAATCGCAAATGGATTATCGCTACAAGCGGGAAATGTGAAGATGTAGTGCGTGGAAGGCAATCGCACAGAGATCATCAGGTAAGAGAGGTGTGCGTGTGTGCGCGCGCTATGTGAGAGAGGAGAGAGAGAGAGACTGAGAGTGAGGGATTTTCTTGATGGAACATATCCAAAAAGGCACAGCTACCTGTAAAACGTTTGCAAGTTCTATACTGATTGTATTGATCTTGCAAGCTAGTAGCATGACATATCTTTACCTAAAATTAGTTAGGATCTAGATTAGATGATAGCGTTTGCTGTCTGTCATCTATTTATTCAGAACATTTAGTTGAAATTTCTTGTACAAGATTCCAGTTTGCATATTAAATATTTTAATTTATTTCAAGTAAACAACTTTATTATTCAGTTTTAAATACTTTGGCTAGTAATTAATTTATGAGCTTAAATGCATGCATATTGAATCTTGTGTAATGACTACTGTTTATTTGACTATCGAATAGTGACTGTTCAGAGATAACTACTACTTAAATCATGGCTTAAGGTATGAAAAAAAAATGATGTGCTTGATTTTGTCTTGGGTAGTCTAGCTTGTTGGCAGTGTTGCTATAGAGGGTGCTGGTACTGTAACTATGCCCTCCCCACCAAAAGGGCAAATATCTATCCCAGCAGAGTGCTGCCCCCCTTACATCTCAGATGCTCAGGTTCTCCAAAGCAAAAACACAGCATCAATGGGACCAGATAGTGTCCCGGCTCCTACATGAACTCAAAGAAGAGCTAAACCCAAACATAAAACTCAATCTCAGCCTTACTACAGGATATGTGATCCTGGAAACTATAAGCCTGACTAGCTTGGTCTGCAAAGCTATGGAAAGGACCACCATGGACCGCGTAAATAAAGATATTGGGGACCTACAAACACTGGATCCTACCCAGTTCAGATCATGCCTCTTAAACCTGGTTGATTTTTGAAACAGTCACCAAGGCCATTGACGAGGGAAGGTGGTCCACACAGCCTACCTGGACCGGCATTATAGATAAGCTCACCAGCTTAAATATAAACCCCTATGTCACTAGATGGATTGCAAACTGGCTCAAGGACAGAACCCACATGGTTAGAATTGCTGGAGCCATGTCAGACTCAAACCAGTTACAAGTGGTGTCCCACAAGGCTCAGTCCTGGGACCTCTCTTGTTCGGTATATATTTCTCGGAGGTACAGGCCAACACGGAAGGATGACCAAGTTTGCAGATGACTGCAAACTGGACTCTCCAGCCGACACAAGCATCCTCCAAAAGGGCGTCATAGAGACAGACAACTGGTGCCAGTGCCATGGCCTCAAGCTAAATGCCAAAAGTGTATAGTCATCCCCTTTGGCAAAACAAAGTGCCCACAAATTACCACATAGGTGGAAATCCATTAAGTACAGAAGAAGTAATTAGGGACCTGGGGACCCAAGTTGATAGCAATCTCTCATTTGACAACCGTGGCCAAAGTGGTTAGAAAAACATTTTATATAGCCCACCTAATCATGAAGGGATTCACATCTAGATTAGGGAGGTCATCGTGCCTCTTTACTCATCCCTCATCAGGCCCATAATTGAGTACAATGCCCTTTTGGGATGTACCTTACCAGACACCTGCAGCAACTGGAAAGACCCAAAGTACCTCACCAAGAGGATCAAAGGGCTCAAACAGATGCCATATGCTGCCCGGTTAAAGAAACTCCAGCTCTACTCAGTGGCATACCGCCTGTTCAGATCTGTGCCTAAAGCCATGTCCAACCTAATGGACATGCTGCACCTCAGAAAAAATCCCACGAGAGACTTGAACCTCAGCACTGAAATAAATAGGACATGCTGGAGGGACAGATTCATAACCCAGAGGCTCCCTTCACTCTGGAATAAAATCCCAGTCCAGGTTAGGCAGAGTCCCTCATTGACTCTCTTCAAGAGGAATCTTGATGAGTGGATGGGAGATGGTATCACTTCTGTGTCACTGTTGGATAGAGGCACAGTATACTAACCTCGAAAAAGGGCATAGCAAAACAAATTTAAAATGGGTGGCGAAAGCCAAACACATTCTGGCTGGGCTTATAAATGCCCTAGGGCAGATAGCCTAGTATAAACCTATGAACCTATGAACCTATAAAGCTCTTTCTAGCCAGCACACTAGCATAGAGAGATAAAACCCTAATTGCAATGTAGGCAACCAAGGTGCATGATGGAGCTGACAGGAAGGATGGGAATGCCTAAGTTGAGAAAGAGGAGTGAAGCAAGTCACATGGTAAAGTGATCCTTCAGAGGAAGGGATGGAACAATGACCTGGAAGGTACGCATGTGGTTCATCAAACTGACAGCTGGCAGTAGCCTTCATTGAATAAGTGTACAGGTACATGTATTTGTGTTACAGGTAGGCATTGTGAACCACATGATGACATGTCCCTCCATCTATGGGAGATCATAGTTTGGATAAAACCTTCCCTATACCTGGTATGCCAGCAAGGGCACAAGAAACCCTGAAGTCTATCTGAATGATGCCACCCCACTGGTGGCTCCCACCCTAGTGGATATGACTCTCACTTCTAAGGAAAGAATGCTTTAAGTTCAGTGTGGGTGGTCTGATGGTTGGCAGCCATGCGGGCAAAAAGATGTAGAAAGAATCATTTACCCACCTTTTTGGAAAGGTGTGTGTGTAAATGCCCCCACATAATACACCTGCTGGCTATAGGTGTTCAGGCTCAAACCCTGTACCTTTGCTTCAGGGTAAGAAGAGCCTAAAGTCCCTAACCACCACCATTTCTGAACTTTGTTCAGATTTGTTTTTCTAATGGTTGTAAGCTATGGTGAGAAGTGAGAACTGAAGTTGTATTTCCCCCATTATTGTTTTTGTTGTTTGTCCAGGTTTTTTGTGCTAAGGTGTGAAGTGAGAACTGAATTTGTATTCCCTCATTATTGGCTTTGTTTGTCCAGATTTTTTGTGCTAAGAGGTTGAGAGCTATCTAAATGATAGCCATTAAGTTTGTCTTCCTATTTTTCAAACTGCTGATTTAGCATGTTGCACTGACTGTAGTGCATATGGTTCTGGGTTCAAGACATGCATGGTGATAACACAGCATTTTATTCTAGCAACTTTCCAAAATTATACAAGCAATGTTTAAAATGTGTCCCTGGATTTTGTCCCTACCCCAATAAATGTTGGCTTTTTTCCAGATTTCTTGTGCTGCAAAGTTCAGAGATACAGCTGAGTGTCGACATTTTACAAGGAGCTGAGAGCTGCAGGGGAACTAGAGAGTCTGCTTGTACTGTTAATAGCACAACAGGTAGTGTACTTGCTTTTGATGTAGAAGGCTGTGGGTTCTTCTCCCACAGTAAGTAGCTGCATTGCTGATACTGTACTGTGTTGTAAAGGGGTTGGATGCTGTAGTCCGTTTTGGCAAAGATATCTAGTAGTAACTATGAACCTGTTTGCCATCCATTCCCTATTGCAATATTACTAGCGTATCATTGTTTTTAATGCAACATAGGCAATGTATTCCTCAAGGGCAACAGGCACTTTATTTGTAGATGAAACCATGAAATATAAAGTTGCTTGCTAGCAGCAGCCTCTTCATTAGTTACAGATTTCTTTAATGTGGAATTATGTAGATGGCTTTTACTAGTTCAGAGATTGTGCATATTTACTGATGCTGGTGGACTGTAGAAGTTTGAGTAGACTTTTATGATAGAAATGTTATGAATTGGGCTGTTTTGTCATTATTGGTGCATGCATTTTGTTTCATTGGTTACTGGAAAAATGTTCAAAACAATAAATTTAAAACGCTCTCTAACAACTATACTGTATTGTACAAGGAATATAATTTAATACAATCAAGAAGGTGTATCAAAGAGCACGTGTATGTTTCATGTGCAAGGGGCCTATGATTTGAAAACAGCCCAAAGTTCATCTTTATCTGCCACTGGCAAAATGTATTTTCTTTGAATGTCGGTTTCAATGCTGGTTCAATGAATGTGAGTTTCAATGGCAGAGAAGTTTTAATGCTAAGTCTAGTTTCATTGTGAGACTGCATTGCTTTGTTGAGCAGATATTTATTGGTGTTAGTGCTGTAAAATGCAAAATAAAACTTTTCTGGCAAATCATTTAGGAATGAAGTCACTAAATAATGACCGACGTTAAGTTTCAGACGTCATAATCTTCAGAAAAATGCATGCTAAAGCAAGACCTGATATTCTATCAACTGTCTTAAGTTTATATACAAGATCAATTTTTAGTACTGTTTGTATGTTCCCCCAATATATTTGGCCTTGTCCAGATTTCCTGCATTAAGAGGTTGAGAGGTATGTGCAAATAAATCGCTTTATAGAATTAGGAATATCCAAACCTCTCAACTGTCCCCAATTTTGTCTCAAAATGTTGCTCTCCCCCTAAAACTCTCTCCGCAAAATAGCAATTTTGGAAGAAAACGAGGAGGGTTTACTTTTATAAATAACTGTAATGATCAGTTATACATTATTTTTATTTCAGAAATGCATGTAGAGTCTCTAATTCTGTCAGCTGCTCAAGTTAACTGTGCTCATATTAAAATGGTGTCCCTTCTTTGACAGGTTCCCAGCTGTATTGTCTGGCAATTTTATATTTTTGCATCACATTTTTGGTCCGTTTTTCTTAAAATTGCGTTTTTCTGGCAAATTAGTGGCAAATCATTAAAGACTGAAGTTAGAAAATAATGGCAGACATTTGAGCTTCAGATTTCATACGTTTCAGAAAATTCGTACCAATGCAAGACCTACTACTATTCTATTATCTTTCTAAGTTTATAAGAGCAATATTTAAAAAAATGTCCTTATTTTTGGGCCTTTACCTCAGTTTTATTTATGAGTTTGTTCCTCTAAAAGGTTGAGAGGTGTGTGTGTGTGTGTGTGTGTGTGTGTGTGTGTGTGTGAGGTAGGTAGCATATCTCTCAACTGTCCAAATTTTGCAGAATGTCCAGATTTTTGCCCCATATTTTTTGTCTGTTCCTCATAAATTTTAGAAAATCATTGAAGGCTGAAGTTGCTAAATAATGACAGACATTTGAGATTCAGACTTCATGTCCTTTAGAAAAATTCATACTAGCATAAATCCTGTTATTCTAGCAACTCTCTCATACTAGCACAAATCCTGTTATTCTAGCAACTTTCTAAGTTCACGAGAGCATTATTTAATATATGTCCCTGTTTATTTTAGGCTTTGTCCACATTTCTTGCACTAAGAGGTAGGTAGTGGTGTGTGTGTGAATGAAACACCCTAGTTAGGGGTAGCAGGTGGTTAGTAATTTACTCAAGCTCAAAACCTGTACCTTAGTTACAGAAAACAAAAGCATGAATCCTCTACCCCAACTACCATGCTGCATTTTTCAAAGAACTGACTTTCAGGTTCATTTTCAATTCAAGGAACCGAGTTTGAGTGAATCTATATTATATTACTGAAGAGGCATTACAGCGAATGCCTCTTCATCGACACTAAAAGAGCGAACCGTGAATTATGAGAATGGCCATAGCTTGGCTGGGGAGGGGGGTAGCAGTTTGAGAGCTGTGAGTACAAATTTGAAAATCCTGGCTACACCCCTGACCTGGACACCATACCCTTGGTAATAAGTTGTGCAATAAAAAAGCCTTTCTTAAAATACTAAACAGCAGTCTCAATTATCCAAGCTAATTGGGACCTAGAGTAGTTCGGATAATCAAACCTACAATGAACCAGATAAAACAAACTTCTAAAATCTTGTTTTTTTCTGCACACAAGGAATGGACTTTTCAACCATTGAGTGACTCTAGTGGACAATAAATACTATTTTTCACACTTGCGCAGGCAACAAGCTCAAAAAACATGCACAAGTGAATACATATAACGTTTACATATTCAGACTTTATGGCTGCATTCGGATAATTGACTGTTCGCATAATCGACTCTCTACTGTATATGTGGTGATCGAAGGACAGTTTGTTGTCAACATAGGTTCCCTGGTCCCCAACTACTGGATCATTTATAGTATTGTGCTGTCTCTATGTGATAGCTACAAGGGAGTTCTTGCTTGCCAAAGGATATTATTATATATTTCCTGGCATTTAGATTAAGTCCACGGTTTTGATGCCAACTATTGTTTTAAGAAAGGCTCTCTTGGAAGCACTAGGTGTCCTCAGAGAAATTTATCATGGCACCAAGGTTACAGCCATCTGTAAACCTGGACAGCCATAAACCATTAGCAGTAGCTTATCAAGACAATTTACATTCTCATGCACCCCCTGCAGAAAGAAAGAGAGGTAGTATCCTATCAACTAGATGCATGGATACTGTTTTCCTATAACATTCTGCCATTTTTATAGCAGCTGCAGACCTGCTGACATTACTAAGACTAGCCACCTATAAGACTGTGGGGAGTACCTGACATGGGAATATACATATTTCAGTGTCTGTGTTATGTCATGCAGGCGGAAACAAAATGCTCTGCCAAAATACGTGAAGAGTTAAGCTTAAAAAAGTGGGTGGGGTTTCCCTTCCTTTGACTCCAAGGCAAGGAAATGAAAGTTTCATGAGGCACAAGGGTTTTTTTTTTTTGTTTGTTTTTTTAATATTTAAACAATTCTGGAACTATACTGTTAGGAGAAGAGCAATCTAAGTGTTGAGTTAAACTGTAGGAGGGGGTGGACTTTTAATTACACAATAATGCTTTTCTTATCTGCACAGATGAGGCTGACAAGACTTATGGGTCCACAATTTCTTGGGTCCGTTCAAGGGAATAACGGTTGCTGCCCTCCATTCATCCATTGCAAAGCCCGCTTGGAAGCGGACTCTAAATAGCCTCTGTAGGGGGTTCTGACTGGTCCTGATTCAGGATAACTAGTAAGCAGCCTTAGGACATTGGCAAGCATATGCAGTCAAATAAGGGGGCAGCAAACACACCATTAAGAGTTTTGTACTTTTTTTACATCAATCCTTCCAATCTGACACAGCTACTGACACTAAGTGCTGGAAGCAGATTAATGCTTGTGAGGCACTCACCTGGACCTGTAATTAAGGGGCATTGTTTGACTTGCAAGTGGCTGCACTTCCTCAGTCAAAATTCCAAAGCATTGCCACCTACTTTCCCAATTCCGCCCTATGCATCGACCTACATTAAACATACTTTGTACCACTCGTTTCCTCCCTTAGAAAAAGTTATGTTTTGTTTCTGGCAATTTTCAGTACCACACTGTTAAACATATTTTGAATAACTGGATCTCTGCTTAATAATCTGAAAACTGAATTTCTGCGGAGCTGTTCAAACAGAAGTAGAAGAATGCATATTTTATGAATCTTAAAGGCAGGTTATTTCAATTCAACAGTCATGTAGTAAACACAGTGCTGCCTGTACTAGAGGAGCTGAGATAGCAAATGCTTTCAGTATTTAATAAATTCAGTCTATGTAAGTGAAAGAGGGTGGTGGATTTTTAGGCCTACTTTATGGCTGTAAGTGTAGTTGGTGCTAGTCCCTGGAAATTCCCTAACAGTCACTGCAGTCATTCCCAACATTAGGAATTCATCATAAAAAAAAATTCCTTTTTCAAGTTACTTCACAATTTCCTTTATGATGTTCCACTGTTTCCATCCAAGTGTGTTTGCGGCAAAAGAGACCATCTTAAGTAAGCAAAATAATGTAAAAAGTAACACAGTCAAGTCATACGGGCCATATTACTGTTTATTTTGCAAGTGAAGAGTACAGATTTTTTTTAACATTTCTGATTTATTTATTTACTGTTTTCAGACCAAAAGTTAATTGCACATTCCAAGATGCACACTTGCATATTCATTGAACTCATCTGCTGATTCCCTGCAAACTGGAGCTGATTAAGTTGCCTAATTTTCAGCAACTACCAGAAAACTAGATACCTTAATTAGTTCCTGCTCAGACTGGCAGACGAACTTGGTCACTGCATATTCCATTGTTTTTAGCTGCAGTTACACACAGCTTCAGAGATTAAAAGTAACAATAAATCTTTGATTTGAGTACCTTTAGTGCATAGCACTCACACTAAACATCACTCTTGTCGATTCATCTGGCAAAGTGATTTAAAAAAATAATTTCATTCTTTCCACAAGACAGTTTCAATCATCAGTTTTGAGTGCATTTAGTTTTCAGTGGACTGCAACTGAGTGATAGTGAAGTACAGGAGTATATAATGGATTGCACTGTATGCGTGTGAGCAAAATTAAATATCTGAGCAGCACATGTTAAAGTAGCTGCAGCTAGTGGCAACATGAGAGTGTGAGCGAGTGCTTGTGAGTGAGTGAATGTTTGCGACTGCTGGTGAGTGAGTGAATGTTTGCGAGTGCTTGTGAGTGAGTGAGTGAATGTCTGCGAGTGCTTGTGAGTGAGTGAGTGAATGTCTGCGAGTGCTTGTGAGTGAGTGAGTGAATGTCTGCGAGTGCTTGTGAGTGAGAGTGCGTTTGCGGGTGCTTGTGAGAGAGTGTGTGTGTGGGTGCTTGTGAGAGAGTGTGTGCGAGTGCTTGTGAGAGAGTGTGTGTGCGAGTGCTTGTGAGAGAGTGTGTGTGCGAGTGCTTGTGAGAGAGTGTGTGTGCGAGTGCTTGTGAGTGAGGGTTTGCGAGTGCTTGTGAGTGAGGGTTTGCGAGTTCTTGACAGTGAGGGTTTGCGAGTGCTTGTGAGAGAGTGAGTGAGTGCTTGTGAGTGAGTGTTTGCGGGTGCTTGTGAGTGCGTGTGAGTACGTGTGTAGGGGGTCATGGATTATACTGCATGATTTTGACACCATTGAGCCAAAACATTTTTATTTATTCAATCATTCACTCACTGTTTGATGTTTAAGGTGTACACAGTCAAAGTGTCAGTAATGGGAGGTCTTATCTGTGACTGGGAGGGTTGTAATGGATTGCACCGCATGCTTCTGGCAGCAATGAAATGAAACATTTTACTGCACCAATTATTTATGAACTACTTTTACAGCAACCAGGTATCTGTGATGTACGCAGTCAATAAAATGGCTATAAATGGTGAACATTTGAGTGTGCTGAATCCATATGCCTTCCTCTGTGTAAGCAATAACACAAGCTGCAACATGGATTGTACAGATACTGTCACACAGAGTGTAATGAAGGACCAACTCAAAAAGGCCGTTCAGTCCAGCATATGCTACCACACATTTTAAATGGTACGATTGCTTTGTTGTGTATTTTTTTTTTTGAGTAGAGTTACTTTATTAGTCCTTGATGAACCCATTAAACAATCATACTCACATATGCAAACATCTACACTTTCACACACGTGTATATATATATATATATATATATATATATATATATATATATATATATATATATATATATACACACACACACACACACACACACACACACACACGTGTGTGAAAGTGTAGATGTTTGCATATGTGTGTGTGTATATATATATATATATATATATATATATATATATATATATATATATATATATATATATATATAGAGAGAGAGAGAGAGAAGTGACATCTCCCAGAGGGAACCTGTGTCTGGAATAAAAAGGCATCCTCCAACCCATTGCTGATGGATTTACCGCACATCAGCATGTCAAGTGGCATCAGAATTACTCGGCCTAGGGATCAAAACCTCTTCTGCAACATCAAAACAATGGCAGAGGATACCACTGCTCCGGAACAGACTCCTCATCCAAATAAAACAAAGTTTATCCCTACCCATTTTCAAGTGCAACTTCAATCTCTGGATGGGGAAGCACAAAATTTACCCCAGGACTGCCCCCATACTACAAATGGACAAAGGTGGCTCTTAAATGTTTTATTCCATGCATGCGTCCCCTCAAAGTATGTATGGTATGATCCCAGTTATTCTCATTAAGGGTAATAAGTAAATAAGTATAAAGGGTAATTAATACATAATTACTGACCATGGTATGGGTAAGGCACTGACTGCTGTTATTTGCTCAATTACTCTCCCTTTGCATGACAAATGCGATTTGTGTGAAACTTGTGCTAAACTTTCTGGAACATTTTATGACCGTTTATGAAAAATGCATAGCGCTAAAATGGCTGAGTTTGCAGAAAGTCCATTATTTTGCCTCATATTTTTGGCTTGTTCCTTATAATATTTGTGGTTTTCTGGGACATCGTTGAGGACTGTAGTCACAACACAATGACAGGTGTCGGAGTTTCAGACTCCATATCCTTCAGAAAATACCTGCTAACACAAAACCTGTTATTTTATCAACTTTCTAAGTAAATAAGAGCAATGTTTACAATCTGTCCCCTGTTTTACGTGTTGTCCCTTAATCGTGTCCTAAGACATTGAGCTTTCTGAAACAGTGTCTGTGACACAAAAAGATGCACACTTGTGTCTGGTGCTGGAAGATCAGAAGGCTGTGGGTTCTAGTCTACTCCTGGTGACTGGATTCATTTTTTTCCATTACAGACACTTCAGAGCATCATTAGGAGGGGCTGTACTCCTGAGTGTGCTACCTTTCAGGTAAGATGACAGATGTCCAATTTACCTGAGATGATGGTAGGTGAGATGAGGCGGATATAAAATATCCCACAGCACTTTTCAAAATGAGAAGCAGCAGCAGATATAGTATGAATAACCCCTCTGTCCTAGTGGGACTAATCTAAACTAATCAAGAAAGTAAAAAAACAAATAGTTAAGGTGAAGTACTATTGCTATTATTTTTGTCACAATCACATGCCTAAGGTGCTCAAAGTCAACAAAGTAGATATAACTGCTAAGTGTGGAGAATGATGTCTGTGATAGAAGCTGGTAACGGACCTTTTTGTCATTTAGTCAGTTTACAGAGTCATTTCATTTGACTTTTCAGGCCTAGTGCATTGGGTGCCTGTGGCTGCAAATGATTGAGTTTACTATCATTTGCTCAGGTTAAACAGATTATTCTGACTTAGCAGGACTAATGTGTATTTTTGTGAAGCAATTTAGAATACTTTTACTGTGACCATTTTTATCACTACCAGACATTTGAGGTATGCAAAAGTCTAAAAACTGGCTGTAGCTCACTGGTGTATAGGGCATCTGTGGATAAAATGGACTTGTCCCTGCTATGCAGTCACTGATCTGGTTTGCATATCAGTGTCACACGCTGTACTTAATGAAATCAGTATGAAACTATCACTTCTATGGCTTATGCTTATATGTAAGCTGGCATTTTTATACCCCAAGCAGACTTCAAATAATTTCTCCTCAGCTAGACAGCAAATGTTTGACGTATGACAGGGAAAAAGGGGTAACTGGGCAAACATGTTTTGGGAGTGTAGTGAGTTGGCAAAATTTTAAAAATAACCAAACCAGAAGCCAAAAAACAGTGAAAACTGTTTACTAGAACCCCAGCAACAGAAACAAAGGTTTAGCGCTTTCATCCGTCAGGACATCATCAGAACAATGAACCAGCCCATTCAATCAGTATAAATAGTAATTAAAACCATCACGTGACTCCAAACTCATTAATTAAACAAGTATTAATAAAAACTGTGAACAGTTCATTCTAAGATAAAAACTACGTAAATTAAAAATACTAAATGTTCAATCACATTAACATTCTAAACTTTTAGAAATAAAATAGGTGAAACGGAGCAAGTGTCATTAAGTCCTAGCTCCACTAGGAAATTTAAGTTGAGCTGCCATTTCAATTCCCTCACCAAGTAAATGTTCTTCCACAATTCTACCCCTATCATCCCTCTTAAGCTGTTCTATAACAAAATAACCAAATTTATGTCCAGGGTTTTATTTTGGATACGTGTTTAATTAATGAGCTTAGAGTCATGTGATGGTTTTGATTACTATTTATACTAACTGAATGGGCTGGTTCATTGTTCTGATGAGGTCCTGATGGATGAAAGTGCTAAACCTTTATGTTTCTGTTGCTGGTGTTCCAAAAAACAGTTTTCACTGGTTTATCGGCTTCTGGTTATTAGTCTGTGAAGTGAAAAGTACTAAAATTTAAAAAATCCCCCTAAACAGCATTCTGTCAGAAACACTGGGTGAAAAAAAGACCAACTAAGGACATTGACGTTTCTGAATTGGGACACAGGACCTGAACTGCCTAGACACAGTAAAGCCTTATTAAATTTAATTCTGTTGGCTGCCAAAAAGCAATTACTAGAAGATGGAAATCAAATCTAAACCAACTGAATTTGAATTAGCGAATATTATAAAAGAACTGGAAGAGGGATCTTTCAAAAATGGAAGGAGTAAATTCCATAGAAATAAATGGAACTTGTGGGAACAATACGTGCAGAATAATGTTCAGGAGGAGGAGGGAGGTTTAAGGGAAGGCAGGAATTCAGCAATCTGTGTAATGTTAGACAGATGATACAAAGAAATAAAATACAAAATATGGTTGGTTTTCTTTTCTGTTAATGTATTTTTGCCTATGTCAAGTGATAATTTAATAAAGGTGGTTTAAAAGATTATTCTATGTAAGTTTGCGTGTGCATCTGTCAGGGATGTTGCAGTCCATTTGACAACAACAAGTTGGCCATAATTTCTTTCACCTTCCATTATATCAGACAGCACTGAAAAAATGAATGCTGTTCTGTGCAAGATGTATACGAAAGCAACTGACCACTGGCTTATTGACACAGGCTGTAGCCCGTATCATAGCACTTGGTTCTCTCATTGCGTTCTTGGCTACAGTTTCGTGTGTGAATTCTACATATTCTCCCTATATGATCCTATTCAGGTAGTCTGGCTTTTCCAGCACCCAATGCAATCATCCAATTTGCCTGTGTGCAATGTTCTACCCTCAGAATGGCCTAGCCTGTCAAGGTTAATATAAGAATGTGTGTGTGTGCAAAATAAAATCCTAGACTGCTGAGGACACAGTGTTGACAGGCACAAGTATACTCTTCTGGGTAGCAGTAAAAAGTTCAGTAAGTCATCAGCTTTGAAAAATAAGGCAAAAATGCAACACAAGCATCAAGACCCTCCAAGCTTCTAGAGTTCTAAAAGCCCCTGCACAACAAACTGTAAATGTGGATTTTGACATAAGCGTACTAGAAGCTTCTCCCCCAGTGTAAAAGCACTCCTTTTCAGAGGTATGCACAAAAGTTTGCTATAGCTTTTTGGAGGCTGGGGGCAGTATCATCTTTACTTATTTAATTTTCCTCAGAATTAAGCTTCAAAGATGTGTACGCAAGTTCATTATACATTGTGTGGGGGCTGGAGTGGTGTTTTTACTACTTCATTATCAAACCTCAGAGGTGTGAAAGTAAGGTCACTTTATCCTGTCGTAGGGCAGTGCAAATTCTAGGAGCAACAAGTCAGAATATACTGTACACTACTTCCCTCATACATTAGATGTGTAATACAAGTGGCCATCTTTTGCGTGTAGGATTATGGAGACATACTGTACATGTATCTGATAGCAACACTCAGAAATGTTAGTGCTTTGTTTCTTTAATTTCCTTCCCGTTCTGACATTAAGGTGGTACACTGACTTTACTGGTAGGGGTGAGGAGGCATTTTATGTTTATGTAGGACAGCAGCAACTTGAAATCTATGACTACGGCTTTTTGTTTCTTCAGTTTCATCCCAATCTACCACCACAGAGGCATTTGTATCAACTTTTTAATTTTGAAGAGGAATATTTAAAAATTGTCCCTATTTTTGGGCCTTTGTCCCACTTTTCTTCATGGCTTTGTCCAGATTTCTTGCTCTAAGAGGTTGAGAGGTATGGGAAGGGACATGTCCGCAAACCCGGAGTATGTGAGATTATTTATTATGAGTTTTAAGCAGTGTCAGACATTGTTTCTAATGTTTTTAACATAGTTAAACAATACTCTGCATTCATCCTAAGCCTGGAAGGCTATTTGTTTATATCATATGTGGCTTTATTTGACTTGATCACTTTCCAGAATTCCCTGTTAAGTTCAGTAAGAGTTTTTCTTTTTTTTAATCACTGGAGGTTTTTTTTTTTTTTTAATGTGCAATTATTTTTTTTCTTTTGTTATAGAGCCTGTTTTTATATGGGTTCCAACATAACCACTTATTTTTGAATTTGGCATTGTACTTGCTTTGGAGGGGAACAGGAGCAGCTATTCACATGTACACAAAAATTAGCAGTAAAGGATATAAGCAGTGGTATCATCAAGGTGAAAGGGGATGTTGAATTTAGCCAGGTCATCACTCAGCTTCAGTTGATTAGCCCTGGCATAATTTCTGAATAATGAGAAATTGGAGGATGTTTCTGGTTTGAGTATTCATGTGAATACGAGTGATATGAGGTCCAATTTCACTAGGGAGGGAGTTACAATCGGTAAGGAGCAGAGCTGTCCCATACTACTACAGGATTTTATCACCCCTGGATGGTGTATGGAAGGTTAGTTGGAAGTTCCCTAGGATGTTTGGCTCAATGCTTAAGGGCTCCATACTAGTTAGGTAGGAGTTATGCGCTGAGGGAAGTGCTACAGTTAGCAATGAGGTGATAAGGGGTCTTTTTAATAGTAAGTTAAAGACGGAGGAGTTCCAGATCTCTTTGTCTAAAAAAAAAAATTAATAATTTTGCTGCCTTTTTCACCTTCACCTAGTGCAGTGGCCTGAACCAAAGTAGAAGGCAATAAAATCCTGCACTGATGGAGTGTTCTCAATGGTCTTGCACTGTGTCTGTGCGGACGGAAGTGTTTTCTGTTTGGTAAGAGTGCTTGCTTTCCAGTGAGATTTTGTTAAGGAGTAGCCTTTTCAGGCACTTTTTATTTTCAGGCTCTCATTCCTGTATTTTCTATATGGACCTATCCGGGATCCGATATTATAATATACTTTATTTTTTATTTTTTTTTAATTATCCTAAGTAGGTAATCTAGTAAATTTGTCTATATTTTTGTGCTGTATTTCTTTTTTATTAAGTTAGTATTAAATGAATATATAATCCCCATCTATTATACTAATTGATCTACTTGGAAGTATTTCTATTTCTCCTCCACTCTCCCACCCAGGCCTGTTTGTAGAGTGCAGAAAAAACAAACAAATAAATAAATAAAAGCTTCCAATTGGCTCACTCTTATTAATTTCCCTAAATTAAAAAAAAATTCTAACAAAAAAAAAAGTTGTAAAACTGCACATCAGTGCAGCAGTAAGACAACTGAACTGGGATAGCATTAAAAACAATACACACAAAAAAAAATTATTAAATGTAAAATTTATATGCTACAACTTCGCTTTATAATACCTAACCTACAAAAGAATATATGCATCATTCATTCATATCCCCTTGTGCCTTACTTAACAGTCACATACACGCACATACACCCATTTTCGATAACCCATTATGCCCATCCAGAAAAGTGTGTGCAAGGCTTTGTTGCTCATTCTGTAAAGATCCTCAGTTTGCCATAGAATGCATACTAACTTGCACACGGCATGTACACCTATGAGCAATAGGGAAGATCAGCAAACAACCAAATTTTTTTTAGAGGTGGGAGGAAATCCAACACCTGGAAAAATCTCATGTGGACACAGGCAGACATGCAAACTCCACAAAGAAGGTACATCAGCTGAGAAATAAGCTACTGAACTTCTTGATGTGATAAGGTAACACTACTCCCTGAGTCAGATGTGTCTGTGCGTGTGCACACATTATATATACATACAAACATGCACGTTATTCACTCTCTCAAATCTACAGTTTGTCAACAAAGTTAAATGCTGAATTTGAAGAGTTTTTCTTGTCAATTGTTGAATATGTCTCCGATCTTGTAGCCCAGGCATGTATGACCCTAATCCTGAGTAATATCCTGCCATCACCCAGAATGATACCACAGTACAAGGACAAAATGATTGACTTCAACAATTGGCTAAGCTTCTGGTGTCATTCTAAGGGGATCCAGTATCTGTTTGCCTGGGATGACATGATCGACAGACCACGATGCTTTGCCAGAGATGGCCTGCACCTGTCTCCCTTGGGATTCCGGATACTGGCTAAGGCTCATGCCACCCCTACAGTGCCTTTTTTAGGCAAGTTTCAAATGACAAATTCACCGCCGTGACAGGTACAAGCAAGCAAAATCTGAGGGTAATGCTACTACATGCTAGAAGTCTAAACCTCAAAATGCCTTCACTCGAAGAACTCCTTAAAATGGAGAACATCGACATCTGTGCAGTGACAGTGACCTGATTCAAGGCTCCAGAGAGCACCCTTGCATTACCAGGCTATAATTCATACCACACGTTTCGGCCACCTAACCTGGACCGAAACACTAAAGGTGGAAGCATGTCCATATTCATTAAGGATATCCACACCTCCAGGCTAGTTGCTCAGCATAATGCATCCGAGATTGTCCAAGTGCAACTAACTCTGAGCAAGACCGCATTCCAAATTGTAACTTGCTACAGATCCCCCACCATGCCCCAGGATTCCCACTCTATATCTTGATACACTGGAAAATATTAGGGTACAATCCAAAACTCTAATAATGGGCGATTTCAACTACCCCACCATTAACTGGGAAAACTACTCGTACCACATCTTTTCCTCAATGTTTTCTGGAATTCGTAAATTCCAATACCTTGGATCAACTTATCCACACCCCCACCAGGGGCAGCAATATCCTAGACTTGGTCATTACCAACATGGGCGACCGGTCAAGAATCTCAATGGCAACACTCAGATCAGCTCTGAGTTACAGCACAATGGCACTAAATATACAGAACCAACTGATATTGCCAACATCCTGGCAGATAGGTTAACTTTACCCCCCACCCCCACCCCCTAAATGGCCCATCTCTATACCAGAAGAATGCAAAGTTCCTGTAATCATGGTTGCACAGGTAAAAGCCACACTCTCCAAAGCCAAGAACACAACATCCATGGGACCTGACAACATCCCAGGCTGCATTCTACATGAACTACAGAATGAAATGGCACCCCACCTAAGCACAATGTTGAATCATAGCCTCACCTCAGGCTTTGTGCCCACTGAATGGTGCACAGCGACGGTTATCCCACTCCACAAAGGGGGAGCCACCATGGACCCCGGGAACTCCCACCCCATTAGCCTAACGAGCCTGGTCTGCAATGTCATGGAACTTATAAACAAAGACAATGGTAATCTCCAAACTCTGGACCCCAACCAGTTCGGGTTTGTAAAAGGCAGATCATGTCTCCTAAACCTTACTGACTTATTTGAAGCAGTCACCAAAGCCGTAGACGAGGGTAAGGTGGTTCACACAGCCTATCTAGATCTCGCCAAGGCTTTTAACACCATCCCCCACTCTGGAATTATAAATAAACTCACTAAACTAGGTACAAATCCCTATATCACAAGATGGGCTGCCAAATGGCTCACTAACAGAACCCACACTGTGAAAGTAGCAGACTCCAAATCCGACTTCAGACCAGTGACAAATGGAGTACCCACAGGGTTCAGTCCTAGGTCCTCTCCTGTTTGGTATCTACTTTTCTGAAGTACAGGCTAACACAGAAGGTCTTTGGCTAACCAAGTTCGCAGATGACTGCAAACTAGGAGCCATAACTGAAACTCCTAACAATGTGGACATCCTACAAAAGGACCTCACTGAGACAGATGCCTGGTGTCAAAGCCATGGCCTCAAGCACAATGCCAAAAAGTGCATTGTCATCCAAAAAACTCTGTACCCATGAGCTACCACTTAGGTGGTAGTCTACTTAACACCGCAAGTGTGATAAGAGACCTTGGGACACAGGTGGGCAGTAGTCTCTCCTTTGATAATCACATTGCCACAGTAGTCGGGAAATCCTTCTACGTGGCACACCTCATTACAAAAGGTTTCTCATCCAGGAAAAAAGAGGTCATTGTTCCCCTCTACTCGTCACTCATTATACCCATTATAGAGTACAACACCCCTTTTGGTATGTAACTCACAAGACATCAACAACTGGAAAGGCTGCAGAAATACCTCACAACGAGAATTACTGACCTCAGATGCCCTACGCAGAGCATCTCAAAAAACTACAGCTTTACTCCATCGCATATCGCCTACTCAGATAGCCTAGTACCTACCTATGAACCTAAAGGAATACTGCATGTGTGTAAGGTAAACGTGGGTTTGGGATTTTAATGCTGAAACTTTCGGATACACAAAGTTTTGGCATTAAGAAGTGACTGTGTGTCAAGAGTGTTTGCAGGTTATGGTTAGAATAAGGCCTAGGTAAGGGGATAGACGTAGTGCTGCGCACTTGGGTTACATTATGTGGTATGTGCCTTTTTTTCCTCGTGTAGATGTAGTGCTATGTTAAAAGTTTTTCTTTTAAGGTAAGGTGTAGAATTGTGGCTACAGAGGGTTATCATGCATTAGTAAGGTGGTGCAGGGGGAAGCAAACCTCCCCTGCCCATTCTTGCTAACGAGTGCTATCTTTAACCCTGCCATACCCCCAACCACACACCTTGCCTTAGAAGGACCCTTTCCACAACACCATCACTACTCAAGACAATGCATGCCTAAATTTGCGATAGGGTTTTGGTCAATGAATTTAGTGCATTTTTCCATACGCTGGCATCAAACAAGTGTTTCAATGTTTTGTGTATTTTAAAAAATCACAGATATATATATATATATATATATATATATATATATATATCTATCTATATATCTATCTATATACACACACACACACACACACACACACACACACACACACACACACACACACACACACACACACACACAATATATATTATCTATAAAACTAAATACACAGATATATAGATATGAATGCCTATGCATCTATATATATATTTGTGTGGATACAGACACACACACACACACACACACACACACACACACACACACACACACACACACACACACACACACACACAGACATATACATACACATCCAGTCATTCTATAATACACACAGGTGACAAACTGCCTGCTGATACTACTCGCTTTTCCCCCTTGGCCAGCCACCTGATTCTGTGGCCATTTGTAGCATGACGGCTGGTGGCAGCAAAATCAGCAGCTCTGTCCATGTGCCACCGGGTCTCCCAAAGAGATTTAAATTGGTAAGCTTCCTGTTGCCTTGTGTTCTTATGCTTCAATGGCTTCCATGTACTACTACACTCTTTTCCTAAGACATTTTAGAACATTAATTCCTCTCTGAACAGAAAGGTCTATCCCACTGACAGTAAAGGGGAATAACTTAATTAACTGAGGCAGAAGGTATTGGAAAACCACACCTGAATGTAAACAAGCAGCCTCCAACCTCCCCCTTAACAAAAAAAATACACTTTTTCAAGGTGATTGTGTGCGTCTTTTGTACTGCAACAACAAATATGAAGTGACTACTGCTACATCAGTCACTGCAAAATCATACCAGGACCATTTTCTCTTAGACCAAGAGCACACAGTTTGACCAATACGTGCCCTATATAACAACACACAACTACAGACAGTGGCAAGCAATTATAACAGATAAATGGACTACTAACAACTGAACTGTGAGTACTGACTCTGTCACTTTATGGAGATTATCCTAGCACCTATTTTTACAAAGTATCTAAATTTGTTCCAGACTAGCATTACTGCAGCTTTACAACGTATCTAAATTACTACCTCTGTATCATCTTCCTTCTAGCCTGGCACAACACAGTTCCAGAGTGCATATTCCCAGAATCATATTCGTGGGCAAGCATAGCAGCTGACTTCAGAACACATCGACCTTCAACAGATACCCTCCCCTTCCTAGTATTTACTTCTGGCTTATTTCACAGCAGCAGTCATACAGACAGCCTCACCATCTATAGTAGTCAACAAGTTCAGGCCACCTCCCCTCGCCTATTTTAAGCAAGTCCACTGTTTCTCAACACTGAGCTTAATAGATTGGAATAACATTGGCAACTGCAGTCAAGTAACTGCTACACAAAAGGAATTTCAAGAATTTTCTAAGACAGTTCTGCCTAGTTTTTCACTCGTGTGAGTGTATGTGCTATGAGTGACATAACCTGATCTGTGTTTGTTTAACCTATTAACAGCACATATTCCTGTTTATTGAACTCCTAAAATTTATGGTGACAACTTTCATTTTTAACAAAAATGCACTTTCTTAGCAATTTAAATAAAATACACAAAAGTGCCATTTTTTTAAAGTTAAAGCAGCAGTATACCACTCTAATTCAATGCCATGTTCGAAATGGCATATAAGAAAAGTACAGTTTTGTACCTACCATAAATGTAGATGTCCGATAGGAATGCATCTGCAGTCCTTACAAATGGGTTGTCCTGTCATCAGGCAGCCCTTCGGTCGGCCGGATTCCAAAGTTTGGGTCTGGCCTCGGCTGGTGTCGCACTTCACCCGACGTCATAGCTGCAGTTATTCGGGTATAAAGGCATCAGCCAACGCCATTTTCCTCAGTGTTTCTTGTCCCAGATGCCAGGTGCCCTCTAGGAAGGCTAAATTTGGATAAATGCAAATGATTCCAAATAGTAGAAAGCAAACAAAAAATAAGCATGTATGTACATATATACAAACAAATACACCATAATAGATTCCCCCAGCTAGCTACAAGATGGGCAAATACCTAGGAGTACCACAGAGGGGAAGGAGGGTGGGTAATCCTGACTGCAGATGCATTCCTATCGGACATCTACATTTATGGTAGGTACAAAACTGTACTATGTCCTTCAAGGATGCATCTGCAGTCCTTACAAATGGGTAGAATACCATAGCCAAACTGGGGGAGGAGGAGAAATAAAATTATGGTGTAGTTAAGATCCCTTGCAAAACAGCAGTGGCAAACCTGCTCGATCTGGAGTATAAAGGTAAATTATAATGCTTGGCAAATGTATGCACGGAGCTCCAAGTAGCAGCCTCTAAAATGTCTTTGGTAGCCACTCCTCGTGAGAAAAGCTGTGGTAGTGGCTGTAGCCCTTGTAGAGTGAGGCCTGATGTTTTCTGGAGTTTTCTTTCCATGGTAGGAGTAAAAATCTAATGCAATTTCCTATCCACTTAGAGATTGCCTGTTTTGAAATTGCTTTTCCTTCCATTCCTGTTGCATATGCTACCAGTAGCTGGTCAGTTTTCCTATTGCCCTTGGTCCTGTCCAGGTAGTAGCGTAATTGTCTATGCACATCCAAGGTATGCAACAGTCTTTCTCCCTGTTCTGTGGGTTGGGGAAGAATGTAGGTAGGTGGATAGCCTGATTCAAAGATACTCTGAGACCACCTTAGGCATAAAAGTAGGATTAGTTCTCATGGATACTCTATCTTGATGGAAGATCAGGAAGGGCTGTACTGCCATTAGTGCCTGTAGCTCAGATACCCTTCTTGCTGAAGTGATTGCCAACAGGAAAGCAGTTTTCCATGATAAGTATTGTAATTCTGCTGTTGCTGCTGGTTCGAAAGGAGGAAGTGTCAATTTTTCTAGCACAAAGTTCAAGTCCCATGCTGGCAATGGTGGCTTCCTAGGTGGTTTTACATTTTTAATTCCTCTCAGAAACTGCCTGAGCAGAGGATGTGAGAAGACTGGAGGATCCAAGTCGTATTCTGCTGAAATAGCTGATGCATGAATCTTGATGGAAGAATAGGACAGGCCTTTGTGGAAGAGCTCTGCCAAGTATTCCAGGATGTTGGCTATGTTTACCAGTGACACATTTTCTCCTTTGCAGTACTCCAAATGAAATATCTTTTCCATTTTGCTGAATAATTTTTTCTTGTTGAGGGTCTGCGAGCCTCCAAGATAATGTCTTTAACCCTTTGGGATAAATTTGGGTTATTTGTTCTTATGCAATGTTCCAGGCAGTCAGCTGCAGTGTTTTCAGGTTTGGATGCAGGGTGTTGTAGTTGTTCTGTGTTAACAGCAAGGGAACAAGGGGTAGAGGCCATGCAAAAATTGCTTGTAACTGAATGTTGTAGCTCAGGGCCACATTCCAGAGGTCCATTGCCATCCGGCATAGAGGGTACGAATGTGTACCTCCCTGTTTGTTGATGTACCACATAACTGTGGTGTTGTCTGTCCTTATCAACAGTTGACCTTGTCGAAGAAATGGTCTGAATGCCTGAATTGCCAGTTTTACTGCCAGCATTTCCTTTTGATTTATGTGTAGGTGCAGCTGGTCTTGAGTCCATAAACCTTCAATGTACTTGTCCAGCATGTGGGCCCCCCAACCGAGGTCTGAGGCGTCCGTTGTGATGGTTTGGCTTGGTTGAGTGTTGTGGAAAGGCAATCCTTTGTTTGATTGACAGGCCTGAGCCCACCATTGGAATTCTTGCTTCAGGCATGGAATTATTGGAATTTGGGTTTCTAGGCTGTGCTTGTGCTGAGACCATAAATTCCTTAGGTACCACTGTAACTTTCTCATATGCAGTCTGGCATGTGGAACCAATATTATGCAGGATGCCATGAAACCCAAGGCTTGCAGGACTTTTCTTGCTGTTAGATGATTCTGCTTTGTTAATGCCAAGAAGTAGAGAGGGAGTTGCTCCTGTTTTTCTACTGTTAGGAATGGCATTTGTTCGATGAGTCCAGCTCTGCACCCAAAAAGGTTATCCTTTGGGATGGTATCAGTCTTGACTTTTTTATATTGACTGTGTATCCCAGAGCTTGTAGTAGGTAAATGACCCTTTTCAAGTCTTCTGCTAGCTTGTTTTTGTTGTCCGCTTGTATCAGGCAGTCGTCCAGGTAAGGATAGATTTGGATTCCCTGAAGCCTGCAATGAGCTATTACTGATGCCAGGCATTTCGTGAACACTCTGAAGCAGTAGATAAGCCAAAGGGCAATGCTGAGAATTGATAATGCTCTGATCCTGCAAGAAATCTGAGGTATCTTCTGCAATTTGGTCGTATGGGGGCGTGCAGGTATGCCTCCTTGAGATCTAGAGTTACCAGCCAAGACTCCTTGCCCAGCATGGGAAGAAGCTGCTGTAGGGTCAGCATTTTGAATTTTGGAACAATGAGGAATGTGTTTAAAGCGGACAGGTCGAAAATAGGTCTCCATTTGCTTTCTTTTCTTGGTACCAGGAAGAGCCTGGAGTAAAATCCCTGTCCTTGCTCCATAGATGGTACCTTTTCCACAGCTCTCATCCTTAATAACCGAGTTATTTGTTTTAGAGCTTCTGCCTTTTGATTTGGGGGTAGGTTTGGCATTCCTCTCTTCCCTGGTAGATTACCCCAGGGATCACCTCTGTGGCTCTGCCTGACAGGGCACAGGAAATATTTTTATTGATGGCTTAAAGTCAGACAGCCTTTTGGTTAGGGTTTGTATGGGCCCCCTAGGGCCTATAGCCTAGTACCTACCTATGAACCTAAAGGAATACTGCATGTGTGTGGCAGTAAACGCTATTTGGGATTTTAATGCTGAAACTTTCGGATACACAAAGTTTTGGCATTAAGAAGTGACTGTGTGTCAGAGTGTTTGCAGGTTATGGTTAGAATAAGGCCTAGGTAAGGATAGGACGTAGTGCCAAGACTTGGGTTACATTATGTGGTATGTGCCTTTTTCCTCGCGTAGATGTAGTGCTATGTTAAAAGTTTTTCTTTTAAGGTAAGATGCAGAATTGTGGCTACAGAGAGGGTTATCATGCATTAGTAAGGTGGTGCAGGGAGAAGCAAACCTCCCCTGCCCATCTCCTTGCTAATCCAGCAAGCTATCCTTAACCCCCGCCATACCCCCAACCACACACCTTTAAGCCTTAGAAGGACCCTTTCCACAACACCATCACTACTCAAGACAATGCATTTTCCACCTATGAGCAGTTTTAATAATGAATTTAGTGCATTTTTCCATAATACTGGCATCAAACAAGTGTTTCAATGTTTTGTGTATTTTAAAAAATCACAGATATATATATATATATATATATATATATATATATATATATATCTATCTATATATCTATCTATATACACACACACACACACACACACACACACACACACACACACACACACACACACACACACACACACACACAATATATATTATCTATAAAACTAAATACACAGATATATAGATATGAATGCCTATGCATCTATATATATATTTGTGTGGATACAGACACACACACGCACAGACATATACATACACATCCAGTCATTCTATAATACACACAGGTGACAAACTGCCTGCTGATACTACTCGCTTTTCCCCCTTGGCCAGCCACCTGATTCTGTGGCCATTTGTAGCATGACGGCTGGTGGCAGCAAAATCCTCAGCAGCTTCCTGTCCATGTGCCACCGGTCTCCTGCAAAGAGATTTTAAATTGGTAAGCTCCTGTTGCCTTTGTGTTCTTATGCTTCAATGGCTTCCATGTACTACTACACTCTTTTCCTAAGACATTTTAGAACATTAATTTCTCTGAACAGAAAGGTCTATCATCCTAATTGACAGTAAGGGGAATAACTTAATTAACTGAGGCAGAAGGTATTGGAAAACCACACCTGAATGTAAACAAGCAGCCTCTTAACCTCCCCTAACCTCCCTCAACAAAAAATACACTTCTTTTCAAGGTGATTGTGTGTGCGTCTTTGTACTGCAACAACAACATGAAGTGACTACTGCTACATCAGTCAATGTAACCATACCAGGACCATTTTCTCTTAGGACCAAGAGCACACAGTTTGGACCAATACGTGCCCTATATACCAACACACACCACAGACAGTGGCAAGCAATTGGCAACAGATAAAATTGACTACTAACAACTGAATTGTGAGTACCTCGACTTGCCACTTTTATGGAGATTATCCTAGCACCTATTTTACAAAGTATCTAAATTTGTTCCAGACTAGCATTACTGCAGCCACAACGTATCTAAATTCACTACCTCTGTAATATCTTCTAGCCTGGCACAACACAGTTCCCAGAGTGCATATTCCTGAATCATATCTCGTGGGCAAGCATAGCAGCTGACTTCAGAACACACGACCTTCAACAGATACCTCCCTTCCTAGTATTTACTCTCTGGTTTATTTCACAGCAGCAGCCTCATACAGACAGCCCCACCATCTATAGTAGTCATCAAGTTCAGGCCACCTCCCTCGCCTATTTTAAGCAAGTCCACTCGTTTCAACACTGAGCTTAATAGATTGGAATAACATTTGCAACTGCAGTCAAGTAACTGCTACACAAAAAGGAATTTCAAGAATTTTCTAAGACAGTTCTGCTCTAGTTTTTCACCTCGTGTGAGTGTATGTGCTATGAGTGACATAACCTGATCTAGTTTGTTTAACTCCATTAACAGCACATATTCCCGTTTATTGAACTCCTAAAATTTATGGTGACAACTTTCACTTTTAACAAAATGCACTCCTCTAGCAATTTAAATAAATACACAAAAAGTGCCATTTTTAAAGTTAAAGCAGCAGTATACCACTCTAATTCAATGCCATGTTCGAAATGGCATATAAGAAACAAAAACAAAAAAGAGTCAAAACAGATGAGAAAGGCTAGACAGTTGAATTTTTAAATATAGACAGACAAATTAAAAATTCTTCACTTATAGCCAAGCCAGAAGTCTGGCTTACAGGTTTCTACTCATCAGTACATAACAAATCATTAACATCAAAACATCAACAAATTGAAAAAGGGTACTTGTGAGGTGGAGTTCAGGGAAGAGTTAAGACAGGCAATGGGTGGCAGTGAAGAGTTACCAAACAGCTGGGTAACTACAGCAGAGGTAGTAAGAGAGATGGCTAGAAAAGTGCTTGGTGTGACATCTGGACAGAGGAAGGAGGAAAAGGAGACCTGGTGGTGGAATGAGGAAGTACAGGAGAGTATACAGAGGAAGAGCCTGGCAAAGAAGAAGTGAGATTGTCAGAGAGATGAAGAACGTAGACAAGAGTACAAGGAGATGAGGTGCATGGCAGAGAGAGAGGTGGCTTAGGATAAAGGTGTATGAAGAGTTGTATGAAAGGTTGGACACTAAGGAGGGACCGAGCTACTAAAGATGTGCAGCAGGTAGGGGTGATAAAGGATAATGAGGGAAACTTACTCACAAGCGAGGAGTGTGTGTTGAGCAGAAGGAAAGAGTACTTTGAGGGGCTGATTAATGAAGAGAAAGAGAGGGAGAGAAGGTTGGATGATGTGCGGATAGTGAATCATGAAGTGCAGTGGATCAGCAAGGAGGAAGTAAAGATAGCTATGGAGAGGATGAAGAATGGAAAGGCTGTTGGTCAAGATGACATACCTGTGGGAAGCATGGCGGTGTTTAGGTGAAATGGCATGGAGTTTTTAACTAGATTGTTTAATGAAATCTTGGAAAGTGAGAGGATGCCTGAGGAATGGAGAAAAAGTGTTTTGGTAATGATTTTTAAGAATAAGGGTGATGTGCAGAGCTGTAGTAACTACACATGGATTAAACTGATCAGTCACAGAATGAAGTTATGGGAAAGAGTAGTGGAAGCAAGGTTAAGAAGGGAGGTGATGATTAGTGATCAGCGGTATGGTTTCATGCCAGGAAAGAGAACTACAGATGCAATGTTTGCTCTGAGAGTGTTGATGGAGAAGTACAGAAAAGGTCATAAGGAGTTGCATTGTGTCTTTGTGGATTTAGAGAAAGCATATGACTGGGTCCGTAGAGAGGAGTTGTGGTACTGTATGAGGAAGTCGGGAGTGTCAGAGAAGTATGTAAGAGTGGTACAGGATATGTACGAGGGTAGTGTGACAGCAGTGAGGTCTGCGGTGGGAGTGACGGAAGCGTTTAAGGTGGTGGTGAGATTACATCAAGGATCAGCTCTGAGCCCTTTCTTATTTGCAACGGTGATGGACAGGTTGATAGACGAGATCAGACGGGAGCCCAGTGGACTATGATGTTTGAAGATGACATTCTGATCTGCAGTGAGAGTAGGGAACACATGGTGTAGACCCTGGAGAGGTGGAGATATGCTCTAGAGAGAAGAGGAATGAAGGTCAGACAGAATATATATGTGTGAATGAGAGGGAGGACAGAGGAATGGTGAGGATGCAGGGAGTAGAGGTGGCGAAGGTGGATGAGTTTAAATACTTGGAATCAACAGTTCAGAGTAATGGTGAGTGTGGAAGAGAGGTGAAGAAGAGAGTACAGGCAGGATGGAGTGGGTGGAGAAGAGTGTCAGGAGTGATTTGTGACAGACAAGTACCAGTAACAGTGAAAGGGAAAGTCTACAAGAGGGTAGCGAGACCAGCTTTGTTACATGGGTTGGAGACGGTGGCATTAACAAAAAGGCAGGAGTCAGAGCTTGACGTGGCAGAGTTGAAGATGTTAAGATTTGCACTGGGTGTGACGAGGATGCACAAGATTAGGAATAAGTATATTAGAGGGTCAGCCCAGGTTGGAAGGTTTGGAGACAAAGCCAAAGAGGCAATCTTATGTTGGTTTGGACATGTGCTGAGGAGGGATGCAGAGTATATTAGGAAAAAGATGCTAAGGATGAAGCTGCCAGGTAACAAGAAAAGAGGAAGGCCTAAGATAAGGTTTATGGATGTGGTGAGAGAGGACATGCCGGTTGGTTGGTGTGACACAGCAAGATGCAGTGGACAGGAAGAAATGGAAACAGTTGATTGTGGCGACCCCTAACGGGAGCAGCCGAAAGAAGAAGTACAAAACAAATCAAGTTTACAGGACTGCACTAACTCTACCAGGCCTCAATGCATACAACTGGGTTTGCTAAGCTTGGCTCTGAGCTGCATAAACAGGGTAAGCCAAGCAGCCAGAAATAAAGCTCATACCTGTCTCCGGCTTCCCACTGCTACTTTTAAGGTAAACATACAATGAGAAGAGGCAGCTGGGACTGCAAAGCAGCTGGTGAGTGCAAAGGAAACCGATTACTAACAGAAAGCGGGAAACAGTTTACTCTACACACAACCAGGGGGACACTATCAGGAGAAATGTGAAGACTTCTGGGAATTATTCTTAACACAGCCAGGATGTAGCTCATGTCAGAGAAAATACATTTGTGAGAGGTACTTACTGTAATACTACATTATCAAGGGGAGATCTTTGAAACAGTAAAGCCAAACATTTTGTTTACTCACACTGTGTGATCTTTCCCGAACTTTTAGTGTGCCTCGGCCTTTACCCCTTTAGAGAACAATGCTGGTCTTACACTAGTACTGTATGGAACATTGGTCAGTACAAGAGGCACTTGTATAGCTAGCACTGTAAAAAGCCACTTTTTGTTCTTCAAGCCCTCTTGGCCCTCAAAGCAATTTATTTGTTTATTTTGTCTGTTATAATTTTAATAACATATTACCCTCAATGTAACAAACTTCTTCTTTCTTCTCCTTCTTCTTTCAGCTTTTCCCGGTTAGGGTTCTCCACAGTGGATCATCTGTCCGCTCATGATTGGCAGTGGAGTTTTACGGTGTCTAGAGTTGCCAGCCCACCAACCAACCTTCCACGGAAGGCACACACATGCACTCATGCCTAGGGCCAATTTAGAGTGTCCAATCCACCTACAGCATGTCTTTGGGATGTGAGAAGAAACTGGAGCACCCGGAGGGAAGACATGCAGACTCCGCACAGAAAGCACCCCAGCCGAGGATCGAACCGGAGAACATCTTGCTGTGAGGGACAATGCTAACCGCTGCACCACCGTGGCCACCCACCCTCAATGTAACAAACTATTACAGTAAAAAAGATTCTTACAATACAACTATATGCACTGATCTTACAGCACAGTGTGTTACAGTGACCTCTCTTCAAATATCTACTGTAACACGCACTTTAGCTGCATCTTTTTTTTTTTTTGCTGTGGGATCAATTAAACAGTAAATCATAACACCTGTGAAGATTCCTAAACAGTGACATATACCCATAGGAGACGGATAACCACAAATGCCTTACCCATGGATTGTTCTTCTATAACTTGTACAGTTTTTGTGAAGGTGTGAGTTGTCCATGTGGCCGTTTTCAAGACATCTTGTGCAAAAACACTTCTAAAACATTCTGTTGTATCTTCTCTGCCCTAGTACAATATGCTTTTACAGTACCCTGGAGAGATTATTACACTTTTCATAGCAAAATCAAAGGGATGGTCCAACTATTTAGAAGGGGTATGTTTAGTAACTGTTAATCATCTTTCTCTTACAAGATCTAGTAGTCCTAGTAAATAAGTCGGCTGTCTGAACACATCCAAAAATATGTTCTCCTGCATTTGGATAGTTGAAGTAAGAGAAGCACCTAAAGAGATTGGTTTGGAGTTCACTGCTGAAACAACTTTTGGCATCAAAGACAAATTTGTATTCAATGGCATCTTTTCATTAAAGAATACAACAGTAACAGGGCTTACATGTCAAAACTTGTAAATCTGAAATCCTTCTACCAAATGACATAACTAGAAAAAAATGCTTTAATCGAAATGGAGTTTAACTCTGCTAATCCACCGGTTTAAAGGAATGTAAAGTCAGTTTCCTCTAATGTGAAGTTCAAGTCCCAAAGGCTACAGGTGTACATCTCTTTGCTGGACTTACAGAATTTGTTTAAGGAAAGCATTGATAGATGGTTGCATTAACTGTGAGAGCTGGTAGACAAGCAGATATTAATGAAACATGAATTTTGATCAATAAGAAAGTCAAGTTTGAATCAAATAAATAATCCAGGTAGTCTTAAAGCACAGTTGTACAAGGTGAATTTACCATAAAGTACAGTTTTGTACCTACCATAAATGTAGATGTCCGAACTGGATAGCATCTGCAGTCATAACAAATGGGTTGTCCTGTCGTCAGGCAGCCCTTCGGTCAGGCAGTCTGGGTCCGGCTTCGGCTGATGTCGCACTTCACCCAACATCATCTCTGCTGGTCTTCGGGTATAAAGGCATCAGCCGACGCCATTTTCCTCAGTGTTTCTTGCCCCAGATGCCAATTGCCCTCTTGGAAGCTACATTTTGGATAAATGCCAATGTTTCCAAAATAGTAGAAAACACAAAAATAAACATGTATGTACATATATACAAACAAATACACCATAAGAGACCCCCAGCTAGCTATTAGGAGGGTAAATACCCTAGGAGTACCGCAGAGGGGAAGGAGGGAGGGTAATCCTGACTGCAGATGCTATCCAGTTCGGACATCTACATTTATGGTAGGTACAAAACTGTACTATGTCCTTCATGGATGCATCTGCAGTCATAACAAATGGGTAGAATACCATAGCCAAACTAGGGGAGGAGGAATAATTATGGTGTAGTCAGGATCCCTTGCAGTACAGCAGTGGCAAACCCTGCTCGGGATCTAGAATATAGAGGTAAATTATAATGCTTGGCAAATGTATGCACGGAGGTCCAAGTAGCCGCCTCAATAATGTCCTTGGTTGCCACTCCTCTTAAGAAAGCTGTGGTAGTGGCTGTAGCCCTTGTAGAATGAGGTCTTATGTTCTGTGGAATTGGTTTTCCATGGTAGGAGTAACAGAATCTTATGCAATTTCCTATCCATTTGGAGATTGTCTGTTTGAAATTGCTTTTCCTTCCCTTCCTGTTGCATAGGCTACAAAGAGCTGGTCAGTTTTTCTGTTACCTTTGGTTCTGTCCAGGTAGTAGCGTAACTGTTTGTGTACATCCAAGGTATGCATTATTCTTTCACCTGTGTTTTGTGGATTGGGAAAGAAGGTAGGTAGGTGGATTGCCTGGTTTAAAGACACTCTGGATACCACCTTAGGCATAAATGTAGGATTAGTTCTCATGGACACCTTATCTTGATGGAAGATTAGGAAGGGTTGCACTGCCATTAAGGCCTGTAGTTCCGAAACCCTCCTTGCTGAAGTAATAGCCAGTAGGAAAGCAGTTTTCCATGACAGGTGTTGTAGATCTGCTGTTGCTGCTGGTTCAAATGGAGGGAGTGTCAACTTTTCTAGTACAAAGTTCAAGTCCTATGCTGGTAATGGTGGTTTCCTAGGAGGTTTTACATTCTTGATCCCTCTGAGAAACTGCCTGAGTAGAGGATGTGAAAAGACAGGAGGATCAAAGCTGTATTCTGCTGAAATAGCTGATGCATGTATCTTGATGGAGGAATAGGACAGGCCTGTATGTAGAAGCTCTGCCAAGTACTCCAGAATGTTAGCAATGTCTATGTTCGACACATCTTTTCCTCTTTCAGTACTCCACATGACGAACCTTTTCCATTTTCCTGCATAGTTCCTTCTTGTTGAAGGTCTGCGGGCTTCAAGGATAATGTCTTTAACCCTTTTGAAAGGTCTGGGTTGAATTACTGCTATGTGATGTTCCAGGCAGTCAGTTGCAAGGTTTTAGGTTTGGATGTATGATGTTGTAGTTGTTCTGAGTTAACATCAGAGGCATCAGAATATTGACCACATTTTCTCCCGGGACATGCTCCTCAGCAATGGGTACCAGTGTTGTCTTGGCCAGTTCGGAGCTATCAGAATTATCCTTGGTTGTTCCTCTTTGATTTTCAGTAGTACCTTGTGCATCAAGGGAAGAGGTGGGAATGCATATGCGGTCAGGCCTTTCCAGCTGAAGGATAGAGAGTCCACCTTCCATGCAAGTGGGTGGAATGTCCTTGTGCAGAATTTTTTGAGCTGGTGATTTTGTGGGGAAGCAAATAGATCTATCTGTGGCATTCCCCATTTCTTTGTGATGGCCTTGAAGATGTCCGGGTGTAGCATCCATTCGTGAGCATCCAAGGTGGTTCTGCTTAAAATGTCTGCTAGGGTGTTCTCTTTTCCCGGTACAAATATTGCCTGTAACTGGATGTTGTAGCGGAGAGCCAGATTCCATAGGTCCAAAGTCATTCTGCATAGGGGGTAAGAATGAGTGCCTCCCTGTTTGTTGATGTACCACAGGACTGTGGTGTTGTCTGTCCTTATCATCAAATGGCCTTCTTTGAGGAATGGTCTGAATTTTAGGATTGCCAGTTTTACTGCCAGCATTTCTTTTTGGTTTATGTGCAGGTGCAGCTGGTCCTGAGTCCACAGTCCTTATGCGCATTTGTCCAGCATGTGCCCCCATCCTAGGTCTGAGGCATCCGTTGTGATGGTTTGGTTTGCTCGAAAGTTGTGGAAGGATAAGCCTGGGTTTGACTGGCATGTCCGAGCCCACCATAGGAACTCCTGTTTTAAGCATGGGATTAGTGGTATTTCTGTTTCTAAGCTGTGCCTGTGTTGAGACCATAAATTCTTTAGGTACCACTGTAACTTTCTCATATGCAGTCTGGCATGTGGGACCAAGATTATGCATGATGCCATGAAGCCCAAGGCCTGCAGAACTTTTCTTGCTGTTAGTTTGTTCTGCTTTGTTAATGCCAAGAAGTAAAGAGGAGTTATTTTGTTTTCTGCAGTTAGGAATGCCATCTGTTTTACTGTGTCCAATTCCCAAGAAATTTCTTGTCTGGGATGGTACCAGTCTTGAATTTTGGAAATTGACTGTGTATCCCAGGGCTTGTAGCAAGTAAATGACCCTTTGTAAATCTGTTGTCAGCTTGCTTTTGTTGTCCGCTTGTAACAGGCAGTCGTCCAGGTATGGATAAATTTGGATTCTCTGTACTCTGCAGTGAGCGATTACTGATGCCAGGCATTTTGTGAATACTCTGGGCGCAGTAGATAAGCCAAAGGGCAATGCTGAGAATTGATAATGCTCTGATCCTGCAAGAAATCTGAGGTATCTTCTGCAATTTGGTCGAATGGGGACGTGCAGGTATGCCTCCTTGAGATCTAGTTACCAGCCAACACTCCTTGCCCAGCATGGGAAGAAGTTGCTGTAGGGTCAGCATTTTGAATTTTGGGACAATGATGTATGTGTTTAAGATGGACAGGTCGAGAATAGGTCTCCAGGTTTTTTCTTTCCTTGGTACTAGGAAGAGTCTGGAATAGAATCCTTTGCCCTGTTCTGTTATTGGTACCCTTTCCACAGCTCTCATCTTTATTAATTCTGCTGTCTGATGCAGGGCTTCTATTTTTTGATTTGGGGCCAGGTTTGGCATTCCTCTTTTTACTGGTAAAGTGTGGAAGTGGAACCAGTAGCCTTGGTCTATGGTTTGCAAAATCCACTTGTCTTTTGTAATATAGTGCCAATTTTTCGAGAATAAGGCTAACTTTCCGCCTAATGGTGCTGCTATTTGCTCCCTGGTAGGCGGAGTCAGAGCCAAGTCACTGTGATTGTCCTGTTGCAGTGGCAGTGGTTGTGTCTGTGCCTCGGTTATTGCCTTGCCACTGTCGTCCTCTGTAGGCACCTCCTCTGGATTGATTTCTGCCCCTAGGCGTCTGTTCCTGCCCTTTGGGATCTTGTGGAGTCAGGAAAGGACCAATTTTTGGCAGGCCAGTTCCTGCTAAACCTTGGGGGCTGAACCTGTAGGAAATCTTTAACTGTTTGCACAGATTTTGCCTTCTCTTCCATTTTCTTCATTACCTGCTGGGCAGGTTCCCCAAATAGGCTGGCCTTATCCATAGGAGCATCCAATAGCTTAGCTTTAACATGATCCGGCAAGACCTGTTCTTTCAACCATGCATGCCTTCTTATCACTGTGCCAGTCATGGCTGATCTAAATGAAGCCTCCAGTGCATCATAGCCACATTTTAAAGAATGGTTACTAACTGTTATTCACCATATCTAATACATATTTCTTATCTAAAGATTCATCAGAGGACAACTTTTTAATTAACTGATCAAGCATAAACTCTTGGTATTGGATCATGTGAAACTGACAATTTAAAGCTCTAGCAGAGAGAGTAGCAGAGTTGTAGACTTTTTTCCCCCATCTCTCTAAGGACCTGGATTCCCTTTCAGAGGGAATAGGGTTTTTTGCTGTGGTCGAGGCTACTGCCTTAGGCCCCTGGGATATAGTTTCGGGGTCTGCAAGTGGGGCCTTGTATAGGTGGTGATGAGTGTCTGGCACCCTGTAAAATCTATCTGGTTTGGCAGGGGCTGGAGGTAAGGAATCAGGAGCAGTGCAGACATCATTAAATGCATCGTTCACAACAGATAGGACAGGAGGTATAGCTAAGGGCCTATGTTGTGGTAAGTGCAGAAAGGTCCTAAGCCTTTTTCTACAATCTGAGAAATCTTGTCCCTGCCATTGGAATTGTTCTCTCATGGCATGTAAGGTTTCCCCAAAGGAGAATTCCTCTGGTGGAGAGGCAGCTGGAATGGATTCTTCAGCATCTGAATCTTCATAATTGGAAAAAGGAGCCTCTGGCTGGTCTGTAATGTCTGAGTCATCCGCAGAATCATCAGAGGACACAGGCTCGGGGGGCTCTGCTCTAGGTCTCTTTTCTGGGGCTGAGAGGCCCTGTCTGGGTGAGATTGGGATCCCCTAATTAAGGATATTAAATCTTCTGCCAGAGTAAGCATTTGAGAACTAGAAGTGGGCCTGAGTGAGGGTGGTTTAACAGGCACTGATTTAGCTGATTTGGCTGCTTTAGCCCTGGCAAAGGCCTTAATAGACATGGCTGCAGGAGGCCTAGCAGCACCACGTGCTGGAGTAGAGATATCCAAGGGGATGGTGTCTGATAGATCAGTAGGAACCACAGTTGTAGGTAAAATTTCTGAGGCTGATTCAGATAAGGTAGCAGGAGCCTCAGTAGTAGTCGTAGATTCGGCTGAAGATTGACCAGTTTTCTCGGTTTCGGCCGAAACAGAGACACTCGCGGCTTGCTTAACCGTGGTTTCGGCTGAAATCGTGGACCGCGAGTGTCGGTCTTTTTCTTTGCGTTTTTTAACAATTTGGGTAGTTGGAGGATCCGACGGCATAATGTACGCAAAATCTGAGCCGAAAAACTGTTCAGCAAACTCCGACCGACGCCTAAGCGTTCGTCGGTTGAAGGAAGCACAGGCCGAACAGGCTGCTACGTCGTGGTCTGGGCCTAAGCAAGGCAAACAGTAAGAGTGGAAATCTTTATGAGGTATTTGTTTCCCACAAGTTAAACAGTTATTGACTTTTTCTGACATCGGCTGAGGCAAGAAAGAGTCCCCAACGGGGTACTTAGCTTTTAGAAGTCTTGAGTAGTATTCGGTAGTAGTAATCTCTGGATCTGACCGACCGGCACTTGCGAACAGCTTCTGCTTCGGGCGCCACGCGGCAAGAAAGACTGAGGAAAATGGCGTCGGCTGATGCCTTTATACCCGAAGACCAGCAGAGATGACGTCGGGTGAAGTGCGACATCAGCCGAAGCCGGACCCAGACTTTGGAATCCGGCCGACCGAAGGGCTGCCTGACGACAGGACAACCCATTTGTTATGACTGCAGATGCATTCATGAAGGACATCAGTAGATGTTCAAATAATCACTGCTGCAGTAGCCTTAGTTACTTGGGTTATATCCTGCCAAGGATACCTTCTACACTCCCAAACTGTCAAGCAGCTTAAGCTGAGTGGACTAAAAGGTTTGAGAGTGAAACTCTCCACAGACTTCCTGCCAGCAGAGAGAGGGAGGCCAAGCCCTGAAAGGACGAGGCTAGGAAAAACAAAAAAAATAAATGCTTAAAATCTAGCACACAAACACAACAAAAAACAAGGGGGATGGAGGAGGGGAGCAACTACTGCAGCAGTGATCATTCGAATATCTACTGTTATGGTAAGTTCAGCTTACACAGTTGCGTTATGTTCTTCACACTGATCACTGTTGCAGTAGCCTTAGCCATACAGGTAGATTACCATAGCTAACTACATTTGGGAAGTAGGAGAAGATCCAGCAGCCCCTGGAAAATGGTTATAGCAAAGTACGATCTACCTAGAGAAGGAATCCAGTTTATAGCGCTTTGTAAAAGTATATACAGAAGACCAAGTACCAGCTTCTAGAATACTTCTAGAAACTAATCTTTTCCAAAAAGCCATAGAAGAAGCCAAGGTCCTTGTAGAGTGGGCCTTGATTCTGCCTGGAACAAATTTGTCACGGTGAGTATAACAAAAGATTTAGCTTAGACAACCATTTGGAAAAAGTCTGTTATGACACCGGTTGTCCCTCCTTTTTACCTTCACAACAAAGGGACAATTGATCAGATGACCTGAAAGATTTAATTCTGTCAAGATAATACCACAGTTGTCTGTGGACAGCCAAGGTACGGAGTATCCTATCTCCCTCATTTTTAGGTTCAGAAAAGAAAACTGGGAGATGGATAATTTGACAAAGTAAACTCAGATACCAGTTTAGGAATAAAAGAAGATTTAGATCTCCAAGAAATCCTGTCCTTGTGGAAAATGGGATAAGGGAGACTCACCATAAGGGCTTGCAACTCAGACACCCTTCCTGCAGAGGTCAGAGAAAGCAATGAAATTGTTTTCCATGTTAAGAACCTCAAGTCCGCCATTAGCTGGTTAAAATGGAGCAAGTGTTAGTTTCCCTAACACAAAATTAAGATCCAAAGGGGGGGGGGTGCACCGGTTTACTTGGAGACCTCTTATGCAAAACGTCTTTCAAGAACATTTTGACATTTGATTGCCTTGAAACAGGAGGATCCATGGGCAGACATGCTGAAATGGTCGATAAATGAACCCTGATGCAGAAATAAAAAAAGGTCATAGGATAGTAACTCACATAAATATTTACAAACCACAGAACAACTAGCCCTGAATGGGTGCTGGTGATATTCTTGGCACCAATTAGAAAACCTTTTCCATTTACTAACATATATTTTTCTGGTAGCAAGCTTTCTTGCCTCCATTAGTACCTCCTGCATGTCTACAAAAAACAGTTGCCTAAAAGTAACTAATACTCTTATTATCCAAGCAGTCAATTGAAGATGATTGATGGTGGGTTTTACCAAACACCTCTATTCTTGTGTGAGTAGATCCACTCTCTCTGAGGAAGCTTGTGGTAACTGCCCTTGGCCATTTCCAAAAGAAGGGAGAACCATGGTTTCCTTGGCTATAAGGGAGTCACCAACAATGAACTTAGGGGATTCCTTCTGAATCTTCGGAAGAACCCTGGATATTAATGGAATGGCATACAAGAACATTCCTGTCCAAAGGAAAAAAAAAAAAAAAAAAAAAAAAAAAATTGTTCAGAGAGGAGGCAACTCCCCACAGATTAATCAAATCGTACTGGACCCCTGGAACTAATTTCCATTTGCGAGGGTCTGCCCTGGTCTTGCTCTGTTTGTCTGGCACACAATTTTGCTCTGACACAATGTAGGATGCCTGTAGAGTGAGACTGTGAGGTGAACCTACATTCCAAGCTGACATTGCTAGTCTGCAAAGGGGGTACGACCTGGTCCCCCAGTTTGTTAATCTACCATGACTGTGGTATTGTCTGTAACCACTTAAGGAGTTCCCAGGGACCAAAGACTGTTCAAAGAATTAAGTGTCTTGATCAGGGCAAACCACCTCCTTGATATTTATGTGCTTGCATCTGTCTTTGGTATCCTACACCCCTGCACTTTTATCTCTCCTGAAACTGCTCCCCAAGCAGAGTCTGAAGTATATGTGGTGACTGACTGCTTTGGAGCAAGGCGGGAGAAGGGGAGACCCTAACTTAAGGATATCTGTCATCTCCACTGAGTGGTGATTCTTCTGGCAAACCCCAGTACCGGTATCTGAAAAGGGTGTTGATGCTGGGATCAAAGAGATTTCAGAAACACTGTACCTTTCTAATATGGTGTCTGGCCATGGGTATCATGAGAATTAGATTCCATGAGACCCAAAACCTGGAGGTATTCCCTCACAGAGATGGAGTCGGAAGTGGAAAAACTTAGAAACACATCTAAACAAAGTTCTATTTTTTCCTGCGGAAGAAAAGCTCTTTGAAGTGTCAAGTTGACATCCCATGAACACAATCCCGTGTGAGAAAGTCAAGACAGACTTTTGCATGTTCTTCTAGAAGTGCAACTTGTGCAAGAGATCTCTTACCCAAGGCAGAGATTCCTGTCATTTTGAAAGACTCTGCAAATATGAGCAAGTTGTCTAAATACAGAAAAATGTGGATACTCTGTAGGCTGCAATGAGCTATAACTGGAGCTAGGCACTTGATGAAGACTTTTGGTGCAGTGCATAGTCCAAAAGATAACGCAAAGAACTGATAATGTGATCTAGACACAAAGCCTTAAGAAATGCCTGAAGTCAGATGAATAAGAATGTGATGGTAAGCACCTTTTAAGTACGGTGTTCCCAGGAAACTTGAAAGAGGAAGAAGAAGCTACAGGTTGTGAAGTGACATTTTGAAATCGGGCACTATCACAAACACGTCTAGGAATGAAAGATCCAGAACCGGTCTAAGCATTTTCTGTCTTTGGAACTAGGAACATTCTTGAATAAAACCTCCTTCCCCACCTGGGAAGGAGGAACTGGTTTAAAAACTTTTTTCCACAAAAGTAGCAAGCAGCACTCCTGTTTAAAAGTTTCAAAACGTCATGTGACAGTAAAAAAAAAAAAAACACTTTTGCTAGCTTATAATTTATAACTTCTCAAAAAAGTTCAGTTTTTTTTTGGTAAACAAGAAACATTTTATTAAATGATCACTTATGACATTGGCAATCATACATTCATATAAATGAAAACAAACCATACTGACATGTTTTTATTTGCAAGCATCATAAAAAACTCATCTCTCCAGTCATTGTCAGTAACACATTATTACAAAGCTCATTTAAATTCTGCATTCTTTAAATCTCATTCCTCCTCCAAAACATTCTGCATGTATTGCTCCCACAACTGCAATTTTTTCTATGTAATTTGCTCCTACCCATTTCTAAAGATCTCATTTCCACTTGTTTCATCTCTGTTACAATATTCACTACTTCTACAGTTGGTTTAGACTTTGATTTTCATTTTCTAGTAATTGCATTTTTTTGGCAGCCACTATAATTACACTTAGCAAGGCCTTACTATGTCTAGGCAACTGTGATTCTGTATCATAGTAAAAAAAAAAACTACCAAAAGAAAGGAAAGGAGGAAAACACTAAAAAAACAATATAGTAAATTTTTTAAAGAAATGTCTGTGTCACATTTCAGACTTCATCAGAAGTCAAGTTCACCTGACGAAAGGAAAAATAAACTGTGTTACGCTATTTTGGGTGTATTTTATGCTGCTTGTGTTGCCTTTTTAGTATTCTGTATCATAGCTCAAAAAATATGTCCTTAGTTATACCAATTTGCTCACCCAGTATTTCTGATAGAGTAGTTTGCAGTGAATTTTTAAAGTCTGCTAACTCATTACACTCCCAGAAAATGTTTCCAATTACCTTTTTCTTCCCCATCACACCTCCAATATTTGCTATCTACCCAAGGAAAAATTCTCTGGAGTCCACTCGGGGTATAAAAACTCCTATGTAGTCACTTCCAAGCAAAGATCTTAAATCCTCTAGACATTGTTGCATATTTGGGAGACATACACACATCTCCCCATTGTTTCTTTATGAATTGCTTCAATCTCTCTTCCCAATCCTTTCTAACCTCCTGTGATTCATTCTCATAGTTATATACAATATTTTATATGCTCTACTGATCGTCCCTTTTTTAACAGCAGCTTCTGTTATACAGTCTACTAAAAATATACCAGTGCTGGTCTTTTGCTTAAGATCCCGGTTTACTTTTCTTTGCATATACTCTGATATAAATCCTTAAATAGGGAAGGAAATCTCTAGCCTGCAGTCCAAATAAATTCTTGGCCTCTTCCCATTCTATTACCCTTCTCTCTCTAATTATTTGCTCCTGATACCGTGGTTCCTTTGCCAGTTTCCAATAAATTACAACTCTCTCTTGACTACTGTCTGCATTATTAATTGCAGTCATTGCTATGGGCATAATTTCCTTTCTCCAGTCCAGTGATGGTTTAGTTCTTAGAATACTTTCTGCTACTTTACAAATATAATATTCTGTAAGGTTACTGTTATTCTCCTTAAAGATTTGAATCTAAAATCCCAGTCTCATCTTGTTTCTTGAGCTTCCCCCCTGTTTCGTCATCATCCCTTTCCACTTTGAATTAAAGCTTTCTGCTTTTGCTATGTATAAGAAACACAAATACATGTGAGAGATGCAACTATATAGCCAAACTGGAGGCTGAGCTCTCTCAACTCAGGACTGGCAAGACCAGACAGGAGGAGAAGGAAACCACGCACACCACAAACCCAGTTTCACATAGAACTATCACAGCTGCAAAACAAACACATAAACACACAAAGACATACTCGGAGGCACTGATCAAAAATCTACCAAAACTACAGAGGCCTCCAAAGCAGACACCCAAGCAACTGCCACCTCAAGACATAAGACATGCAACACATAGTTCTCAAAGTAAGTGTGCTAAACAGTCACAGCCCTAAGGCCAAACACAATGCCAGACACACTTGCTATAGGTGACTCCATAGTCAGACACACTGACGCCCCACTCACCAGACTGAACAAGGAAAGATCACAGTTAGCTGCCTGTCAGGCGCTAGAATCCGCCACATAACACAAGCACTCAGGTCACTCCACAGCAAGTACAAGTATGACTCAGTCATTGTCCATGCCGGTGTGAACGACCTGAGACCCTGGACTACATGAAAAGAGACATAGAGGAGCTCTCAGATTATGTAGCCCAGGCCGATGACCCTGACCCTGAGCAGTATCCTCACTCTCACCAAGAATGATGCCACAATACAGACAAAATAATCAGCTTTAATAATTGGCTTAATTACTGGTGTCATTCTAAGGGATCCATGTCTGTCTGGGATGACATGCTTGACAAGCCACGCTGGCTTGCACCTGTCACCCTGGGCTCGGATATTGGCAAGGCTCTTGCCACCCCATAGTGCCTTTTTAGGCAAGGCTCAAATGATAAACCTACCGCCTAGAAAACAAAAATGGAGAAAAACTAAGGGAATACTGCTCAATGCCAGAAGTCTAAACCTCAAGATGCCCTCCTCAGTATGGAGAACATCGATGTTTGTGCTGTGACTGAAACCTAGTTCAAGGCTCCTGAGAGCACCCCAGCACTATCAGGTTATACCTCATATCATGCTCCGCCCCAAACGGACCTAACTACAAAGGAGGGAGTATCCATATTCATAAAGGATACCCACACCTCCAGGTTAGTGGCAACGCACGAAGCATCGGAGACCATCCAGGTGCAATTAACCATAGGTAAAACTGCCCTACAGTTTGTAACATGCTACAGACCACCTTTCTCAAACTCAGGAAACCCACAGCCTTCCTGAAGACACTGGAGAGTATAAATGTCTCTCCAAACACCATCATATTGGGTGACTTCAACTACCCAAACATAGACTGGGAACATTACTCAAGCCCCAACACCCTAGCCCAAAGGTTCCTTGAGTTCATAAACTCAAATGCTATGGAACAACTAGTCACCATTCCCACAAGAGGAGAAAATATATTAGACCTGATCATCACAAACATGGGGACAAAATGCTCCACACCGAAGTATATCCCTCATTGGTGAGATCAGACCATAAATTAATCTCACTGGAGATCCACATCCCGCCACCCCCAGCAAAAGACCACAGTGAAGAACTTCAAAAGCAAACTTCACACTTCTTAAGACTGGGTATCCTTTCAAGGCCCCCGAGCCAGTGGAAACCACAACCCACGTGAAACCCTACAAATGCCTTCTCGCACCTCCAGGAATGTATGGATCAAGCAATCCCTAATAAAATCAAGACCTTTTCCACCAAAGGCGGTGGACTCCAGCCATAAACAAACTCTACAACAAGAGGAGAAAGCTACTACATGACAGAGCAAACTAAATGGGAAGGCATCTCTGATCAATACTAGCAAAACTACGATCACTCATAAAATCATCCAAGGCCAACTTTGAGAGAAAACTAATGACACAAAAGACAATCATAAAGCCTTCTTTATTAGAAACCTGTCCAAATGAAAAATCACTGAACCCACAGACATTGCCAACATTCTGGCAGACAAGTTCAGTGCAAATTTCTCCCTCCAAACCCCCAAAAGGAGAAATATCTATCCCACCAGAGTCTAGCCTCCCAAACATCTCAGATGCCCAGGTGAGCTGCTCTCTAAAGCAAAAACACAGCATGGGACCGACGGTGTCCACAAACTCAATGAGGAACTAAACCCACACACTGTTTAATCTTAGCCTTACTACCAAAGAATGGGCAACTGTGGTCCCACCGAGCCTTGTCTGCAAAGCTATGGAGAGGATCATAATGGAACTCATAAATAAAGACATTGGGGACCTACAGACACTGGATCCTACCTAATTTGCTTTGTCAAGGGCAGATCCTGCCTCTTGAACTACTTTTTCAAACAGTCACTAAGGCCATTGATGAGGGTAAGGCAGTTCACACAGCCTACCAAAGCATTCACACAATACCCCACTCAAGCATCATAGAAAAGCTCACCAGCTTAGATGTAACATATGTCACAAGATGGGTTGCAAACTGGCTCAAGGACAGAACACACAGGGTTAGAGTTGCTGGTGCCATGTCAGACTCTAAGCCGGAGTCCTGGGCCCTCTTGTTCGGCATTTATTTTTCTGAAGTGCAGGCAAACATAGGGGATTGTGGCTGACAAAATTTGCAGATGACTGCAAATAACTGACACTCCATCAGACACAGACATCCTCCAGAAAGGTCTCATAGAAATGGATAACTGGTGCCAGAGCCATGGTAAATGCCAAAAATGTATAGTCATACCCTTTGGGAAAACAAGGTAACCCTAATTACCACATAGGTGGTAATCCATTAAACACGAAGAAGTTATCAGGACCTGGGGACCCAAGTTGACAGTAACTCTCTTTTGACACTCACATTGCCAAAGTGGTTAGGAAGACCTTCTACATTGCCCACCTGATCATGAAGGGATTCACATCCAGATCAGGAGAGGTCATTGTACCCACTTATCAGACCAATGATTGAGTACAACGCCCCATTCGAATGTACCTCACCCGACACCTGCAGCAGTTGGAAAGACCCCAAAAGTTCCTCACCAAAGGGATAAAGGCTCAAACATATGTCATGATGCCCGACTGAAGAAACTCCAGCTCTATTCAGTCTCAGAGGTGATCTGTGCCTGACATACAAGGCCATGTTCAACCCGAATTAATGGACATGCTCCACCTCAAAAATCCACCAGAGCTAAACCTCAACACGGATATAAATAGGACGTGCTGGAGGGACAGATTCATCACCCAGAGACTCCCTACACTATGGAACAGAATCCCAGTCCATGTGAGGCAGAGCTCTCACTGACTCTGTTCAAGAGAAATCTTGACGAGTGGATGGGAGGTTTACCCGGAATCATCTCTGTATCACTGCTGGACAGAGGCACAGCAAACTAATGGGTATAGTATTCTCATCCTAAGGGGTGGTGAAAGCCACACACACTCTGGCTAGGCTTATAAATGCCCTAGGGCAGATAGCCTAGTATGAACCTATGAACCTATGAACCGTGTAGCTCTGAAATACCTCTTCAGACAATAATCCCAAATCACCCTGTTCTACTGAATGAATCAGCTTATCCCACTGGACTCTTGCCATTTCCCTTCCCAGATAAAATCCTTCAGCTCTTTATTAATTGCTATCCACAACTTCTCCTATGGTTGCTAAAAATATGCCTGACCTGTGTATAAAACTAAGGGGCTAAAATATTTAACTGCTTGTATCTTGCTATCCATATCCACAAAACAGAGTTTCCAATTTCACAGTTTTTGCATTATCTTTTGTTTAGTCTCTTCCCACATATCCTCTGCTATCACAAGACTCCTTTTCAGCTTCATTTTAGCTTCATTAATGTTGCATCTCCCAAAAAATTGAAACCGTCTCAAAATGTTCCACAACACTGAGATGTCATTTTCTGGTTTTAACAGGTATAAAATAATATCTGCAAATAAAGCCAACTTTTCTTGATTATAACACCACTTATATCATTGAATTGGAGTCTCTTATTTTCTTTGACTATATTTCTAAATATAATGCAAATAAAGTGGAAAGAGGACACCCGTGCCTAGTTCCTCTGATCAAACAGAAATTATCAGAGAGGAACCCACCCCACTTTAATTTTTGCCTCCAATCCCTCATATATGCCACTAATCAACCTTATAATTTCATTCAGAAATGCTTCCATTGCCCCACTCATAAAATCCCAGCTACTCTGTCAAATGTTTTCTCTGCATCAAGACCCACCAACAGTGGTATTTTCTTATATGCTGTTTCCCTCTAGATCATCAAATGCTCTGTTAATATTGTCAAATGTTTGCCTCGCCTCCATATTTTGACTCGTATCTATCAATTTTGGCATTACCTTTCCCATTATTTTGACCATTATAGACAAACATATACACATTTATAATCATGGTTTAAAACTCAAATGGGCCTATATGAAGCTGGATCTTATAGGTCTTGGTACCATCTTTAGGTATTACAGCCACCACATCTTTCTTCCACGATGTTGGTGCTTCTCCTTCCTCATAAATTACTGTTAAACAAAAACTTCCAGATCTTAGTCAGTTTTCCCTCCTAGCTTCCAAACTTCCACAAGAATACCATCTATTTCTAGGGATTTTCCTGTAGACTGGTTATACATAACCACTCTTATCTCAACTCATCCTATCCTGTTAGTAACTGTGCCTATCTACCTCTAGCCTCAGCACATTTAATTCTTCCATGTTTCCATCTGTATCTTTTCTTGATTTCTACATTTTTCTGCTTTATACAGATTTTCATAAAATTTCCAAAATACTTCCAGTACCTCTTGTTATCTTCCTCTTTATAGGATTCCCTAAGCTTGGCAACAACTCTTTCTTTCTGTTGCCTGAGTCGTGCTAAATATTTTGAGCTGTGGGTTTAGTATCAAAAAACAATTGCAGCAATTATACAAGTCAGCACTAAAAAATTAAAAGCACTACACCCTCACAAACTCCCCTTTAGTACGTTGTTCCCCATTGGCCCTTTTTCTGAATTATAAAAGAATTCCCAATAGTATTCTAGCATGTCTAAAGGTCAGTTGTCAATCTCCTCTCCGGTCCAGCTGGTGAATCTGGGAATCTTGAGGCAATGTTACAACTGCCAAATGTACACAGACAACCCTCTCCTCCTCCCAACAAATTCCAACACATGTGAGAGATGCAACCATACAGCCAAACTAGAGGCTAAGCTCTCTCAACTCAGTACTGGCGTAACCAGTCAGGAGGAGAAGGAAACCACACTCACTACAATTCCAGTCTCACGTAGACCTACCACAACAGTAAACCAAACACAAACACATACTCAGAAGCTCTAAAAAAAAATCTGCCTAAGCAGCAGAGACCTCCAAAGCAGACACCCAAGCAACCGCTACCCCAAAACAAAACACGTGCAACACATAGCTCACAAAGCCAGTGTGCCGAACAGTCACAGCCCTTAAGGCTAAACAACACACCTGATACACTTGTAATAGGTGACTATAGTCAGGCACACTGACGTCCCGCTCACCAGGCTGAACAAGGAGAAGGTCACGGTGAGCTGCCTGTCAGGCGCTAGGATCCGCCACATAACACAAGCATTCAGGTCACTCCAAGGCAAGTACAAATATGACTCAGTCATTGTCCATGCTGGTGTGAATGACCTGAGACGTACCTCCCTGGACTGCATGAAAAGAGACAGAGGAGCTCTCTGAGCATGTAGCCCAGGCCGGTATGACCCTGACCTTGAGTAGCATCTTACCCTCACCAAGAATGATGCCACAATATGAAGACAAGATGATCAATTTCAACAATTGGCTTACGTACTGGTGTCATTCAAAGGGGATCCAATGCCTGTCTGCCTGGGATGACATGCTCGACAAGCCACGATTCTTCGCTAGGGACGGCTTGCACCTGTTACCCCTGGGCTTTCGGATATTGGCAAAGGCTCTTGCCACCCCCATAGTGTCTTTTTTAGGCAAGGCTCAAAAGACAAACCCACCTCCATAGGTATCACAAGGGATAAGAAACTAAGAGTAATGCTACTCAACGCCAGAAGTCTAAACCTCAAGATGCACGCACTCGAAACTCTCCTTAGCTTGGAGAACATTGATATCTGTGCAGTAACAGAAACCTGGTTCAAGGCTCCCAAGAGCACGCCAGCACTACCAGGTTATACCTCATACCATGTTTTTCGGCCCCAAAACTTGGACCGAACCACAAAAGGAGGGAGAGTATCAATATTCGTCAAAGATACCCACACCTCCAGGTTGGTGGCACAGCACGAAGCATCAGAGACTATCCATGTGCAACTAACAGTGGGTAAAACTGCCTTACAGTTTATAGCCTGCTACAGACCACCCTCCCAAACCCAGGAACCCCACTCGGCCTTCCTGAGAACACTGGAAAATATGAAGGTCTCTCCAAACACCATTATATTGGGCGACTTCAACTACCCTAACATAGACTGGGAGCATTACTCTAGCTCCAACACCTTAGCCCGAAGGTTCCTAGAATTTATAAACTCAAATGCGATGGAACAACTTGTTGCCACTCCCACAAGAGGGGAAAACGTACTGGACCTGATCATCACCAACATGGGGACTCTATGCTCCAGACCAGAAGTGTATCCCTCACTGGTAAGATTAGACCATAAACTAATCTCACTAGATATTCACATCCCGACCCCAGCCCCTGCCCAGAAAACCACAGTGAAAAACTTCTCTAATGCAAATTTCACACTCCTCAAAACTGAGGTGGAATCCTTCAAAGCCCCCGGGCCTGTGGAAAATACGGCCCAGACCGCAGAATCATTTATAAACGCATTCTATGAACACCTTCAGGAATGCATGGATCATGCAATCCCAAATAAAACCAAGACCCAATCCTCCAAAGTTAGGCGTCCTGTCTGGTGGACCCCAGCCATAAACAAGCTATACAATAGAAGGAGGAAGCTACTACATGATAGAGCAAAATCCCAAAAAGGGAAGGCATCTCTTATCAGCATTAGCAAAAAACTACGGGCACTCATAAAATTGTCTAAGGCCAGCTTCGAGAGAAAAATTGCACAGGACACTAAGGATAATTATAAGGCTTTCTTTAGTTATGTTAGGAACCTGGGTGGGAATTCCTAGGTATGCTCAGAATTAGTCGAAAATGACAAAAAAATACACCGAACCCACAGACAATGCCAACATCCTAGCTGACAGGTTCAGCGCAAACTTCTCCCCCCCTTCCCCACCAAAAGGGCAAATATCTATCCCAGCAGAGTGCTGCCCCACTGACATCTCAGATGCTCAGGTAAGAGCCGTCCTCTCCAAAGCAGAAAACACAGCATCAATGGGACCAGACAGTGTCCTGGGCTGCATCCTACATGAACTCCAAGAAGAACTAAACCCAAACATAAAACTACTGTTCAATCTCAGCCTTACTACAGGATATGTACCCAAAGAGTGGCGTACAGCAATAGTGGTCCCTCTCCACAAAGGTGGTGCCTCAACGGATCCTGGAAACTATCGCCCCATAAGCCTGACTAGCTTGGTCTGCAAAGCTATGGAAAGGATCATCATGGACCTCAAATAAAGATATTGGGGACCTACAGACACTGGATCCTACCCAGTTTGGCTTTGTTAAGGGCAGATCCTGCCTCTTAAACCTGGTTGATTTCTTTGAAACAGTCACCAAGGCCATTGACGAGGGGAAGGTGGTCCACACAGCCTACCTGGACCTCGCAAAAGCCTTTGATACAATAACCCACTCAGGCATTATAGATAAGCTCACCAGCTTAAATATAAACCCCTATGTCACTAGATGGGTTGCAAACTGGCTCAAGGACAGAATCCACATGGTTAGAATTGCTGGAGCCATGTCAAACTCCAAACCAGTTACAAGTGGCATCCCACAAGGCTCGGTCCTGGGACCTCTCTTATTCGGTATATATTTCTCTGAGTTACAGGCTAACACGGAAGGACTGTGGCTGACCAAGTTCGCAGATGACTGCAAACTGGGCGCCATAATAGACTCTCCAGCCGACACAAGCATCCTACAAAAGGGCCTCACAGAAACAGACAACTGGTGACAGAGCCATGGCCTCAAGCTAAAGGCCAAAAAGTGTATAGTCATCCCCTTTGGCAACAACAAAGTGCCCACAAATTACCACATAGGTGGTAATCCATTAAGTATGGAAGAAGTAATTAGGGACCTGGGAACCCAAGTTGATAGCAATCTCTCATTTGATAACCACGTGGTTAAAGTGGTTAGAAAAACTTTTTATATAGCCCACCTAATCATGAAGGGATTCACATCTAGATCAGGGGAGGTCATCGTGCCTCTTTACTCATCCCTCATCAGGCCCATAATTGAGTACAATGCCCCTTTTGGGATGTACCTTACCAGACACCTGCAGCAACTGGAAAGACCCCAAAAGTACCTCACCAAGAGGATCAAAGGGCTCAAACAGATGCCATATGCTGCCCGGTTAAAGAAACTCCAGCTCTACTCAGTGGCATACCGCCTGCTCAGAGGCGATCTGTGCCTGACGTATAAAGCCATGTCCAACCCGGAATTAATGGACATGCTGCACCTCAGAAAATCCAAATCCCATCGAGCTACACGCTCGACAGACTTGAACCTCAGCACTGAAATAAATAGGACATGCTGGAGGGACAGATTCATAACCCAGAGGCTCCCTTCACTCTGGAATAAAATCCCAGTCCAGGTTAGGCAGAGTCCCTCATTGACTCTCTTCAAGAGGAAGCTTGATGAGTGGATGGGAGATAGTAGGTTTACCCCAGTATCACTTCTGTGTCACTGTTAGACAGAGGCACAGTATACTAACCTCGAAAAAGGGCATAGCAAAATTCATTTAAAATGGGTGGCGAAAGCCAAACACACTCTGGCTAGGCTTATAAATGCCCTAGGGCAGATAGCCTAGTATGAACCTATGAACCTTAGTAGCAGTCTTTCTAAACTCATGCACATTAAACTGAAAAAACACTCTGTGTATTAAGTTGCAAAAGGACTAAAGGCAAGGTCCCAGTGCCTTATCCCTCTGGTTCACTTGTGGGGGCCTGTAGTAGAATTGTGTCTGTGGTACTGCACTGGGGTGGATTCAGTGAGTCACAGACTAGACTACCCTGAAAAAGGCTTTTTGGAAGACTCTGGTTAGTCCTAATAAGGACTGTTGTTACAGACCAATCCTCTATAAAGGGATCTGCAGGGTGTTTTAGTGCAGATCTGGTGGCCTTAATGTGGCCTATCTCGAGCCCAAACACCAACCAACAACAAGAGCCCAAACACCAACCCCAACAAGGACTTGTTGTTGGTTGGTACCAGGGCATTGCTTAGTAACGTCCTGGTTTGTCCATCTTTGTGAGGACCTTTGTACCTGCCTCTATCGGGAGGAAACCAGTGTGAAGCTCATGTGAGTAGCCCTAATAAGGGCTGTTGTGGTCCTTGTTGCTTCAGTGAAGTAGTCTCTGAAGACTTCAGTCCTAACTGGGACTGCTGTACCTCCTTCTCTCAGGAAGTTACCAGTGTCTAGCTCGTGTGTGTAGCCCTGACAAGGGCTGTTGTGGGCCTTTTTCAAAGTTAGTCTACCAGTAGACTTGCTGCTAAGGTGAAGAAGTCATACCAAGCCTTGGTCTGAATGGAGAGGAGGAGGCGAGGTAGCCTTTAAAAAGACTGTTGTGGTTCAAGTTCTGTAAATGCTGGAGTTGTGCTGAAAAATAAGACATTTCATCCAGATTGAGTCAAAAGCACCTTGTTTATTTGTTCAGTCCTGCAGAGTACAGTTGCAACAAGAAGCTCTCAGAGCGCTGGTCAGTGTGAGTAACTTAGCGTTCCTGGAGTTAGATTTATATTAAAAGTAGTAGGTTGGGCTTATGGGTTAGAGCCAATAAACCAGCTGGGGGAGTGGTGTGGGCATAGCCTTTAATTGGAACCATCCCCCTCCTTTACATTTGGTGACTGGTTCTTACAGTGATCTAATACAATGTGACATCATGGGTGGCCATCTTGTGGCTTCTGTTGCAATTAAAACACCATTTTGCTTTACACATATTTAGTAATGTTTTGCACCAAATTTTACATCTTCATAAATTAGTTAACATTACACAGAGCAGCTGGAAGTTTGTTAATCATATGCAAACTTAGCCAAAATAAGGCAAAAAAGGGAGACACAAAACACTTTTTGTTGTCTTAATAATCCATACAAGTTAGGCTTGAGCGTTTTAAAAACCAAGTTACTATGTCACTAGTTATTCAAGGTTATTTTAAGCATGATCCAATCCTCTTCCCGGTTTACTGAAAAGGATTTATTAAGAAACACACTGCAGATCCCTTTATAGAGGATTGGTCTGTAACAACAGTCCTTATTAGGACTAACCAGAGTCTTCCAAAAAGCCCTTTTTAGGGCTGTCTAGTCTGTGACTCACTGGATCCACCCCAGTGCAGTACCACAGATACAACTCTACTACAGGCCCCCACAACTGAACCAGAGAGATAAGGCACTGGGACCTTGCCTTTAGCCCTTTTGCGACTTAATACACAGAGTGTTCTTCCAGTTTGATTTATTCCTATCCTCACAGAATAGGCTACACTCTCTTGAGGAGAAACACCCGATTTTGGATATTGGTAAACTCGTGCACATTACCAAGGTAATCCCTTATTTTCTGTTTAGCATTCTGCAATTGCTTCTCTTCTCATTTTGATTCCCCTTGTTCTGCAATACTTTAACCTTTGTCAGTCCCTCTGAATAATTAGCTGATTCTTAACTATCTCTCTCTTATTTCCATCGTATTTTTAAACTCCACTTGAATTTTATCCCACTCCTAGCTATATTTTCAGAAGAAATTTCTTTCTTCTCTAATAACTCCCATATAATTTCTACTACAGATTCCTTAAATTCCTCTTTTCAATAGATAGGTGGGAAAGTGCCCTGTGTTTTTTTTAGTTATCAGTGGTGCATGATCCGAAATAATTATTGAGTGTGTATCAAGACCTTCAATTAAATGAACATGTTCCTGTGAAATACAAGTTCTGTCTAGCCTACCCCAGTTTTTGTATCTTGAGGAATAATACATAAACTCACTTCCACTACCTAATTCAAATATTCTACGCCAAATATTTTCATACATTTCTTCAAAAGTCTACCCTCTTTGGTTATATTTTCCATTTTGCACCCCCCCCCAGTACATCCTCACTGCTGCAAATCAAATTCCATTCCCCACCTATAAGCAATATTCCCTGTTGAAAGCTATTTCTCCCAGAATTTCCCCACCTATAAGCAATATTCCCTGTTGAAAGCTATTTCTCCCAGAATTTTCTTAAGCTCCGTTATAACAGTTTTAGGTAGAATATAAATACATACCAGTGTAATCCTCCACCATTGATGGTAGCCCACAGTACTACAAATCTACCATCATCATCTTTTTTAGCCTCTTCTATCACTGTTGGAGCTCCTCTTGCAAATGTATGTGCGCCCCTTCTCTTTTATCCCAGACATTCTGAACCACCATCCTGAAAACCTTTCAGTTATCAAATTCACGTGTTCGTTTCTTCCCAAATGTGTCTCCTGTAGCAGAGCTATTTGTACTCTACATTTTTATATAGTTCACTACTCCTTTTTTGTAGAGATCTGGAAGACCATTTACATTTCAAGATAATACAGAAAGTGTTGTCATTATGTTAAATTAAAAAAATATTCCCATCTGTTACATGCATCAGCTCTTTTTTTTAAATGTCTAGTTCCAGCTTTTGTGCAACATGTATACATTAATGTTTGGCAGGTTGATCTTTTATACATTTGTTTCTTGTCATCCATTTGAACCTATGTCACCTCCTGCAAAATTTTTTGTTTTAGTGAAAGCCCTCAAAAAAAAAAAAAAAAAAAAAAAAGCCCACTCCCAGAACACCCCTAAAACCTATTAAGTTAATACTAACAAACAAAACTATATACATCTTCAAATATTGAAGTTTAACCCTCCTAATAATATTGTCCCACTGACAGCCACTCATAGACTTAGATTAACTTATTAAATAAGGTTATCCATACTAAGATGCATCACACAGCTTGTGCTTCTACTAAGTGAAGTCTGTTTTTTTTCTTATCTTTATTCCTTTACTACAGTGGGAAAAACACTTGAATGCTTTCAGAAAATATCTCCTAGGTACTGAAAGAAAGCAGTACTCCTTTTTTATTGCTTCTTATCAGATTGCCTCTATGAAGTCACGATAACCAGATATACAGTTGCCGCTACAGTCATTTATTTGCTATAAGAACCTTACTATATTCAGTGTTTTTATTTATTTGCTTCCCCTTAAAACTTGTTACTAGATCAAGCCAAGGGTCTTAATCCAGTCATTCCCCTATGAAAAATAAGAAAAAGCACATACATTTTTCTTGTATCATGCTCTTTTGACCAAAATTTTCTTCCTTTTTTTTTTTTTGCACTGCAGTGCCTACATTTCTAACAAGGAGAAAGGAGGGGAAAAATCAGGGGCACCCATTTACTTTGAAAGCCCTATTTCATGAACATAACTGATAAAGTTTTACTTTATAGCATGTAGATTATGTATTGCATTACAAAAATACAACTGTCAAGAACAAAAAATGTTTTACTTACTCTTTCCTTCCTCTTTCCCCTCCTAAATGTTCTTCCAAACATTAATGACATGAAGTAGGGCATATGCTTTGGTGTCCCCTACAAGTTTAACAAAGTCAAAAAAGTCCAATATTTACAAGTTCTCTTGTTCTCTCATATTTCACAAACAATTAATGCTTTATAATCCCAGATGGTCAATTTCCAAGTTACTAGTTTTCTTCCCGTTGATCTCCATCTTCCAAATCCAGTCTCTGCTTCATTTCCAACATATCCCTGGCTCTTCTAGGCAACTATTGTGCTTTTGTTCAGACTCTCAAGCATCTTCCTTTGAAACATCTGGAAAAGGTTTCACTGGCACAGTCTCTCTATGGGCTTTATTACCAAAAGAACAAGAAGCAGAATTTCCTTCTGTTTCATAGCTCACTTTTTTGGACAAACTTTTGTATTTCCTCCTTAGCATATTCTGCATAAATAATGATTTTGACCTCCAGGAAAGAATATTCTGAAAATAGCTGAAAACAGCAGCTTGAACCTCACACCTGCTTCTCAACATTCCCTGATTAGTGGAATAAATGTACTCCTTCTGCCTGGTGTACAGTGAGTAATCATTTTCCACAAACACTTTACTGTCTCCCAGCTTTAGTACTTTGTCCTTCCGACATGGTTTTGTCAAGATGAACTCTTTCTGCTGGTAGGATTGCATCTTTACTATTAAAAGGTCTAGGTTGTTGCCCATGGCCAGGTTTGGAGCATACATGCAATGTGCCCTTTCAATTAACAATTCCTGCTGTGGAATATCAGTCAAGTTGCTTATTTGTCCTTTCATGAAATTAATACAGTCTGTTCCTTCCAGCTTCTCTGGTACATTTCCTCTACTTCCTCTGGTACATGCACTCTGACCTCTAATTCTGTAACTTTTTTTGAAGCTTCTCTTCTTAACCAGTCTCATATTCAGCCAGCCTTTCTTCAGTTCAACCTCAGACTTTTGCAGTTTTATCACCTCATCTGAATATCTGTTTAAAGCTTCTTCAATGTTTCCAGTCTTTTGTTATTTCAGCTGAAATACTCCTTCAGTGTTTTATTTATTTTAATTAGCTGAGTACATTTCACTTATTTTTTCCTCTAGGTTACTGGAAGTCAAGTCTTGCACTAAAGCTGTAGCTTGCACTGTTTTTTGCTTAACAGCTGCAGAATTCTTCCCAGTCAGATACCTTTTCTGACTGATTTCCTTTTTAAGTTCTCTGAATTTCTTTTTTCCTGGCATCCAGGCAGTGCACTTATTAGCCAGTTACTGAAATTCACCTAAAAAGACAAGTTCACTGGCACTCTTTTCTGAGTTTCTGTTTTACACTGGGAGAGCTGAAATAAAACTGTTACTCATGGTGCAGCCATCTTGGACGTCCCCGGAAGGAGGAACTGGTTCTACCACTCCTTAGGACAGCATGTGATGAAGAACCTGGAAAGGAGGAATTTTCCTTCCATTACCATCTGTAACCCTGCTGAATAATTTTCTGAACCCATTTATCTGAAACAATCTGCTACCAAAGAGAAATAAAAATGGATGTTTAAACTTTTTGTAAGGAAAGAGAGCCAAGGTGGGAGAAGGGTCACAAGGTCTCAAACAGTCATTCAGACTTGAGAGTATCCATGGTTTTGGGAGATTTGACTTTTTGATACCTTCTTTCCAATTCTTAAATGTCTATTTACCTGAATTCTGTTGAGACTTTTTTTTTTTTTTTTTTTGGCAAAACTGGATGAGGAGAAAGAAAATTCCCTGGGCAATTTGGAAAATGAAGACTGAAAAAAATCTTAAGACATTCCTTGGATCAGTTTGCCCCTTTCATCATACTATTTGATCACCTCTGAAACAGAGGAGCCAAACACAATCTCTATCGAAGGGACAATTTTAAATCTCATTTTAATCATCTGAAAGGTTCTGAGAATACAGCCAAGCAAACCTCCTTAAAACTGTACCAGTGGCCAGAGCCCTGGAAGAAGTACCAACAGTCGTACACACACACACACACACACACTGCAAACTATGAGCAGTGACTTGTGCAACAGAAGAAACAAGAAGTTATGTACTCACCATAACGTTCGATGTATGCAGTCCATCTCGCCTCACATTCTTACCCATGGGTTCAGAGCAGAATATTGGCTCCGACTCGGCCTATTTACTAGCTCAAAAGTCTCTGATCGGCTGGGCTAAGAGGGTATCCCACAGTACACTGCTTCGCATCCCCAGATCTAGTTTGCTACAAACAACTCAGTTACTGCATACATAACACACATCCATACAAACAAATTATCCAAACAAATTAATCAAAGGCACCCTGCATGATAAAATTTTTCCTCCCAATCCTCCAGGCAGGGGGGAAGGCGGGAGGGTAAGTAAGAATGTGCGAGGCGAGATGGACTACATACATCGAACGTTATAACTTCTTGATGTTATGTAGTCCTATCTCGCCTACATTCTTACCCATGGGACAGCATCCCTAGCACCTACAACCTGGGTGGTTCATAGGAAAATACTCCTGAGAACTGTGGAGCCAAATGAAGATCTGCCCCTGGAAACCACGTCCAATTTGTAATAAGAGACAAAAGTGTGAGGAGAAGCCCAAGTGGTCGCAGCACATATATCATCCATTGACAATCTAGCTTGATAGGCTGTGGATGTGGAGTGGGCTTTAGGGAGAAAGGGCAAAGTTTTACCTGCTGCGTGATAAATGAAGGAAATACAGCTGGCTATCCATCTAGAGAGTGTGACCTTGGATGCCGGAGAACCAAGCCAGTTTTCAGAAAAGGAGACAAAGAGCTGGTCAGATTTCCGAATCTCTTTTGTCCGATGGAGATAGAAGCGTAACTGTATGTACATCTAGTTGGTGAAATCTGAATTCTGCCTTGTTGGAAAAATTGGGGAAGAAAACTGGCAGCTCAATAGATTGATTTATATTAGACAGGGAAGCCACTTTGGGAAGGAATGATGGGTTTGGTCTAAGGGAGACTCTATCTTTATGGAAAATCAAATATGGGGATTTGATGGAAAGGGCTTGGATTTCAGAGACCCGCCTCACTGAAGTGATAGCTATTAAAAAGGCTGTTTTCCATGTTAGAAACTTTAACTCACAGGTAGCTGCAGGCTCGAAGGGTGGAAGAGTGAGGGCTTGAAGAACAAAATTGAGGTACCAGGGCATAACAGGTTGTGATACTGGGGGACAAAGCAATAGAGTACCTTTAAGGAATGCTTTACATAGTCTGTTTGCCATAAGACTAGGTTCATTGGCCACGTGGAAGTTTGATATAGCCGCCAGCTGAACTTTGATGGTGGCTGAAGCGGACCCCTGATAGAACAATATAGACAATTCCCAAAAGGAATCAATTGGAGCCGTGTAGGGATCAATGCCTCTGGAATGAGCCCAAATAGAGAATCTTTTCCATTTGCTAAAGTAGATTTTTCTAGTGGATGGTTTATGAGAGGACGACAAAATATGGACTACGTCTGGCGAAAAATTATGACATCTAACCAAGGATGGAAGTGGAGTAGCCAGGCTGTCAGCCGGAGTGTCCTCAGAGAGGGGTGGAACTGACCCGACATGTGTGTCAGTAAGTCTGGAAGGGGTTCCAGAATCCAAGGAGTATCCACAAGGTGGGGTTGAAGGAAGGGGAACCATACTTGACGAGGCCAGTGTGGGGCAATCAGAATCATCCTGCTTCCCAAGGATTGCACTTTTTGAATCACCCTTGAGAGAAGGGGAAACGGAGGGAAAGCATAAAGCAGACTGGAGGGCCAGTTGTGAGCTAGAGCATCCCTGGATGATTCCCCCAGTGGGGGGGATCAGCGAGAAGTAGTTGCTGCATTTCGCATTGAGAGGGGTTGCAAAAAGGTTGCAGCAAGGTTGACCCCATCTGCTGAAGATTCGCTCTGCCACCAGGCGATTCAAGGACCACTCATAAGGCATCAGAATCACCCTGCTTAGCTTGTCCACTATCACATTGGTCTTCCCCGGGATGTGTGTTGCCACTAGAAACCGTTGGGAAGCTATTGTCCAATGCCACATGCGCATGGCCTCCCTGCATAGTGGATAAGATTGGGTTCCTCCTTGCTTGTTGAGATACCACACTACTGACATGTTGTCTGAGTGCATCACAATAGTCCCTAGAGGGAGGACTTCTTGAAGTGCCTGCAATGCAAGAAGCACTGCTCTCATCTCCAGGACGTTTATGTGCAAATGTATCTCGTGTTCCTGCCACATGCCTTGGACCATCCGGCCAAGATAATGCCCCCCCCCCACCCTATCTGGGAGGCGTCCGTGGTCACTGTGGCCACAGGGACTGGTGGAACAAAGGGTTTTCCTACGTTCAAGTTGCTGGTGCACAGCCACCAACGGAGGTCCTGCTTGCATTTGTCTGTCATTAGAATTGGATGGGACAACGGAAGTCTTTGGAGAGACCATTGGACAAAGAGAAGCCATTGAAGAATTCTCATGTGTAGTCTCGCTAACGGGACCAACATGATAGTAGCTGCCATGGTCCCTAGGAGTTGAAGAATCAGTCTTGCCTTCGTATGTCTCAGAGACATCAGCGTGAGAATTTGTTGTTGCAACCCTGTGATTCTTTCTTGTGGTAGGAACGCCCGCATTTGAATGGTGTCCAGCTCTGCCCCTATAAAGGTGACACGCTGTAAGGGCAACAAGGCAGATTTTTTTCCAGTTTATCATAATGCCTAATTGGTGACATAGACTGATGGTAGTGTCCCTGGTCTGAATTAGTAGATGCCTGGTGGGGGCGGTGAGGAGCCAGTCGTCCAGGTACGGAAACACCTGGAATCCTTGACGTCTCAAGTGAGCCTTCACCACTGCCATACACTTGGTGAACACCCTGGGGGCTGTGGTGAGACCAAAGGGCAGGGCTCAAAACTGGAAATGTCTGGCTCCCAACCGGAAGCATAGTTGACACCTGGATGCCCTGACCATTTTGATATGGTAGTAAGCATCCTTCAGGTCGATGGAGCACATCCATACTTCCTTTCCCAACAATGGGAGAATAGATTGTAGGGTGACCATACGGAATTTGGACTTGTGTACGTAATGGTTGGGTTGACTGAGATCTAGTATGGGTCTCAGGTCCCCTGTTCTTTTCGGCACCAAAAAGAATCTTGAGTAAGTCCCTAATCCGATCTGGTCTGACGGGACTGGTTGGATGACTCCTTTTTCTAGCAGCTGAGATATCTCTGAGGCTGCTTGATCCCTTTGACTGGGTGGACCGTCTGGGGTTTTTCTGATGGGAGGGGGTACAGAGAATGGAATGGTGTAACCTCCGGAAATTATCCTTAATACCCATCGGTCCTGGGTGATGTTTTCCCAGGCTTCCGGATACAAGTAAATTCGACCCCGGACTGGCTCCGGATAAACACAGTCAGGCACACCCTCAGGAATGAGAGTATGGGGAGCCACGAAAAGAGTTGTGGTCCCCAGAATTGTGGGGGGCCCCTCTGCCTCTGGAGCGACGTCTCCCTGAATAACTCCCCCCTCCCCTGCCTCGGGAGGGTGTTTCACCTTGTGCGTCAGGAAAAAACCTTTGTGATTTCTTGAACCACATCTTTCCCCCTCACTGAGCCTTGGGATAAGGCTGAGACAGGAGGGAAAAACAGACCCCTAGAGCAGACAGGGTCTTTCCCTCTTGCTCGCACCTGGTGAGGGTGTCTTTCACTTTGGTCCCAAACAAGGAGGAACCATCAAAAGGGGCAACAGTGAAGGAAGACTTGAAGGCCTCTGCTAAGTGACACAGGCGCAGCCAGGCTTGCCTTCTAAGGGCTACACCTGAGATGGCTGCCCTACTCGCTCCCTCGGCCGCAAACGAAATGAGTCGCATGGACGAGTTTGCTTTGGAGTTGAGAGCAGAAACCTGTGCATTGACTGTCTGAGCCACCACTTCCGGTATGTTACCCGCAAGAGTATCTCCCAACTCCTTAAGGAGATCTCTCTGCAGCCGAGTGAAATGAGATAAGTAATTCAGCGACCTTAAGGTGAAGGTGGCTGAAGACAAGGTACGCTTCCTGTACTGGTCCATAGTCCTAGACTCCTTGTTAGGAGGATGGACCGAAGAGGAAGACCCTGCAACTTCCTTCTGGGTGGCTGCCGCCACCACCATGGCATCTACCGGGACTCCCTTTGTCAGAAATTCTTTTCCGTGAGGGGCGGAGAGAAATTTGTTGGGGCGCCGAGGTACTGGCTTCACAGAATCAGGGTTTTCCCACACCCTTCGACAAATAAGGTAAAGACGTTTATCGAAGGGTGGGGGCACCCAGGAGGCGGAAGGTTGAGCGCCAAAAGCCTGAAGGAATACTGACTCCTCCTCGGAAGGGGTTTTGGAAGGCCAGTCTCCTCTTTGTTTCAGTATCTCCAGGATATCGGAGAAGGAAACCTCATCAGAGAAAGACTTGGGGGACCATTCAGATTCCTCGAGGTCAGTATCGGAAGTGAGAGACTCGTCCTGGGAGTCTATGTGCTTTCTCTTGCACAATTTCTTTCTGGGAGGTTCCTTAGGCACAGGCTGAGAGGGACGTTCAGAAAGTGGGGGACAACTCGTGGGGGTATCCTTAGGGCCTGGCGCTCTGCTGTCCAAGGATAGGTGGGTGTCAGAATCTCTTGCCGGAGTGGTAGGGGATGGAATGACCGACCCGAGTGACGTAGCTGATGACCTGGCCAGCGAGCTCCGCATGGCCTCGAAGGCAGGTCCCCCGAGTCCGAGGACCGACCGGCCTCCAAGGCCATGACCGGGGTCCCCCTAGCCGATGCACCGAGTGGGAGACTCAGAACAGAGAGATGTCCTGAGGCATCCCCTTTGGGCCCGACTGAGGTGACCAGAGTCTCGAACCCTGTGGATGGAACCGACATGGTCGGAGCAGAGGTCGGCACCGATAAACCCAGAGGGGGTATCGGCGCTGGCGCAGGAACATCACTTGGAGCAGAACAAACCGTCTCCGACAGCAAGGATGTGCTCAGAGGAGGAATCGATGAAACAACCATAGGAATTGGCTCCGGAGCCGACTGGGTCGGAGCCAAAAACAATTTAGCCAACACCGGCGACTGCAGGAGCCTCTGCACCACCCTATCCACATCCAAATCGGAAAGCCTGGAGGATTTGGAGGAGATGGATGGAGACTGAGACCTATTGTCTGGTGAACCATGCCTCACACTTGGCGACCAGCTCCGAATAGGTTCGAGAATGATCGGAGCGGACACTGATTCACTTAATACAGACACCTCCTGCGGCCCCAAAGACAGTGGAGCCGAGGAAGCAGTATCCAATATGGTAATCTTCTCCAGAGGCTCCGAAGATGCCGATGGAGCTGGAGACCTTTTCTTGGATTTGAAGGACTTAGATTTCGACTGGGAGCCAAATCTATAGCCTCCTCGAAAGATGGTTTAAGCAGTCCCTTTAAGATCAATTTGTTTTTCCTCTCTTGGAGCACCCTAGGACTGAAGGCGTGGCAAAAGCTACACGACTCCTGTAAATGGATGGCTCCAAGACAGTAAACACAGAGTGTCCATCTGTGATGGACATTTTATATTCGCGCACTGAACACTTTTTAAAGCCAGAAGGCTCATGTTCTGATCTTTAGACATATCCAAAGAGTTAACAATTTCCAACGGGTGCAAAGCACACAGCGTAACTACAGTTAACTACCAAAAAGGGCGGGAAGACCACAACTTAGACAGCAGACAGTACCACAGAGATGAGCGAAGCTCTTAACCAACAAACAATAGCGACGAGAACGCAGAGAGAGAACCTCTAACTTAAACGGTTCTCAAAAAAATATATACAATAAGAAACAGACTAACTACTCACTAAGGGAGGACTAAGTCCTCTAACTAAAACGGGCCTAGCCCGTGGGAACTGTTAGGGATACCACAAAAGACACCACTAAACACACAAACACAACTACCGCAGCAAGAGTAGCTATTAAAATAGCTTTTTAAGTATAAAGCAACCAATTTTTTTCTCAAGAGAAATAAGTCAAAAAAGGGTACTTAGCCACAGCCAAGCGAGACCATGTCCGAGCTCTACAAGCAGCAAATGAGATCTGGGGATGCGAAGCAGTGTACTATGGGATACCCTCTTAGCCCAGCCAATCAGAGACTTTTGAGCTAGTAAATAGGCCGAGTCGGAACCCATGGGTAAGAATGTAGGCGAGATAGGACTACATAACATCTAAGTTTTTTAACACAGATTTTTCTTTACAAGAAGAAACTTTGATTAAAAAAATTCCTCATATTTTCACAATATGTCATAACAAATTTTAATATGAGCCGAACAATTTAAAATTCTGAAATTCAAAGCTGCAGAAGTATACATTTTCCTCATACCTATAAATAATTACTCCAGCCTTATTAGAAAGAGTAGGATTGGATTAGCAGCAGAGCAGTCAACTAAGGCTAAAGCTGGGTCAGGTTTGGGAAAAAGAGTAAAAAATTGAAAAGAATGAGGAACTTTATACATCATATCAGCCTTTTTAGGGACCGCTGTGTGACTATCAGGAGACCTGCAAGCAATAAGACACATCTTCTAAAGCAGATAAGACAGAAGGAAAATATGTAGCTTCTGGAAAATCCTTCTGTAGCAACTCGACAGTATTTTTGGAGAACTGAGAAAACTCAGTGTTTTCTCACTAAAAACATTGGGACATTCTCAGAAAAAGAAACCCCCAAATGTAGTATCAGAAAGACAGATTCCCATTTCAGACTCAAAAGGAGTGCTAAGGGCAAAACCTTGAAACCACCCCTGCATCTTCCTGCATCTCTTCAGGAAAGGAGGCATCCCCTCTTTCTTATACCGGAAAATACACAGTAAAAATACTTGGCAGCTCCTCCACCTTAAAAATAAGCACAATGCCTCCACAGAAAATAGTATCACATAACATTACTTTTAAACTGAAAGAAACAAGTGTTCCATTTAAAAGTATGTTACAGTTTCAAGACAATCCATCAAAACACAACAGTCTTGGCTTTAAAATAACTTTCCTGAAAAGGAAAGTAATAAAACACCAGTAATTAATAAGAAAATGGATGGTGACTTCCAAAATGGGAACTTATCTGCCAGTTAAGAAAAACACAAGCTGACCATTGATCCTCAGAAGCCTCAGAGGAGCATATTCTTCAGTGGCAGTAAAGCTCTAAAGGTTCCTAAGTTGCCTTTTTTCAGTTCATCTCGAGCTGCCACAGTTTCAGCATGCAGAAGGTGCACTGAAACTTTACAACCTCTCCATTTATTATATCCTTAGCAAGACATAACCCATATAGCTAAGGCTACTATAGCAGTGATCAATATGAAGATAGTCAACCTTGGTATCAGAGAGAGCGCAATGATCCTGACCTTGTGACATACACTCCAAAATATGAATCTCTTCCACTTCTGAATGTTATATTTTCTTTAATCTGTTTTTTGGCTTCCTTTAAAATATTTTATTATCTTGAGTGGAAAGGAAGCGGTTATTACAGATCCAAATTTGTACTGTTTTATAATACCCAAGTACCTCCTTAACTTTTGAGGATCGCAGTTTGCATACATAAAATACACTACACAACTCTCAGTGTACATTACATTTTTCACACTGTCTGCAGTAATATGCATGCCCCCTTGCTTGAAAACTTGAAACTAAATTATAAAGTCCCTACAGTTTCTTTTAAGGGTCAATTGATCCCACCCTTGACCTTCATTCCTGTCTAGTTTTGAATGGTTGAGGGGATGAGTGTACTGACAGTCCACCTTACCAATGGACTACATACTGCACTACATAAGTTTAATAAACTGATTAATGAGGCATGAGGGAGCAGAAGATTTTGATATGTAGTGTGTGGCAAAACAGGTCCACTTCTAGGACACCCCACATCTATGCATCCAGCTTCTACTCACGAGTCAAGTCTATTTCACTACTTAAAAGCACCTACATACCTTTTTTTTTTTTTTTTAATGTGAGTTACTCCCACTAAAGGCTGTGACACAGGGCACATTTACAAATCTTGAACATCTTATCGCAAAATTAGAAAGATGTAGTTCCTCCTTGCTTTCTTAAACTACAGCATTACTGCACTGTGTTTAAGCACCATATAACTGTAGTGTTGTTTGTCATATTTTGAAAATGTCCTGACTAAAAATTGCCCCTTAATGGAGACAGTGCCTAAGGCCCTATAACAAGCTTTCATCTCTTTCAGGAGGATGTGATGACATTTTTGCTGCCGATACCAACTGTTATGCACTGACATGTTGGTGGAGTGCATTCCCGAAGCACAAAAGAATCATCTGCTGTTATGTATTGGGCTATGGATGGTGGAAATGTCATTCCACTAGATAAGTTTGTATTATCTATCCACCATGGTAACCGTCTGAAATGACAAGGCTCATTAGTGTGAGTCCTGAATACCAAGACTGAATAACTGAAAATGTGGACTTAATATTTTTAAGTCAGAGACTGCAGTTTCTTGGAATATTCCCTTTTATCCAAGGAAAGGCAATCTCATTATTGGAATATATAAGTTTGGGGGATGGAGTGTTTATCCCCCACATCAGGAGGTGCAGGAAGCCTGTCGATGTTTTGCTTTCTGAGATGGGTCAACATTGGAGCTAAACATTTCTCTCATTCCATAACCTGGTCTCTCTTAAATGTAGATTGGGATAGCATGGATTCATTGGGCAAGGTCAGGAAGGGGCACATTTTTTGTACACCCTGATAGGAGGGCATTATATAGGTGTACAGATATGTCAGCATAGCTACAAGATGATGCACTGCTGGAAAGTACAGCTGTGTGTGCGTGTGTGTGTGTATACATATATACACACACATATAAATACATTTTAAATATGTATATATAAATAAATATATATATATATTAATTACACAGATTCATATAGATGTATACATACACCTTTGTGTGTATATATATAGATATATATATATATATATATATATATATATATATATATATATATATTACGCACACATGCATACATACATACTATACCCACTCCAATTCCAGGACAGAACACAAGAGAGGCAGGGAGGAAAAAGAAACACTGTACTCATCCCTCATTAGACCCATTATAGAGTACAACACCCAGTTTGGTATGTACCTCACAAGACAGCTACAACAGCTGGAAAGGCCACAGAAATACCTCACTAAAATAATCACAGGCCTAAAGCAGATGCCCTATGCTGACTGTCTAAAAAAAATCTCCAGCTATACTCTGTGGCATATCGTCTACTCAGAGGCAAGCTCTGCTTAACATACAAAGCCATGTCAAACCCTGAGCTGCTGGACATGCTTCACTTAAAGAAATCCCAATCCCAGAGCCACATGTTCGAGGGATCCAAACCTTGTCATCACAAAGAACAAAACATGCTGGAGGGATAGGTTCCTGACCCAGAGACTAACCCGTACTCTGGAATAGACTGTCCATACATGTCAAGCAGAGTGCCTCCTTGGCCCTCTTCAAAAGTAACCTTGACGATTGGATGGGAGATAGGAAATTCACCCTAGGGATCGCGTCAGTTGCCCTGCTAGACAGGGGTCCAGGGAAGTAAATATTGTGGGAAGAAATATCCAGGGAATGGTTATGGCTAGGCTTGTATAGGCCCCAGGGCCGATAGCCTAGTACCAACCTAGGTTTGTATACGCCCTAGGGCAGATAGCCTAGTACCAACCTATAAACCTAATGAAACATCTACAATGTTGTATTTCATGTCTGCTTATGTCATTTGTAAATATCTCATCTATAATATGTCTTCTTTGTTATTACTCATCTGTCTACCTTGGTAATATGCCATCTTTGTTATTACTTATGTGTCTACCTTGGAGCTTTTCTCCCAGGGCCTCCACTGAAAATGGACATTAATCCAGTTGGACTATCCAGGTCAACAAATGTAAAATAAACAAACAAACTGCTAGGTATTGGCAAGCTTCCCAATTTTTTTTTTTTTTTTTTTTTTTACATGGAAGCTTGGGTAGAGCTCGTGATCAGACACAGCAAACACTACAGGATGGCAGAGGCAAACCCAGCACTACCTCTTGATACTGAATCAAGACAGTAGTGCTTGCTGAAGATGTGCACAGAGGACCAAGTGACTGCTTCTAGGATGGCCTGAGTAAGGGTTCCTTTCAAAGCTGCTGCAGTGGTGGCTTCTGTTCTTGTTAAATGGGCACTGACTCTGCCAAGAATCTGTTTGCTATGTTGAAGAGTAACAAAAGGAAATACAGTTAGCATTAGTCCATTTCCCCACTGGTCTCCCCTGTTTACCTTCTGCAAGGCCACCAAAAGCTGCTCAGATTTGTCAGGATTTGCTTAAGTGGAATCTTACTTGTCTGTGTACATCTAGAGAATGAAGTTATCTCTCACCCTTGTTCAGTGGATTGGAAGAAGACAGGGAGCTGAACAGCTTAGTTTAGAGAGAAATCTGATACCATCTTGGGTAAGGAGAAGTTAGCTCTTAAGGTAACTATCCGTACAGAAAATAAGGAAGGGTTCTTTGCACATCAAGGCTTGTAGCTCAGAGATATGTTTGGCTGAAGAGTGCCACCAGCACAACTGTTTTTCATGTAAGCCGTTTCATGGTTGCTGAGGCTGCTGGCTCAAAAGGTGACCATGTTAGTTTATCAAGCAAATAACACAGTTCCCAGGAAGAAGCAGGTTCACTCCTGTCTGAGATGCCCCTTTTAAGAATTGTTTCATGTGGAGGTGAGCACATGCAGGAGACGACATGGGAAGGCAAGACGTAGCCTAGAACCTGTTCCAACATAGCTTGTGTGGAGAGAATACCATTAGAAACACACCAGACAGAAAATCTTTTTCTTTTGTCTACACTTGATTTCCTGGTACTCAACTTTCTGACTTCTTTCAGACTAGGTAAGCGGGATTAGACAGGATCACCAAAACATTACTTCCGCATAAACAGAGGTAGTAAAGAAATCCTTGTCTTAGTCTCCTAAACCTAGTTTACATTCTACTAAATTACCTCAGTCACGTAGCACAAAAGATAACACAATATCCACATCCACTCCCTCACCTAATCTTATTGGGAGTCACCTATGCTGCAAGTCTGTACCCTTAAGGACCCATACACTTGCAGCACATCCCAGAAAGGTCTTGGTCATTGGTGACTCTACTGCAAGACAAACACAATACATACCAGGCTGGGTAAGGATGGGGTGACAGCTGCCTCTCCGATAGGTTCACAGGTTCATAGGATGATACTAGGCTACTGGCCCGGAGACCCTTATAAGCCTAGCCAAGAATTTCACCCATGTTCCCACAAAATCAGCATCGGTTTTCCCTGTCCAGCAGGGACACACGTGGGGTCCCAGTGGTATATTTTCTGTTTCCCATCTAGTCATCCAGGTTCCTCTTAAAGAGGGATAGTGAGGTAACTCTGCTTGGCAAGGAGAGGAAGTCTATTCCGCAAATGGGGGAGTCACTGGGACACAAATCTATCCCAACAAGTTCTATTAATATCACAGACCAGGTTGAGACCTTGTGTCCAGGTTGTGTGAGTGGAATTTGACTTGTGGATATGCAGCAGCTCCAAGGCTGAATCTGAGACTGCCTTGTAGGCCAGACATAGGTCACTTCTGAGCAGTTTGTACGAAACTGAGTAGAGGGACAGGGCGTTTAACCTATCTGTATAGGACAGGTGTTTGAGACCCTGGATTTTCCTGGTCAGGAACCTCTGCGGTCTCTCCAACTGCTGCATATGATTGGCAAGGTACACACCGAAGGGAGCACTGTACTCGATAATGGGTCAGATAAGGGAGGAGTACAGGGATGTTATGACCTCCTTGTTCCTGGATGAAATACCCTTACTTATGCCATGGGCTATGTGGAAAGACTTCTGTACAACAGAGGCAACATGGTGGTCAATCAAAAGTCAGGTTGCTATCAACCCTGGGTGCCCAAGTCCCTCATGACTGATTGTATGCTTAGTACATTGTTATTAATGTGATAATTAATGGGGGACAACATTTTCCCCAAAGGGGATAATGATGCATTTCTTGGCATTCAGTCTGAGGCCATGCTTCTGGCACCAGTCATTAGTTTGATTAAGGCCCTCTTGAGGATGTTCACATCACTAAGGGAATTTATGACAGTGCCTAGCCTGCAGTCATCTGCAAACTTGGTCAGCCACAGATCACTGGTTTTGGCTTGCACCTCAAGAAAGTATATCCCAAACAGTAGAGGCCCAAGACTGATCCTTGGGGTACACCGCTTGTTACGGGTCTACTACTAGAGGTGGCTTCCCCTATTTTGACTGAGTAGGTTCCATCAGTGAGCCAGTTAGCTACCCATCTGGTAATATATGGGTTGATGCCTAGCTGGGAGAGAGCTATTATGCTTGAGTGGGGAATAGTGTCGAAGGCTTTAGCTAGGCCAAGGTAGGCGATGTGCACTTTTGCCCTTATCCATAGCTTTGGTGACTGTTTTGAAGAAGGCGACCAAGTTTAACAGGCATGGTCTCCCTTTGACAAAACCAAGCTGTGTGGCAACCTCCAAACGCTTGATCCTAATGTCCTTGTTTATAAGGTCCATGATAATGCATTCCATGGCCTTGCAGATTAGGCTAGTTAGGCTGATGGGTCTATAATTGCCTGGGTTGGCGGACGCTCTATCTTTGCGCAGAGGGATGACAGTGGCTGTCCTCCACTCTGCTGGGAGGAAGCTGGTACACAGACTTTGGTTGAATAGGGTGCCTAGTGGTGCTGAGAGCTCTTGCCTGAGTTCATGTAGGACACAGCCAGGGATGTTGTCGGGTCCCACGGAGGCTGTATTTTTTGCCTTTGAGAGGGCATTAATAACCTTTTCCCTGGTGATGAGGGGAGGGCGTCAGGTGCTGGGGATGTCCTGGTTTACTGATGGGAGGACAGGGGGGTGTAGTTTACACTGAACTTGACTGCCAGCAGGTTGGCTATATCTTTGGCATTTGTGTATGTGGTATTCTTGACCACCAATTCAGAGCAGATTTGGGAGTTACCTTCGTGATTGTGGACGTATGCGAAATAGGCCTTGTGATTGTCCTTAGTGGATGTGGCCAATTTGGGCTTGAAGTTAGCCTTAGAGGATTTCACCTGTGACCTTATTTGCATGTTCACACAAAGGAGAGAATGCTTCCAACTTGGCACCTGCTCCTCCTTAGTCTTGGACAGCAATTTTTTCCTTTTACGATAGAGTCTGTTTATTGCTGCTGTCCACCAGACAGGTTTACTCTTCCTTGAAGGAAGATGATTTGGTCCTGTCAGGTATTGTTGACTCCATGCTGCTATATAGGTGCTCATATAGTTTTTTTGGTGTAGGCTTGGACATTAGTGCTTGATTCAACTGAAGGGATGGTGGCTGTGACACTGCTTATACCTACTCGCAGGAGTTTACAGTCAGCTTTGGAAAAGTTTTTTTTGTTCGACCCTGGCAAGAGGGGTGGTCAGGGGAGATGGTGATTTCGAAGGTGATTGCTTTATGGTCAGATCTTACCAAGGAGAAGGACACTGGCATCTATGTTTGGAGCTAGAATAGGTCTTCTACTCTATGTTTGGGTAGTTAAAGTTGCCCAGGGTCAGGGTAGAGGACTGAATCCTAAAGCCTTTAGGTCCCAGTACTGATCCAGATATGACCTTGTAGTTGCACATGTGGTGGTGAATGACCTAGGGCTTTCCACTATGTAGGACATCCAACAAGACAATGTTGAGCTCTCTGCTCACGTCTTCAAAGAGGGTAAGGCCCTGGCATTAAGCAGTATTTTACCATCACCAAGAATGATGTCTAAATTCAAGGATAAAATAACTGGCTAGCAAATTGTTGTCATTCTTTGGGATCCAATATGTGTATGCACTGGAAGACATGATCAACAGATCCACCTACTTTACCAGGGATAGCCTGCATCTTTCAACCCTTAGTTTTGCATACTGACTAAAATGTGTTCTTCCTTCATGGTGCCTTTTTAGGCAGAGTTCAGCTGATGGACATCTCAACACAGTAAATGCCTACATGGATAGCATCAAGGTAGCATTGCTGAACACCTGAAGCCTAAATCATAACATTTTTGAACTTGAGGCCTTCTTTATCCTAAAGGACATCAGCATTTGTGTAATTACAGAAACCTGGTTCCATTACAGTGACAGCACTCCCTTCATTCCAAAGTACAAGACCTACCATGCATTCACATCCACCGGTAACTATAGGGAAGTATTTGTACTTATTCATACTTCCACCAGATTTCATATTATATAAATCTAGAACTGTCTGAAGTCTTAGTTACATGCAAAAAAAAATAATTATTACATTACAGCCAATTATAGATTCCAATCTATGACCCTTCTTAGCATGCAGAATACCATAACCAGTTACAAAAATTGTCAAACCAAATACCTTTCTTATGGGTGACATCAACTATCCACACAAACATTTACTACCAATAAGAATGTCCTGAAATTTCAGGACTTTGTAAATGCAATGCACTTGACTAAACGGTCCCCCTACCCACAAGGGGAGTTAATCTTCTTGAACTTAAGTAAAACAAAACACAATATGGCAGCAGGAAGCACGGCACTCATAAAAACCTCCAACGAAGATAGTAAATACGTTCAGACACTTTAATAAAATATCTGCAAGTTGGTAAGCGCTTTCATCAAACAAACATTGGCTTCATCAGACTGTAATGATAGTAAAACACACAAGACATACATCATATATAGTCATATGATTAATTAGAACAGTTTAAATTCACCAATAACATGTCCCAAAGCAATACCCATTTACATAAACCAATTACTTCCATTCAGATGACATTTTAACGAACAAGATCCCTTTCAATATAAACATTTTACAGATAAATTTTAAAACATAACTCGCAGCTCCCACTGGACCTTTCCTCTCGGTACGCCCATGACTCCTCAAGCGACTCATGGTTTTGTCCCTCTTCTGCCAAATCAGAAAAGGTGGTCGAGCAAACCTTTGATTTAAAGGGTCTGTCTGCTCTTTCCGTCGCAGGATCACATTCTGCGTTTTATCCACCGTGTCAACCTGAACACCCTGTAGACATTGCATATGCACCTCCACTTCACCCTCGATATCAGGGGAATCCCTCACTCGTCCCTCAAACGAAAGATTATTATTATTATTATTAGGTATAGTTGTAGTTTCAGGCCCATAGTAGCTGGGAAAGGGTGGGTCACTGTGCCTTTTTCCATTTTTGTTGAAAGACATGCCAGGCCTATCTTGGCTAAATCCAGTACTGTATTGAGGGATACTAAACATTTTCTACAAGACTTATATGGATTTACGGAAAGTTATAATAAACTGGGTGATTATATGTTAGTCACTTTAGATGTAGTGTCCCTGTTTACAAATATACCAAATATTGAAGGGACTGAATATTTACGTAGGTACATGAGCAGAGTGAGTATGAGCACAGGCTTGTAGAGCTGATATGTGATTTTATTAATGTGGTACTTAATATATTTGTGTTTGATAACTGTTATTATAAACAGAAACATGGTGTGGCAATGGGGACGTGCAGCACCAAGATTTACGCTAGTGCTGTGATGGTGTAATGGGAATTGAAGGAGGTATTTCGAATGGAGTTGTATTTACAGAATGTGCTCTTTTACCGTCGTTTTGTTGATGACTTTTTTTTTTGCTATGGGGTGGGACCCCTGAGGGATTAGAACGATATGTGCTAAAGTTATATGAATCCAACACTTTTTTGAGATTTACTTATACTGGTCATGTACGTCTATGGAGTTTCTTGATGTGCTCATAAGTAAATGGCCAGACCATATGCTTACCACCAGTTTATCTAAAAAAGAATGTTATAGGAATTCAATACTTCAGAGGAGAAGCATGCACCCAAGAAGGGTATTTAACAACACAATAAAAGGCCAAGCCATGAAAGTTTCTCGATTGCATAATGTTGATCTAGACTATAGGGGTGGTCGTGAGACCCTTAGGCAGTCCTTGAGACATAGAGGCTACAAGGACAGTGAGGTGGGTCCTATTTTGGTGGATGTTGATTCTATGAGAGAAGGGCGAGCTAAGCCAAATCTTTCTTCTTTCCAGGGCTTAGCTGTAACAGGAAGAGGTAATGGAAGGTCTAACGACTCTATGGGAAGGGTTAAAGTCTCAATGGCATATACAAGTAATGTTGATGCTGTATTTCAGAGCCATTAGCATCTTTTGATGATGGATGAAAAAAATTAGTAGAGTGGTGGGGGGAGACTCCCATGTTCGGATTTAGGAACTGTAAGTCACTTAAAATGATGTTATGTTATCCACATAAAGGGAATACAATATGTGAGAAGGAATATGGGACTTACCCATGTGGCTCATATAATTTCTGTGGCCTGATAGACAGTGATGGTACCTTTGTACAGCCTAATTTTGACAAGAGATGTAAGTTTAATGTTAAGGGCAACATGTACAATGAAGCATTTGGTATATTTGGCACATTGTGGGTGCTGTAAAAGATTTTACGTTGGGAAAACAGAGCGCACCCTTAAAGAGCGTATGAGGGAACATGCTTATAGCATATGAATGGGCAATATTACAAATGCCCTTGCTAGATATCTGACAGCTAGTGACCAAATTCACCATTTTAAGTTTAGGGCTATACAAGTCTTGCAACTGAGTGCTAGGTTAGGGAATATTGAGAATAGAACGTTTGAGGCGGAACTTAGACAGATCCTTAAGTTGAGATCTGATAAAGGATCCGGTTTGACTAGTACGGTCTCTATAAAACAGATACTTGATAAGAGGGGGTTACCTAGATAGGATGCAATTGCCAGCTGGTATAGTTAAATATATGTCCTGTTTTTATTTCATGTTTTAAAATTGCTTTTTAAAATATGTCATCTGAATGCAAGTAATTGGTTTACGTAAAAGGGCATTGCTTTGCAACATGTTATTGGTGAATTTAAACTGTTCTAGTTATTCATATGACTATATATGATGTATGTCTGTGTGTTTTGCTATCATTACTGTCTGATGAAGCCAATGTTAGTTTGGTGAAAGCGCTTACCGACTTGCAAATATTTTATTACAGTGTCTGAACATATCATTGGATGTTTTTAGGAGTGCTGTGTTTCCTACTGCCATACTGTGTTTTGTTTTACTTAAGACTTTGTTTATTGACGGCTGGTTTACTCGTTGGGTGACTGTGCTTACATAATCTTCCTGAACTTGTCCATACAAACATTTCTCTCAACTGCACCAGCCTTTTTGTCCCCCTTGTTATCAGGGATTACTCAAAGGCCAGTTTACTATTTACTGATCTTACTACCATAAACATGTCTTGTAACAGAGTCTGCAGCTTGTTGCTCTGAATTTTATTTCCTTTTGAATAGATAAAGTGATGCATCCACACCAGCCCAGAGTAAGAATAATGACAAATTTAAAACTAAACACGCATGGTGGAACTATCAACATCAAGAAATTCTATACTATTAAAATAGATCTACTTTATCATTATAAAAAAGAACTGGAAAGTCTCTCAAACTTACCATTAAGAAATCTAAGCCCAACTATGAACTTAGGATTGCAACTAATTGAAATGATAACCATAAGGCCTTCTTCAGCTACATTAGAAAAATTAGAAGTAACCTACCTACAATTGTGCACTGAATGCATTTCAAATTGCACCACCTCTCGAAGACATTGCTAATATTACTGTAACAAACAAATTCTCTTCCATCTTCAGTCCATCCATCCACCCATCTCTCTTCATTCCCCCTTACGCTTCCCCTCATGAGATCAATCTGGACCAAGTCCTTTTGGCACCTTCCAAAATTAAAAACACTACTTCCGTGGGTCCTGATAATATCTCTGGATGCCTGCTGGGAACTGTAAAGTCCCACTTAGCAAGACCACTCCATCAACTCTTTAACCAGATTCTCTCCACTGGTTATATATCTCAGAGGAGTAAAGAATGGCAGCTGCGCCTTTGCATAAAGATGATCCCTCTACTGACCCTAAGAATTACAGGCCTACTAGTCTCACCTGTATTACTTGCAAATCTTTTGAATGTATTACACAGGCATGGGCAAACTACGGCCCGGGGGCCACATGCGGCCCGTTAAACGTTTTGATTCGGCCCGCCAAACTTTAACAAATTTAATAAATTAACCTTGTTAATGTTTTATTTCCCCTGCAATTCTGATGTTTCCTCACTAGATGGCGCACACTAGATATACTGGCTTTGTTGAGGTGAAGCGTAGGCCTATTACTCCACGTTTGCACTTTACCCTTTGACCCACCGCCCCTCTATGAAGATGAGCGGACCCAAGAAAAGGAAAGTGGACAGAGAATGTAGAGTGTTCAATAAGGAGTGGACAACTAAATATTTTTTCACTGAACACCGATCATCTGCTGTTTGCCTGATATGCCAAGAAACTGTGGCGGTTTTTAAAGAGTATAATATTAGCCGTCACTTTGCCACAAAGCACGCTAATTATGCTAGCAAGCTCTCAACAAAAGAACAGGAAGCTGCTGCTGAGAAGGTGGCAGCTAATTTGAAGGCTCAGCAAAGTTTTTTTCACCGTCAAACTGCCATTCAAGAGTCAAATACCAAGGCCAGTTTTATGCTTTCATTCAAAATAGCAAAGGCCAGCAAACCACTGTCTGAGGGCGAGTTTTTAAAAGAATGTATGGTAGAGACAGCAGGTATTTTGTGCCCGGAGACCAAAGACAAATTTGAGAAAATCAGTTTATCACGGCAGACAGTGACTCGCCGTGTGGAACTAATAGATGAAGATATCACCAGCAGATTAAACAAAAAGGCGAAGTCATTCACTTTTTATTCTTTAGCACTGGATGAAAGCAACGATGTCAAAGACACTGCTCAGCTCCTCATTTTTATCCGAGGAATCAACGAAACTTTTGAAATAACGGAGGAGTTTTTGACAATGGAGTCTCTGAAAGGACAAACACGGGGAGAGGACTTGTTTGAACGGGTGTCTGCTGCCTCGAAAACATGAAGCTTCCCCGGAGTAAGCTTGTTAACGTCACTACAGATGGAGCTCCGAATTTAACGGGAAAAAATGTTGGCCTGCTGAGGAGAATCCAGAATAAAGTGAAAGATGAAAACCCTGACCAGGATGTCATTTTCCTCCACTGCATCATCCACCAGGAATCTCTATGTAAATCGGTGTTACAGCTGAATCATGTTGTGAATCCTGTGGTGAAACTCATCAACTTCATACGCGCATGGGGACTTCAGCACTGTCAGTTCATTGCGTTCCTGGAGGAAACTGATGCGGATCACCAGGACCTGCTTTATCACTCCCGTGTCCGCTGGTTGAGTTTGGGCAAAGTGTTTCAACGAGTGTGGGAGCTCAAAGAGGAGATTGGCGTGTTTTTGGAGCGGCAGGGGAAGACTGATGAATTTCCTGAGCTGAGCAACAAGAGCTGGATGTGTGACTTTGCGTTTGCTACAGACGTATTTTCACACTTGAATGAGCTCAACGTGAAACTGCAGGGGAAGGAGCAGTTTGTGCATGACATGTACACAAACGTGAAAGCCTTCAAATCCAAGTTGGCTTTATTCTCCAGGCAGATTTTGAACAAGTCATTCACTCATTTTCCTAGACTAGCCACGCTGAAAGAGGCCGGAGCAAAAGTAAAGAAATACAGTGAGTCACTGGATGCACTGCACGGAGAATTCTGCCGTCGGTTTTTGGATTTCGACAAAATTGACAAGTCACTTCAATTGGTTGCCTTTCCTCTGTCACAAGACCCTGAAACAGCTCCAGAGGAGCTTCAGCTCGAACTCATCGACCTTCAGTCCAACCCTGCCTTAAAAGAGAAGTTCAGCTCTCTGAAACTAAATGACTTCTATGCTTCACTCAATGATGCCGCGTTTCCAAATCTAAGGCGAAAAGCGCAGATGATGTTGGCTTTCTTCGGCTCTACCTTCATGTGTGAACAGACCTTCAGCGTCATGAACATCAACAAAGCCAGCCACAGATCCAAGTTAACAGACCTACACCTCAGATCCATCCTGAGAATCGCCACAACAAAACTAACTCCAGACTTTGATGCGCTGGCTAAAAAAGGAGACCAACAACACTGCTCCCATTAAAATGTGTGTGTCTCCATGATACGCACGTTGTTAAAATAAACAGTGCGTGCAGATCAAATATAACGATTCACAGACTGACTTGCTGCAACTGTTTCGTCCTTGCACTGGTCGTTGTTGACTTTTGGCACCGGGGAAACAAATTGAATAAAAGGAACAGGGCAAGTACATCTGCATCTCCTACCGTTTTTGAAAAAAAAGACAGTCAGGAGGAGAGTGATGGTGATATCCTGAAGGATAACAGAACTTTCAGTGCTTTAAAATAAAATGGTCATTTATTTGATTTTCAGTGTTTAAAGACTCATTTCGAAGTCAGAGATTTTATTGTAATGCTTTTCTTCATTTTCATTGGAAATTAAAGCACATGTTTTCTCCATATCCCAAGATGTGTATTTTTCCCCCAATGAGGTGATAAAGCATGCCATCTATCTGCTCCTGTTCCGGCCCCTTTGTCAAATGTTAGAACTCAATGTGGACCACGAATCAAAAAGTTTGCCCACCCCTGGTATTACAGCTGAACAAATTAAACAATGACGTAGATGACGTTGTATATTCAGATACACACCAGTTCAGCTTTGTAAAAGACAGATCAAGCCACCTCAACCTGGTTGAGTTTTTCCCTGAAAGGGTTACTGAGGCCACAGATAAGAGGCTTACACAGTCTACACACTTATCTATACCTTGCCAAGATCACTGACAATATCTGCCATGCTGGGATTATGGACAAACTCTCAACTCAACATTAAGCAACAAATAGTTCACTAAATTGGTAACTGGTTGTTTAGCAGAACTTTTACCATTAAGGTCAGATGGTATTTGCTCTAGACAGAAAAAAGTCACTAGCAATGTCCAATAAGGCTCTGTCCTGGGCACCCTGCTTTTTGGTACTTATTTCTGTAACACAAAAGTTATCAAGGAATTTTGGCTAAAGATTCTGACTGCAAACTAAGGGAGGTTACTATATCTAATTCTGATAGTAATATTCGCCAGCAAGGGCTAGACCAGACAAATGCTTGGTGCAATCAATCATATGCTTACCCTTAACACCAAGAAATGCAGTACAGTTTCCACCGGTAAATCTAGCATCACTACTGCTTACCATATAGATAACATTCTACTTAAATGTGACAAAGTCATCAGACACTTAAGTACATATGTTGATAACAGACTTCTATGACCACATGTCTCTATGGTGATTAGAAAAATCCTTCTACCTTGTGTAGAATATCATTTGTGGTATCTCCACAACTTCCAAAGTTGTTACAGTCTGTAGTACAACAGGTGTGCTGCATCTTTAAGAAGCATTTTTAAGATCTGAACGTGCATATAAATAGCAGGCATGTGCTACCTTCAATGCCATTTTGTGAGTTCAGCCAGAGTGTGAACATTTATATATGAGACAGCTAGTTTGTATATATGTTTGTGTTTGTATATAATAAAGCTGCTTGAACAGAACTTACAATGTTAGTCTACTTCATCCTGACTAGACGAGCAACATGGTTTCAGAACCGGGATTCTGAGACTGCTTTTCAGAGCCACAAGGTGCCGAGTTAACAATGAAGGCAAACTAAGTGAAAGAAATGCAAAAAAGGGCCAGAAACAAGGTAATGAGAACTTGCACAAAAGATTTATTTTATAAAAAAAATAAAATGGAGCATTACAAGGGCATAAAACGCATTACTAAGCAAACGAATAGCACAAAAACATTTATTAATCAAACAAAAAGCATAAAAAGTTTATTAATTAAATGAAATGTTCAAAATTAAGAGATTTGATAAAAGGAGTATCAGATTAGCACATAAAGGGTTTAAAATGACCTCAGACTTACAAAACGAGCATGTTTAGAGTTAAAACAAGCACAGGAAAATATAAAGGGCATGAAAGGTGATTAAATGAGCAAAACAAATATAACAAAGGGCAAAAAAAAGGGCACATTAAGTATAAATAAAGCAAAGCAAATGCATGTTTTTTGGTGAATTACTGTGTTTTGGCATAAACTACTACTTTGTATTGATTGGAGCTCTGAATAGTATAATTCAAGTTATTTGAAGTATCTCAAAGTATGTGAAAGTGCTTACAGTGTGTTTGTTACTGTGCATTTATTTGGAATAGTTTGTTGTGTGCAAAGTGCCACTATTTCGTAAAGTGCAGCCAAACAGCCATTTTGAAAAGTTTCTTGCGCTGGGTGTGTCCATTAGCAGAGTGCCACCATTACAGAGTGTTTCTTGCACTATACAGATTTGTTAGCAAAGTACAACCATTTGAGGGAAAATTTCAGTGTGCTGTGTAGTTTATTCGCAAAGTGCAATTATTTCAAAATGTTTTTTACTCTGAGCTTCTTCTGCCCAGTTTTTTAGCAATGTGCAGTTATTTGAAATGTTTCTTAAAATAAGTGACTTTTACAGTACGGTGATTTCAAGAGTATTACAGTGCCCAGGAAACTTATTTTACAAAGTTCAGTTACACAGAGGCTTGCTGTGCTATTGGGCGTAGTTACAAGTTGTTGTTGTTTGTCTTTCGGCTTTTTCCCAGTAAAGGGTCGCCACAGCGGAACTCTGGTCCGCTAATGATTGGCAGTAGATTTTTCCTTAATGCCGAGGTGCCAGCTCGACGCCCAACCTTCAACTAAGGCACGCCCATTTACGCACGCATGTCTTTCGAACGCTACCCAACCGCGAGGAGGACATGCAGACTCCACACAGAAAGTGTAGTTACAAGTACTGGCATAAATTGCATGCATAGGTACATGTGTGTATGTTCATGCATACTGGCAAAAGTCTTCACTAAGATGTACTAATATGGCAGACTGCTTTCGAAAACTGCTACCACCTGTATTTGATCAGAATATTGCACAGAATTGGAGAATATTTGAAGAAGAGTACCATATATTCATACAAGCAGCTTATTCTGAAAAAGACGCACACAGGGCATTCATTTTTCTAAATCTAACGGGGTCAGAGGCCATTAAAAGGGAACATTCATTTGTACATGCACCAGCAGTATATGGAGGTGAAGGGGAAAATCATCATATTGTTTACAGGTTGAATTAAGGGAAGACTCGAGAGTGTTTGCAGCACAAATTTAGAGAAATGTGCAACCCCCAGACCAATGTTACATTAGAGAGGAATTTCTTTTACACAAGAGCTTAAAAGCAAGGAGAAGCTTTTGCAGCTTACATTACTGACCTGAGAAATAAAGCTAAAACATGCAAGTTTGGTGACTTAAAGGACAACCGCACCCTCAGACTCAAAAACATATTTATTTCATCATGGTTTGGTGTTTCCTACATTTTAACAGCACTCTGGGACTATTCAGAGCTTTTTAGACATTTTTATATGCAATTTCTGACTCTGACCACATGGGGGCTGGCATTTTGAAATAATTCAGACTGTTTACTCTGCCTCTAAGTATCCCAGAATGCATTGTTTGTCTCCAAAAAATTGCATCAGATCTGCCAAGTTTTCCCTTAAGCTGCTGTCACTTCATTGACTTAACAGACATTCACTGCTGTCTTAAAGTCCCCTACTTTTGGTTAAAATTTTATCCTTTTTCAATGACTACTTCAAACACAAGCAGTGCAAATGCTACAGAATGGAACTCAAAAGTGCATTTTATTGCTTTTGTTTCTTAGAAATGCTAACTTGCTTTCTTTTGTGAAGGCTGAAATCTAGTTCTTCAAGGCATCTCCCCTCCCACTTCACACCTACCTTCCCTAGCTGTCAAAGAGCTAAGGGTAATTTGACCCATTGTCTGCATGTGATTGACAGCTCACAGCAGGTGACCAGAGTAATGTACTGTTTTCTTGTCAGCCTTTCCCTCCTTACAGTGGGACACTTTTTTTGTTGCACTCCTCCTGTCAAATTTAGAACCAAGCTACATAGCACTGGGAATAATCACCGTTTTGCAAAGCATCAAACTCCCACTTATTTTTCCTTCCCGTTTGATTAAATAGCTAACAAATGACACTATAAACATGAAATATTTCACAGACTTGCATGACAGCACCAACATGCTTTTTTAAGACATAATTTAAAAAATTACGGTATTGCATACTTCTTGTAATCTGATGTAGTGTTGTCGATTAATTATGACAGACATCTGCTTCTTATGTAAAAACGTGCAATTAATGTATACGCATGCTTACTGCAAATTTATGCTCTTAGTTTTTGCAGCTGTTACTGTGCTTCTGCCTGTAATTTGTCACATATTGGTAGGGCAATGTAAAGCAATATGACAATACAAAAACAAAGTTTACAAAATTTAGAAATTACATCCAAAAATGTGACTCACCCACACTTACCCACTCACCTCACCACAATCACCCACTCACTTCATCACACTCAATTCACTCACTCACCCACCACACTTACTCACCACACTCACCACTCACTCACCACTCACCACACTCACCACTCACTCTCACTCAGACACTTCACTCACCACACTCACTCATGCTCACCTACACTCAACTCACTCATCCACACTCACCCACCACCCACACTCACCACACTCACCCTCACCCACATTCACTCACCCACACTCACTTCCCACCCACCACCCTCACCACACTCACTCACCCACCCACACTCACCACCCTCACTCATTCATCCAGATTCAGCTCACCCACCCACATTCAACTCACCCACCCACATTCAACTCACCCACCCACACTCAACCACTCACTCACCCACCCACCACACTCACCCACACTCAACCGCTCAACCACACTCAACCGCTCACTCACCCACCCACACTCACTCACCACCCACCACACCCACTCATCACACTCACCCACTCGCTCACCCACCACACTCGCTCACCCACCACACTCGCTCACCCACACTCACTCCCCACATTCACCCACCCACACACCACACTCACTCACCCACCCACACACCACCCGCACTCACCCTCCCTCACTCACCCCCCACATGCACTCACTCAACTCACACACCACACTCACTCAGCTCACACACCACACTCACTCAGCTCACAAGCTCACCCTTTCACACACCTAACCACAAGTTTGTTTTGGCAACACCAAGAATGACCCCAGGCTTCGTTCGAGGAATGCACGAGTAATTATGTACTTTGGCTGTGCAGACATCAGAAACAGAAATGCATGCCTACACAGATCTTACACATCAAGCCGCTGCATTCAAATGTACATGAAATGCACCCATTGAACAGTTTTCCACCTACAACATTATTAAAGTACTTTAATCCAACACTAGTGAGCCCTGCTTTACACAGCCCAGTAAACCTGTCCACAGATTCAGCTTCTATAGCACAGTCCAATAAACTGTCTACTGTACATTAGTGTTAACACAGGAATTTCCAGTTCTTATCAGCATAACCACATACACAGTCTTCCACCTCAGACCTTTCATGAAAGATGTTTTATTTTTAAACTTTCATCCTTCCCACTTTAGGGGTCTTACATAAATCCCAGCAAAAAGGAGACCTATAAACTGCAATCACCCTGATCCAAATCCATCCAAACATGGCTGCAAAACTAAAGGTGTTACGGTTTTGAGGCGGGTTAAGCAACCATGCCCACACCACCTGGGAACAATCAAATTCTTCCTGTCTTTATAACTACACAGTTCCACAACCACAGGGAAAAAAATACCCAGCAAAGGCACACCAGTACCTAATGGAATTAAGTGACAATTCAACACTAAATCATAAATCACAAAACGGACTTGATCAATTCAGTATATGAAGAACATGCCAGTATAGTTTATTTAAAGTTACATCTAACTACCAGATTGTGCTGGGACAGCTTTAGAGATAAAGTGGTTTTGTAAAATTCAGCAGATACTGGCAGAGTTGCCCTTTATCACACAAACGTGCACACACTTGCCCCTTATCACACAGATGCGCACACACTTGCCCCTTATCACACAGACACAAAGTTTGTTTGGCAACAGCTAAAATGACCCAAGGGCTTCTTCCTTCTGATAGCAGTCTGTTAACTATAGGTTCACAGGTTTGTACTAGGCTATCGGCCCTAGGGCTTATACAAGCCTAGCCATAACAATTCCCTGGCTATTACTTCCACACTATTTTCTACCCTGGACCCCTGTCTAGCAGGGTAAGTGACGTGATCCCTGGGGTTAATTTCTTTCTCCCATCCAATCGTCAATGATCCGTTTGAAAAGGGCCAAAGAGGTGGTCTGCTTGACATGTATGGGCAGTCTATTCCAGAGTCTGGGCAGTCTCTGAGTCAGGAACCTATCCCTCCAGCATTTGTTTATTGTGATGACAAGGTTTACATCCCTGGAGCGTGTAGCTCTGAGGGATTGGGATTTCTTTATGTAGCATGTCCCAGAATGGGTACATGTTTTTTCCCAAAGGGGATAACTATACATTTCTTGGCACTGAGCTTGAGCCCATGGCTCTGGCACCAAGCATCTGTTTCTGTAAGGCCCTTTACTAGAGTATCCAGAACATTTGGGGATTCAATAATGGCTCCCAGTTTGCAGTAATCTGTGAACTTTGTTAGCCAGAATCCCTTAGTGTTGTCCTGTACTTCAGAGAAGTAGATGCCAAACAAGAGCAGTCCCAGGACTGACCCTTGAGGTACTCTGACTTGTCAGAAGCTGGATTTGGAGTGAGCTACTTTTACAGCATGGGTTCTGTCAGTAAGCCAGTTTGCAACCTATCGAGTGATGTAGGGATTAATGTCCAGCTTAGTAAGCATTCACACACACACACACACACACACACACACACACACACACTTGCCCCTTGCTTGCATTCTCACACCCAGCTTAGTAAGCATTCACACAAACACACACACACACACACACACACACACTTGCCCCTTGCTTGCATACACACACACACACACACACACACACACTTGCCACTTCTTTGCATTCACACACACATGCACACACACACTTGCTTGTATTTACATATACACACTTGCCCCTTGCTCTCGTACACACCCACACACACACTTGCCCCGTTTTGCATTCACAAACACACACACACACACACTTGCCCCTTGCTTGCATTCACCCACACACACACTTGCCCTTGTTGCATTCACAAACACACACACACACACACACACACACACACACACACACACACACTTGCCGCTTGCTTGCATTCACACACACACACACACACACACACACACACACACACACACACACACACACACACACACACACTTGCCCCTTGCTTGCATTCACACACATCATTTATCATACTGCCTATGCTGATAAAGCAATTCCAATGTCCATAACTGAAAAATCTGGCATGGTACAATTAACACCACTAAAGCTACTGATGTGTTACAGTAAGACAATCTAGCAAACCTGAGCAAACAGTCAGTTGCATTACAAGACCAGTGTTATTGCAAAATATCAATGCTAATAATACATATAAGTGGAAACAAATGGGTGCCGCTGATGAAATTATATAGTATTCTCCATTCATAATGAATACTCCTGCTATGCTGACTCAGCAGAAAGTACAGTTGTGTACCTACCATAAATGTAGATGTTCGAGTGTATTCACTGTTGCAGTCATTACTCTTGGGTTATCCTGCTGGCAGGCTACTTGCTGTCGGCCTGAATTCCAAAGTCTTGGTCTGGCGTTGGTTGCTGTCACCTCTTCCCTGACGTCAGTGTGCCAGGGGTATAAAAGATGCAGCCGATGCCATTTTCTTCAGTTTTTCTTGGCCCAGATGTCAGGTGCCTCCAAAGGGTAGGCTAAAATTATGCCAATAAACATGCATGCACTAAGGTAACCATTTCCTTCATCTACAAGCAAATACAGCACATAGGTTGTATAGAATAGAGAAGTACATATAAGATCCAGCAAAAGAAAGGGGGATGGTGGGAGGGTAACCTGGACTGCAACAGTGAATACACTCGAACATCTACATTTATGGTAGGTACACAACTGTACTATGTTGATCGTGTTTCACTGTTGCAGTCATTACTCTTGGGTTGAATCCCAAAGCTGAGGATGGGTGGCTAGGGCTAAATAGGATTAGGAGAGGCTATGAGGCCCTGCAGAACTGCAGTGGCAAAGCCTGCTCTGGATTTAGAGTAGAGAGGTAAGTGGTAGTGCTTTGTAAAGGTGTGCACCGAACTCCAAGTTCCAGCCTCTAAGATGTCTTTGGTTGGTACTCCTCTGAGGAAGGCTGTTGCTCTGGTTGAATGTAGCCTAATGTCCTTAGGCACTGATTTGCCATGTTGTGAATAGCAGAAACTAATGCAATGGCCTATCCATTTTGAAATAGTCTGTTTTGAGATAGCCTTTCCTTGTGATCATGCAGCATATGCCACTAAAAGTTGCTCAGTCTTTCTGAAAGCTTTAGTTCTGTCCAAGTAGAAGCGTAGCTGTCTGTGTATGTCCAAAGAATGCAGAAGTCTCTCACCCTTGTTCTGTGGGTTTGGATAAAAGGTAGGCAAGTGAACGATTTGGTTAAGGGCCACACTGGACACCACCTTAGGCATAAATGTTGGGTTTGTCCTCAGAGAAACCCTGTCTGGATGGAAAATGATAAAAGGTTCCACAGCCATGAGTGCCTGTAACTCCGAGACTCATCTTGCAGAGGTTATTGCTAGGAGCAGAGCTGTTTTCCAGGATAAGAATTTTATATCAGCTGTTGAGGCTGGCTCAAAAGGAGGCAGTATGAGTTTTTCCAAGACATAATTGAGGTCCCATGCAGGTATTGGTGCTCTCCTTGGATGTCTTATGTTTTTGGCCCCTCTGAAGTACTGCCTTATTAAAGAATGAGAAAAGATAGGTGGTCCTGTATTGTAATGGGCTGAAATGGCAGAGGCATGGATCTTAATTGATGAAAAGGATAGGCCTCTGTCCAGCATCTCAGTTAAGTATTGTAAAATCTGAGGAATGTTTGCAACAAACCTGTCAATTCCTTGTGCCTGGTTCCAAGCACAGAATCTCTTCCATTTTTCTGAATAAGATTTGGGTCTCCTGGCCTCCAAAATAACATCCATCACAGCTTTGGAGAGAGGAGTGTTCTGAATGGCTACATTATCTGCCATGCTGCCAGATTTAAGGTCCTGAGTTGGCTGTGCAGGATCTGATTGTTTTGTTGGGTCAGTAAGAGAGGAATTTGAGGCAATGTCCAGGCTGGACCTTGAGACAAATTCTTTAGGATTGGGTACCAGTGCTGGCGTGGCCAGTATCATTTTTGACTTCTCTTGTCTGACCTTTAGGAGTACCTCGGGGAGGAGAGGCAGTGGAGGAAAGGCATATACTGTTAGGTTTTTCCAGCTGAAGGATAAGGCATCCACTTTCCATGCTTGCTTGTGATAAGTGTTTGTGCAGAATCTCTGTACTTGGCAGTTGTGAGGGGAGGCAAACAGATCTATGTCTGGGCATCCCCATTTCCTTGTTATCATGCTGAAGACTTGTGGATCCAGTTTCCACTTGTGGGGATCCATGAGGTTTCTGCTTAGTTTGTCTGCCAGAGTATTTATCTTTCCTGGCAGGAATTCTGCTTGCAGGTGAACTTGATAAGTCAATGCTGTGTCCCACAAAGTCATGGCTTGTCTGCAGAGGGGGTAGGAATGTGTGCCTCCCTGCTTGTTTATGTACCACATGACTGTAGTATTGTCTGTCTTTATCAGTAGTTGTCCTGGATGAAGTAGATCCTTGAAAGCTGTCAGGGCATTTTGAACAGCTAGCATCTCTTTTTGATTGATATGAAGATGCATCTGGCTTGCGGGCCATGTGCCCTGAATACATTTTTCTGCCATGTGGGCGCCCCAGGCGTAATCTGATGCATCCGTTGTTAGTGTCTGCCTGGCTGTGGGTAAAGTGAATGGCTGTCCCTTGTTGTGGTGACAGGCCTGTGCCCACCATCGAAACTCCTGTTGCAGGCAGGGAATGAGGGTAATTAATGTTTCCAGGCTGTGACAATGGTGAGTCCTCATATGCAGTCTGGCATATGGAATTAGCAGGATGCAGGATGCCATGAAGCCCAAAGACTGCAGAATTTTTCTTGCAGATAACTAGGTCTTTGTTGCCAACATTTTGAAGTAGGAAGTCAGTTGCCTTTGTTTGTCTAGCGTGAGATAAGCCATCTGAGCAGTTGTATTTAAGCTTGCACCCAGGAATATTATCTCTTGAGAGGGTACTAGTTTTGATTTATTTTCGTTTACTGTGTACCCTAGGCAAATTAGTAATCTTTTTACAAACGCCAGATGCTTTAGTAGAATGTCCTTGTTCTCTGCTTGAATAAGGCAGTTGTCCAAGTAAGGATATATTTGAATTCCTCTTTGTTTGCAAAATGCAATTACTGGTGCCAGGTATTTTGTGAAGACACTGGGTGCAGTAGATAAGGCAAAGGGCAGTGCAGAGAATTGGTAGTGCATTGAGCCAGCTATGAATCTGAGGTATCTTCTGCAAGATTGTCTGATTGGGACATGCAGGTATGCCTCTTTTAGGTCCAAAGTTACAAGCCAAGCCTTCTTGCCCAGCATGGGCAGAATTTGCTTCAGAGTCAACATTTTGCATTATGGAACGTCCAGAAATGTGTTTAGAATAGACAGGTCCAGTATTAGTCTCCCGGCTTTGTCCTTTCTGGGTATCAAGAAAAGTCTTGAGTAAAATCCTTGTCCCTGCTCTTGCTGTGGTACTCGATGAATGGCCCTCATGTCCATGAGGGATGAAAAGTACAGTTTTGTACCTACCATAAATGTAGATGTTCGAGGATTCCATTGCTGCAGTCCTGACTATTGGGTATAGTCCGCGTCCCAGTCGGCCCGAATACCAGAGTATAAGGCTGACGTCGGTCAGGGCGCATTAGACTGACGTCAGTACGTCAGGGTACTAATGCGCATGACCGACGTCATATCCTCAGTCTTTTCTTGCCCCAGATGTCAGAAGATCCTAAAAAGACAAGTCCCAAAAAACCTGCACCAAAACATGTACAATATATACAACAATATATACAAAAATATAAGCATGTAAACTCACCTACACAACCACCCCTAAATACAGAGGCGAAGGAGGGAGGGTAAATTGGACTGCAGCAATGGAATCCTCGAACATCTACATTTATGGTAGGTACAAAACTGTACTATGTTCTTCGTCTTCCATTGCTGCAGTCCTGACTATTGGGTAGAATCCCAAAGCAGAGGTAAAGGAGGCTGGCAAATTATAAAGAAGTAGGAGCTGACAACATGCCTTGCAAAACAGCAGTGGCAAAACCAGCCCTAGACTTAGAGTAGATAGGAAGGTGATAATGCTTAGAGAAAGTATGCACTGAACTCCAAGTAGCTGCTTCCAAAATATCCTTAGTTGCCACCCCTTAGAAATGCTGTTGAAGTGGCAGTAGCCCTAGTGGAATGAGGCCTAATCCCAGCTGGAATCTCCTTGCCATGATGGGAATAACAAAATGCAATGCAAAAGCCAATCCACCTAGAAATAGTTTGTTTTGACACAGGCTTGCCCTGAGAACTCAAAGCAAAAGAAACAAACAACTGCTGAGACTGCCTAAAATCCTTAGTCCTGCTTAAATAATAACGCAATTGCCTGTGTACATCTAAAGTGTGCAAAATCTTTTCCCCTTTATTTTGAGGTTCTGCAAAAGCGTAGGCAAATGAATAGTTTGGTTTAAAGCCACACTAGAAACCACCTTAGGCATAAAAGAAGGATTAGTACGTAATGATACCCTATCCTTATGGAAAATCAAAAAGGCTCTACTGCCATAAGGGCCTGCAACTCAGACACCCTTCTTGCAGAAGTAATAGCCAGCAGAAAAGCAGTCTTCCATGACAAGTATTTCAATTCAGCAGTAGCTGCAGGCTCAAAAGGTTGTAGAGTAAGTTTTTCCAACACAAAATTGAGATCCCAAGCAGGAGTAGGAGCTCTCATTGGGGTCTTATATTCTTTGCCCTCTAAGAAACTGCTTGAACAAAGGATGCGAAAACAAAGGTGGGTCACAATCATAGTGAGCTGAAATTGCTGCAGCATGAATCTTTATGGAAGAGAAGGACAAACCTTTGTCCAACAATTCAGTAAGATATTGAAGAGCCACACTCAAATTAGGCTCAGAAATCTCCAAATGCCTTGCTGTACTCCAAAATAAAAATCTCTTCCATTTTTCTGCATACACTTTCCTTGTACTAGGTCTTCTAGCTTCCATAATCACATTTAAAACTTGTTGAGGAAGTTGAGACCTGCTGTGTTCAAAACAGAATATGCCAAGCTGTTAGATGAAGAGAGTGTAGCTTGACATTGAGCAGATGACCTTCCTTCTGAGATAACAGATGAGGAATCAGAGGTAAAGGCCATGGAGGCTTCTTTACCAGACTCCCAGTAGAGGGTACCAGTGTTGCGAGGCCAATCTGGAGCTATCAAAATCATCCTTGGCCTGTCTTGTCTGACCTTTAACAGTACCTTTGGAAGAAGAGGTAGAGGTGGAAAGGCATACACATGAAGGTTTTTCCAACTGAAAGACAGAGCATCCACTTTCCAAGCCGTGTGATGAAACCCCTTTGTGCAATACTTTGGCAGCTGGTGGTTTAGTGGAGAAGCGAACAGATCTATGTCTGGAGTTCCCCATGACACTGTCAGTTTCTGAAATACATGAAGATCCAGTTTCCACCGTGGGGATCCATGATTTGTCTGCTTAACACATCTGCTAAGGAGTTCTGTGCTCCTGGCAGAAACCTTGCCTGAAGAGTTAGTTGCAGGCTTAGCGCAGTCTCCCATAAAATCATTGCCTGCCTGCATAGAGGATAAGGATGTGTTCCCCTTGCTTGTTGATGTACCACATGACAGTTGTGTTGTCTGTTAGAATCAACACCTGCCCTGGAAGAAGTAACTCCTTGAAAGCCATTAATGCAAACTGGACTGCTAACATCTCTTTCATGTTGATATGTAGATGCTGTAGTCTGGCAGGCCACTTGTCTTGTATCCACTTTCCATTTAGATGAGCTCCCCAAGCAATGTCCGAGGCATCTGTCGTCAAGATCTGACTTGCCTCTGGCCGGGTCACAGAGAGTCCCTTGTTTAGGTGACATTCCTGAGCCCACCACAAGAATTCTTTTGAAGGCAAGGTATTATTTGAATGACAGTGTCCAAATCCTGGCAGTGCTGTGTCCATACATTTTGAGATACCATTGTAACTTCCTCATATGCAGTTTGGCATTGGGAAGCACCAGAATACAAGATGCCATGAACCCTAATGCTTGAAGGACTGTCCTTGCAGTCAGCACGGACTGATGAGATAGTTGATGGAAGTAAAGTGACAGACTCTTTTGTTTGTCCGGGGTTAAAAGGCCATCTGGGCTGCTGTATTCAGTCTTACACCCAGAAAGCACATGTGTTGAGAGGGTACTAGACTGGACTTTATTTCGTTCACAGAATACCCTAGGCATCTTAGCACTGCGATAACATATTCCAGGTGCTGTAGAAGAACTTCCCTTTCTTGAGCCAGAATCAGGCAGTCGTCCAAGTAAGGATAGATTTGAATTCCTTGAAGCCTGAAGTAAGCTATCACTGGAGCCAGAACCTTTGTGAACACTCTGGGCAGTAGATAAGCCAAAGGGCAATGCAGAGAACTGATAATGAGAATTTCCAGTTCGAAACCTCAGATATTTCCTGCAACTTAGCCTTATAGGCACATGAAGGTAAGCTTCTTTGAGATCTAAAGTTACCATCCAGTGATTTTGCCCAGCAGAGGTAAAAGCTGTTGTAACGTCAACATCTTGAACTTGGGAATGTCCAGATAAGTGTTGAGGATAGATAAATCCAAAATTGGTCTCCACGTGTTTCCCTTCTTTGGTACAAGGAACAGGCGAGAATAAAATCCTAGGCCCCTTTCTGATACAGGGACTGGCTGGATGGCCCCTATGTGAAGTAACTGTAAAACTTGCTTGTGAGCCTCTTTTCTTTGTTGAGGAGGAACGTCTGGCATGCCTTTGAAAGGGGCATTGTATGGAAATAAAATCTGTAACCGTGGTGAATGATATCCAACACCCATTTGTCTTGAGTAATTAAATCCCAGTTTTCTTTGAAAAGAGACAGTCTTCCTCCCAAAGGAGCTGCCAGCGTGAATCTGCTGGCAGCTGAAAAGACAGGTCATTGGGTCTGTTTACGAAAGGACTGACCCCTGCCCTCACCAGAAGTCTGAGCAGGTGAACTCCTGTTCTAGGCCTAAAAGAACCTTGAGCCCTGCCCCTACCACGTCTAGACCTACCCTAGACTGAGAATCATAAGCAGGATATGTCCACCCCTTAGCAGGCCAATTTCTACTAAACTTGGTGGCTGCACCTGCAAAATCTTTAACAGTTTGCATAGACTTAGCTTTGTCCTCCATTTTCTTTAAAACTGCTTCCACAGGCGAACCAAACAACACATCAGACTGTAAAGGAGCATCCAAAATCCTTGTCTTAACATGCTCAGCTAAATTCTGATCCTTCAACCAGGCATGCCTGCGAAGAACAGAACTGGTAGCAGCCACCCTCGAGGAGGCCTGTACAGCATCAAAACCACATTGCAAAGAATGCTTACCCACTTGTTCAGACACATGAACCAAATCCAGCAACTCTTTACACTCAATACCTTCCGCCAAAGCATCCACCTTAGATTTCAATTGTGAAAGGAGATAATTCTGATATTTTAGCATGTGAAACTGACAATTCAAAGCTCTCATGGCTAGAGTGGAAGAAGTATACACTTTCTTTCCCCACCTATCCAAAGCCCTTGCCTCTTTATCAGTGGGAACAGGATTTTTAACCACAGAAGCCTTTACACCCTTAGGCCCTTGAGAAATAGTTTCTGGGTCGCCCTAGGACTCTTAAACAAATATTTATGAGCTTCGGGCACCCTATAATACCTATCAGGCTTAACAGGAGCAGGAGGCAAAGAGTCAGGGTTCAGGGAAGCCTCTGCAAAAACATCTTCCACCACATTCAACACAGGAGGAATAGCTAAAGGCCTATGCTGGGGTAAAAACAAGAACTCCCTAAGCCTTTTCCTGGAGTCAGAGTAATCCTGGCCTTCCCATTTAAAGTGCTCCCTCATGGAATGCAAAGTCTCTGAAACTGAGAAATCCTCAGGTGGAGAAGCTGTAGGGGTGGAATCATCCACATCAGAATCAGAATAGGTAGGATACTCCTGCATATCTTCCACAGAAGATTCTGAAGCCTCTGAACACTGTTCAAAACTATCAAACTCCGGTTCCACCCTAGGCCTCTTATCAGGCGGGGGCATAGAACCCCTAATCATAGTAATCAAATCTTCAGCCATTTTAAGCATATGTTTCTTAGGAACAGAACCCAAAATGCTAGGAGAAGCCCCCACTGAAGCTGAAGTAGGCCTACCTCTCAAAGAAGTTTTGGCAACAGAAGGAGAGGCCCTAACTACCTTGGGAAGAGAGGGAAGAACAGTCACCTGAGAAGCCCCCTCAGCCTGGCCTACCTCCTGAGAAGGCACATCCTGTAAGAGTAAAGTTTCTGCCTGGGACTCTATGGAAACTCCTGGCAAAACCTCCGGCTCCACTGAGCCTTCTAAAGAACCGACGTCCGGGACTGCCGGTTCCTCAACCCTAGGCTTCACTGTTTTATCCTTGCGCTTCTTGGAGGAAGCGGCCGGAGCATCCGGCGGCATTTTATAATTGCAACGCTTCCCAAACACTAACCTGGCACAGTCTAACCTCCTCTTAATAGTGCGTTTGTTAAACCTAGCACAAGAGCGGCAACCAACAACGTCGTGCTCAGGGCCTAAACAAGGTATACACAAGGTATGATAATCCCTATGAGGTATCTGTTTCCCACAAGAAATACAGTTATTCACTTTTTCTGACATCCGGTAAAATACTGAGGCAAGAAAAAACAAAATGTTCCCCAGCGGGTACTTAGCCAACTCTGTTTGGTCTGAAACTCCGGTTTCGGAAATATTTCAGTACGCCAACCTGCACTCGCAAAACTGCTTCTGCATCGGACCATGCGGCAAAAAAGACTGAGGATATGACGTCGGTCATGCGCATTAGTACCCTGACGTACTGACGTCAGTCTAATGCGCCCTGACCGGCGTCAGCCTTATACTCTGGTATTCGGGCCGACTGGGACGCGGACTATACCCAATAGTCAGGACTGCAGCAATGGAAGACGAAGAACATCTTGCTTTTGTGCTTCTGCCCATTGATTGTATGGCAGGTCTGGCATACCTTTTGCCCTTGGCAGGGTGTGAAAGTGGAACCTGTAGCCCTGTGACACTATATTCAAGACCCATTTGATGGGTGATCATGTGCCAATTTTGTGAAAAAAGTGCTAGTTTTCCCCCTAAGGGGGTTGCCAAAAGGATCATGCTCAGATCCATACAAGGGTGAATCAGCAAAACCCAAATCAAGCTTTACTGTTAACTGTCGCAATTGTGGTGCCAACCATGAGTCTAAGAGAGAAAAATGCTCAGCATTTGTTCAGCAATGCCATACATGTAAAAAACTGAACCATTTTCAAAAATTTTGCAAATCAAGTAAGCCTCAGACTGTAAAGAAAGGTCATTCAAAAAAAAGCAAAACTAATCGAATTGAACTGCAACACTCTGCTTTCTATGTAGATGGTGCATCAGTGATTGGTGAAAAGACTGATGCAGTAGATTTACTGGCAAAGAAGAAAGTATTTTTCTACTGTCCAAATCAATAATAAACCCACTGATCTTAAAGTAGACACTGGTTCAAAGTGTAATATTATGTCTGCAGATACTTTTGCCAAGGTGAGAACTGGGGAACAACTAAATGTGACCAGTTGTGCGAAACTTGTTGCTTATGTAGGTGAAGAAATTCAAACAGAAAGCTCAGTAGTGCTTTCATGTTATGTGGCCAAGAACTGTTATTACTCTATGTAGTCCGAAGACCTGTGCAGTCATTATTGGCTCTCCGAGACCATTTGAGAATTAATTTGTTTTCTTTTACCAAAGAAGTTCAGATAAACACATGTCCCAGTTCCAGCTTTACTAACACTTTTTTTCAGAGTATGCTGATGTTTTCAATGATAAGTTGGGGCAAACTTCCAGTTGTGTATTCTATGAAGTAAGACCCAGAGATCAGTCCAGTGGTCATACCACCAAGAAACGTTTGGATAGCTATGCAGCATAAAGTCAAAGGTCAGTTGAACAAAATGGTGCAGCAAGGTGTAATTTGCCCAGTTACAGAACCTACCGAATGGGTGTCGTTTATGGTAGCAGCTCACAAAAAATGCTCAGACGAAATCAGAATATGCATTGACCCAAGAGATTTGAACAAAGCATTAAAAAGACTGCACCATCCCATGCGTACAGTCGAAGTCGCAGATCTAACACTAAATGCCACTGTTTTTTCCGTCTTAGATGCAAAAAGTTAATTTTGGCAAGTGATACTTGATTGCAAATCTTCATTACTGACCATGTTCAGTATCCCATTTGGAAGATACAGATTTCTTAGGATGCCATTTGGAATAAATTCTGCAACTGAAGTCTTTCAGCATGCAAAGGAGCAAATTTTTCAGGTTATCCTTGTGCCATAATAATAGTTAGTCAGAGGCAATGGTGAAGCACAGCATGACAGACATCTTAAGAGAGTTCTAGACAGAGCACATGAAGCGAACTTAAAGCTCAATCCTCTAAAGTGCAAATTCAGACTACCAGAAGTTACATATGTAGGTCATTTATTTACTAGCACTGGCTTGAGACAAGACCCATCCAAACAAGCAGTCATTCTTGCGATGTCACCAGATACTCTACAAGCTCTACAATGTTTTCTTAGTATGGCCAACTATTTAGGCAAGTTCAAACCAGTGAGTTGACAGCACTGTTGAGAGAGCCAACATGTTATATGGTCATGGTTAAAACATCACCAGAGAGTTATATGGTCATGGTTAAAACATCACCAGAGAGCAACTGAAGACCTTAAGCAGAAAATAGCTACTCCACCTACATTAAGATGTCAACAAACCAGTAACTCTTTCCTGCAATGCTTCAAAATTTGTTCTTGGCGCAGTTATTCTTCAAGAAGTTAGACCAGTAGCTTATGCATCTAGAACACTTACCCAAACCGAAATGCAATATCCTCAGATTGAGAAAGAACTTTTCGCTACAGTATTTGCATGTTTCAAGTTTCATGACTGTATTTGTGGTCGAGATATTCAGATTGAAACTGATCATCAACCTCTGGTTACCATTTTAAAGAAGCCTCTGCATTCAGCTCCAGCAAGATTACAAAGAATGATACTTTAATTGCAAAAGTAGAACTTCAAAATGGTCTATACAAAAGGCAAACTTCTTCATCTGGCTGATACCTTATCCAGATCGCCCAGAAATACAATGGAACAGCTTGACTCAGAAAATGTTGACTTTGATATCATGGAAGTGCGTAGTTTTTCTAAGAAAAGACTTGATGAGCTAAGAGATCAAACAAAGACTGATCCAATTTTGCAAAAGCTCAACCACTACATTAATGCTGGATGGCCGTCAAAGCAATCTAGTGTACAACCTGAAGTGCAACCCTACTTTCCTTACAGAGATGAGATGTTGACAGAAGATGGCATCATTTTCAAAGCTCCTAAAATTGTTTTCCTGCTTTCTTACAACAAGGATATATCCAGACTTTGCCATTGTGGTCACCCAGGTTCCAAAGCTACCAAAAGAAGTGTGAGGACTAGTATTCTGGACTTCTCCAGCAAAAAACATTGATAGAATACTTTCTTCTTGTTCAGTATGTAATGGTACTAAACCACATTTGCAAAAAGAACCACTTCAGCAAAGTCAAGTTCCTGAACTACCTTGTTCAACAGTAGCCACTGGCATATTCAAGTGGAACAATCAACATTGCTTAGTACTGATAGACTCTTATTTGAACTGGTTTGAGTTTGATTTACTACCTAACCTAACTTCCACTACTGTTATTACCAAGCTGAAATCATTTCTCAGTCCATGGGATTCCAAACACCCTGTTTCTGAAAATGGTACCCAATTTACCAGTCAGTTGTTTCAGAAATTTGCGAGAGAATGGGTCTTTGTACATGTTACTAGTAGTCCAGAATATCCGCAGTCAAATGGACTAGCTGAACATGCGGTACAGAGTGGAAAGCAATTACTTGACAAGTCAAAGTGTGACAATACCAATGTCTTTTTGAATTTACTCAATCTCAGAAACATACTCCATGACAATACACTTGGGCTCACCTGCTCAGAGACTTCTATCTAGGCAAACCAGAACACTGCCCATCAGTTCCAGTTTACTGAGGCCTAAAGCTAAAAACAAAGCAATCAAAGCCCAATTGTTCAGAAAGTTTTCTTTCCAGAAGTCCAGCTACAACAAATCGAGCAGATTTCTTCATCCACTGAAAGGGGAGACAGTGAGGAAACAAATGGCAAAAGGTTTCGACCGGATTAGTTAAGTAAGAAATATATAGGAAGATCCAAGATCCTATCTTGTGAAATCTGAGGGTGTGGAGTACAGGAGGAATCAGAGACATCTACTTCCAGTACCAGAAAGTACAGTTGGGTACACTTACCATAAATGTAGATTTTAGAGTGTATTCACTGTTGCAGTCATCACCTTTCGGTTATCCCTGCTGTGGTAGCCTAGCCACCTTCTTTCCCAACCCTCAAAACAAGGGGGAAAGAATTCTACACTCGCTAGACGTGCACAGACAACTCAGATACTATCTGGACCATACTAAACCATTCAGAAAAACATACCAATTACCTGTCAGCTTTGCCCCTGGGGCAGAGGGGAAACCCATTTCCAAATGGATATCACACTGTATCCATTTCTGCTACAGACTGCATGGGAAACCCCGCCCCCCCAAGTTTGTACCCATTCAACTAGGGCAGCATCCACTAACACAACCTTCCTCACAGTAGTCCCCTCAGGGACATCTTGGACACTGCCACCTGGACCTCTGTCCATACCTTTATTACAAAGCATTACCACCTACCTCTTTTTTCTAAGTCTAGGGCAGGGTTTGCCTCTGCAGTTCTGCAGGGCATGCTGACCCATGCCTAGGACTCTAACCTATCCTCCACCCCTCTCCTCAGCTTTGGGAATCATCCCACAGGTGATGACCGCAACAGCGAAATACGAAGAGCATAGTACAGTTGTACACACATCATAAATGTAGATGTTCAAGTGTATTCACAGTTGCAGTCCTGGTTTCCCTCTCTCCAGCCCCCATATAATATCTTCCCCATAGGAAGACATAAGCTTCCTATGGTGGCTTTTTGCTACCAGGACCACTTTTCCTTATTTCCTTGTGCTTCTGACGAGTTAGGGCAAGAAAAACTGATGAAATGACATCAGCTGCCTTGCTTTATAGCACTGATGACCTGACGTCAGACTGCAGGCGACAGCAGCCAATGCAAAAAAAATTGACTCTGGTATTCGGGCCAGCCAAGGGCTACCACAGCAGGGATAAACCACAAGTGACGACTGCAACAGTGAAACACAAAGAAAAAGAAGTTATGTACTCACCATAACATTCCATGTTGGTAGTCCATCTCACCCTTCATTTTTACATATGGGTTTGGATCTGATCCTCGGCTCCGACTCGGCCGATTTACAAGCTGGAAGACTTCTGGTTGGCTCGTGGCTAAGCATGAATCCCATGGTGCACCAGTACAACCCCCAGATCTTGTTTACTGCTCACTAGAATAAACAACCATAAAAACAACCAATACTACAAGGTCTCCAACCAAATTACTACTTCCAGATCTTCCAGGATGGGGGCAAGAGGGTGGGTTGGTAAAAATGAAGGGAGAGATGGACTGTGAACATGGAACGTTATGGTGAGTACATAACTTCTTTGCTAGGTAGTCCTATCTCACCTTCATTTTTACATATGGGACAGCATCCCTAGCGCCTTATTCTTGGGTGGCTCATTGGAAAATACTCTTGAGCACTGTGGAGCCAAAGGATGCTCTACCCCTGGATGCCAAATTCAATTTGTAATGTGTAATAGAAGTGTGAGGAGTAGCCCACGTAGCTGCTGCACAAATATTATCAAGTGGTACCCTGGCTTGAAAGGCTGCAGAGGTAGACAGCGACCTGGTAGAATGAGCCTTGATCCTGCAGGGTAAAGGTTTGCCCTCCGAGCTATAGATAAAGGCTATACAACTGGAAATACAATTAGATAGTGTCACTTTAGAAACTGGTAAGCCCAAACTAGAATCAGAAAAGGAAATGAATAATTGATCTGATTTCCTGAAAACCTTAGTCCGCTGTAGATAAAAATGCAGTTGTCTATGAACGTCTATAGCTGATGAAAATGGTACTCAGCTGCATTGCAGTGGTTAGGGAAGAAAAAGTACAGTTGTGTACACTTACCATAAATGTAGATATTCGAGTGTAATCACTGTTGCAGTCATTACACTTGGGTTATCCTTCCTGCTGGCAGGCTACCCTCAGTCGGCCTGAATTCCAAAGTCTAGGTCCGGCGTCGGTTGCTGTCGCCTCTTCCCTGACGTCAGTGCGCCAGGGGTATAAAAGATGCAGCCAACGCCATTTTCTTCAGTTTTTCTTGCCCCAGATGTCAGGTGCCCCCAAAAAGGTAGGCTAAAAATATGCCAATAAAACATGTATGCACCAAAATATATAATACCTTCATCTACAAGCAAATACATCACATAGGTTGTGTAGATTAGAGAAGTGTAGGTAAGTTGCATCAAAGCTATGGGGGATGGTGGGTGGGTAACCTGGACTGCAACAGTGAATACACTCGAACATCTACATTTATGGTAAGTGAACACAACTGTACTATGTTCTTCGTGTTTCACTGTTGCAGTCATTACACTTGGGTTGAATCCCAAAGCTATGGTTGGGAGGCTGGAGCGAAATAGCATTAGGAGCGGCTATGAGGCCCTGCAGAACTGCAGTGGCAAAGCCTGCCCTGGATTTAGAGTAGAGTGGTAAATGGTAGTGCTTTGTAAAGGTGTGCACTGAACTCCAGGTAGCAGCCTCCAAAATGTCTTTGGTTGGTACTCCCCTGAGGAAGGCTGCTGAAGTGGCTGCTGCTCTGGTTGAATGTGGCCTAATGCCCTTAGTCACTGGTTTGCCATGTTGTGAATAGCAGAAACGAATGTAGTGGCCTATCCACTTTGAAATAGTCTGCTTTGAGATGGCCTTTCCTTGTGAACCTGCAGCATATGCCACTAGTAGTTGCTCTATCTTTCTGAAAGCTTTGGTTCTGTTCAAGTAGAAGCATAACTGTCTGTGTATGTCCAAAGAATGCAGAATTCTCTCCCCCTTATTCTGTGGGTTTGGATAAAAAGTAGGCAGATGAATAGTTTGGTTAAGGGCCACAGTGGACACTACCATAGGCATAAATGTGGGGTTTGCCCTCAGAGAACCCCTGTCTGGATAAAAAATGATAAAAGGTTCCACAGCCATGAGTGCCTGTAGCTCTGAGACTCGTCTTGCAGAGGTTATTGCTAGGAGCAGAGCTGTTTTCCAAGATAAAAACTTTATATCAGCTGTAGCGGCTGGCTCAAAAGGAGGCAGGGTGAGTTTTTCCAAGACATAATTGAAGTCGCATGCAGGTATTGGTGATCTCCTTGGAGGCCTTAAGTTTTTGGCTCCTCTGAGGTACTGCCTTAACAAGGGGTGAGAAAAGATTGGTGGCTCTGTATTGTAATGAGCCGAAATGGCAGAGACATGAATCTTAATTGATGAAAAGGATAGGCCTTTGTCCAGCATCTCAGTTAAGTAATGCAAAATCTGAGGAATATTTGGAACAGCTGTGTCAATTCCTTGTGCCTGGTTCCAAGCACAGAATAGTACAGTTTTGTACCTACCATAAATGTAGATGTTCGAGGATCCACATTGCTGCAGTCCTAACTATTGGGGTAGTCCGCTGTCCAGTCGGCCCGAATACCAAAGTATATGGCTGACGTCGGTCAGGGCGCATTAGACTGACGTCAGTACGTCAGGGTACTAATGCGCATGACCGACGTCATATCCTCAGTCTTTTCTTGCCCCAGATGTCAGAAGACCCTGAAAAGATAAGGCCAAAAACCAAAAACTCCCAACATATCTGCACCAAAATATATATATATACAAAATATACAAAATTAGCAGAATATAACCTCACCTACACAACCACCCCTAAACACAGAGGGGAAGGAGGAGGTAAATTGGACTGCAGCAATGTGGATCCTCGAACATCTACATTTATGGTAGGTACAAAACTGTACTATGTTCTTCATTCCACATTGCTGCAGTCCTAACTATTGGTAGAATCCCAAAGCAGAGGTAAGGAGGCTGGCAAATCATAAGGAAGCAGGAGCTGATAACATGCCTTGCAAAATAGCTGTGGCAAAACCAGCCCTAGACTTAGAGTAGAGAGGAAGGTGGTAATGCTTAGAGAAAGTATGCACTGAACTCCAAGTAGCTGCCTCCAAAATATCCTTAGTTGCCACCCCTTAAAAAGCTGTTGAAGTGGCAGTAGCCCTAGTGGAATGAGGCCTAATCCCAGCTGGAATGTCCTTGCCATGATGGGAATAACAAAATGCAATGCAAAACCCAATCCACCTAGCAATAGTTTGTTTTGACACAGGCTTGCCCTGAGAACTCAAAGCAAAAGAAACAAACAACTGCTGAGACTGCCTAAAATCCTTAGTCCTGCTCAAATAATAACGCAATTGCCTGTGTACATCTAAAGTGTGCAAAATCTTTTCCCCTTTATTTTGGGGATCTGCATAAAACGTAGGCAAATGAATAGTTTGGTTTAAAGCCACACTAGAAACCACTTTAGGCATAAAGGAAGGATTAGTGCGTAATGATACCCTATCCTTATGAAAAATCAAAAAGGCTCAACCGCCATAAGGGCCTGTAACTCAGAAACCCTTCTTGCAGAAGTAATGGCCAACAAAAAGCAGTCTTCCATGACAAGTATTTCAGTTCAGCAGTAGCTGCAGGCTCAAAAGGTTGTAGAGTAAGTTTCTCCAACACAAAATTGAGATCCCAAGCAGGAGTAGGAGCTCTACGTGGGGTCTTATATTCTTTGCCCCTCTAAGAAATTGCTTGAACAAAGGATGTGAAAACAATGGTGGGTCACAATCATAGTGAGCTGAAATTGCTGCAGCATGAATCTTAATGGAAGAAAGACAAACCTTTGTCCAATAACTCAGTAAGATATTGAAGAGCCACACTCAAATTAGGCTCGAAATCTCCAAATTCTTTGCTGCAGTCCAAAATAAAAATCTCTTCCATTTTCTCGTACACTTTCCTTGTACTAGGTCTTCTGGCTTCCATAATCACCTTTAAAACTTGTGGAGGAAGTTGAGACCTGCTGTCTTTCAAAACAGAATATGCCAGGCTGTTAGATGAAGAGAGTGAAGCTTGACATTGAGCAGACGACCGTCCTTCTGAGACAACAGATGTGGAATCAAGGGTAAAGGCCATGGAGGCTTCTTTACCAGACTCCTCAGTAATGGGTACCAGTGCTGCGAGGCCAATCTGGAGCTATTAAAATCATCCTTGGCTTGTCTTGTCTGACCTTTAGAAGCACCTTTGGAAGAAGAGGCAGAGGTGGAAACGCATACACATGAAGATTTTTCCAACTGAAAGAAAGAGCATCCACTTTCCAAGCTGTGTGATGAAACCTCTTTGTGCAAAACTTTGGCAGCTGGTGGTTTAGTGGAGAAGCGAACAGATCTATGTCTGGAGTTCCCCAGGACACTGTCAACTTTTGAAATACATGAAGATCCAGTTTCCACTCGTGGGGATCCATGATTTGTCTGCTTAACACATCTGCTAAGGAGTTCTGTGCTCGGCAGAAACCTTGCCTGAAGAGTTAGTTGCAAGCTTAGCGCAGTCTCCCATAAAATCATTGCTTGCCTGCACAATGGGTAAGAATGTGTTCCCCTTGTTTGTTGATGTACCACATGACAGTTGTGTTGTCTGTTAGAATCAACACCTGCCCTGGAAGAAGTAACTCCTTGAAAGCCATTAATGCAAACTGGACTGCTAACATCTCCTTCATGTTGATATGTAGATGCTGTAGTCTGGCAGGCCACTTGTCTTGTATCCACTTTCCATTTAGATGAGCTCCCAAGCAATGTCTGAGGCATCTGTCGTTAGAATTTGACTCGCCTCTGGCCGGGTCACAGAGAGTCCCTTGTTTAGGTGACATTCCTGAGCCCACCACAAAATTCCTTTTGAATGCAAGGTATTATTTGAATGACAGTGTCCAAATCCTGGCAGTGCTGTGTCCATACATTTTGAGATACCATTGTAGCTTCCTCATATGCAGTTTGGCATTGGGAAGCACCAGAATACAAGATGCCATGAACCCTAAGGCTTGAAGGACTGTCCTTGCAGTCAGCCCGGACTGAAGAGATAGTTGATGGAAGTAACTGGAAAGATTCTGTTGTTTGTCCGGGGTTAAAAAGGCCATCTGGGCTGCTGTATTCAGTCTCACACCCAGAAAGCACATGTCTTGAGAGGGTACTAGACTGGACTTTATTTCGTTCACAGAATACCCTAGGCATCTTAGCACTGCTATGACATATTCCAAATGCTGTAGAAGGTCTTCCTTTTCTTGAGCCAGAATCAGGCAATCGTCCAAGTAAGGATAGATTTGAATTCCTTTTAGCCTGAAGTAAGCTATCACTGGAGCCAGAACCTTTGTGAATACTCTGGGCGCAGTAGATAAGCCAAAGGGCAATGCAGAGAACTGATAATGAGAATTTCCAGCTCGAAAACGCAGATACTTTCTGCAACTTAGTCTTATAGGCACATGAAGGTAAGCTTCCTTGAGATCTAAAGTTACCATCCAGTGATCCTTGCCCAGCAGAGGTAAAAGCTGTTGTAACGTCAACATTTTGAACTTGGGAATGTCCAGATAAGTGTTGAGGATAGATAAATCCAAAATTGGTCTCCACGTGTTCCCCTTCTTGGGTACTAGGAACAGGCGAGAATAAAATCCTAGGCCCCTTTCTGGCACAGGAACCGGCTGAATGGCCCCTATTTGGAGTAACTGAGAAATTTGCTTGTGAGCCTCTTGTCTTTGTAGAGGAGGAATGTCTGGCATGCCTTTGAAAGGAGGCAAGGTATGGAAATAAAACCTGTAACCGTGGTGAATGATATCCAGAACCCATTTGTCTTGGGTAATTAAATCCCAATTTTCTTTGAAAAGAGACAGTCTTCCTCCTAGAGGTGCCGCCAGGCGAGAAGGTACTGGCAGCTGAAAAGGCAGGTCATTGGGTCTGCTTGAAAGGACTGACCCCTGCCCTCACCAGAAGTCTGAGCAGGTGAACTCCTGTCCTAGGCCTAAAAGCACCTTGAGCTCTGCCCCTACCACGTCTAGACCTACCCCTAGACTGGGAATCATAAGCAGGATAAGTCCATCCCTTAGCAGGCCAATTTCTACTAAACTTGGAGGCTGCACCTGCAAAAATCCTTAACAGTTTGCATAGACTTAGCCTTGTCCTCCATCTTCTTTAAAACTGCTTCCACAGGCGAACCAAACAACACATCAGACTGTAAAGGAGCATCCAAAATCCTTGTCTTAATCATGCTCAGCTAAGTTCTGATCTCTCAACCAGGCGTGCCTACGAAGAACAGAACTAGTGGCAGCCACCCTGGAGGAGGCCTGCACAGCATCAAAACCACATTGCAAGGAATGTTTACCCACTTGTTCAGACACATGAACTAAATCCTGCAACTCTTTACACTCAATACCTTCCATGGAGCATCCAACTTAGATTTCAACTGTGAAAGAAGATAATTCTGATATTTTAACATGTGAAACTGACAATTCAACGCCCTCATGGCTAAAGTGGAAGAAGTATACACTTTCTTTCCCCATCTATCCAAAGCCCTTGCCACTTTATCAGGAGGGACAGGATTTTTAACAACTGAGGCCTTCACACCTTTAGGCCCCTGAGAGACAGTTTCGGGTCTGCCCTAGGACTCTTAAAAGATACTTATGAGCTTCAGGCACCCTATAATACCTATCCGGTTTAACTGGGGCAGGAGGCAAAGAATCAGTTCAGGGAAGCCTCTGCAAAAACATCTTCCACCACATTCAAAACAGGAGGTATAGCTAAAGGCCTGTGTTGGGGTAAAAACAAGAATTCGAAGCCTTTTCCTGGAATCAGAGAAATCTTGACCTTCCCATTTAAAATGCTCCCTCATGGAATGCAGAGTCTCTGAAAATGAAAAATCCTCAGGAGGAAGCTGAAGGAGTAGAATCATCCACATCAGAATCAGAATAAGGAGGGTACTCCTGCAAGTCTTCAGCGAAGACTCAGAAGCCTCGAGCATTGCTCAAAACTCTCAAACTCAGATTCCACCCTAGGCCTCTTATCAGGAGGGGCATAGAACCCCTTATCATAGTAATCAAATCCTCTGCCATTTTAAGCATATGTTTCTTAGGCAAAGACCCTGAAGTACTAGGAGAAACCCCACTGAAGCAAAACTCGGCCTGCCCCTCAAAGAAGCCTTGGAAACAGAAGGGAGGCTCTGACCACCTTAGGAAGAGAGGAAGAACAGCCACCTGAGAAGCCCCTCAGCCTGGCCTACTTCCTGAGAGGATACATCCTGTAACAGTAAAGTCTCTCCTGAGACTCCAAAGAAACACCTGGCAAAACCTCCGGCTCCACTGAGCCCTCTAAAGAACCGGCGTCTGGGACTGTCGGTTCCTCCCTCTAGGCTTTGCTGTTTTGTCCTTGTTTTTTAGCGAAGTCCGGAGCATCCGGCGGCATTTTATAATTACAACTTCCCAAACACTAACCTGGCACAGTCTAACCTTCTCTTAATAGTGCGTTTGTTAAATCTAGCACAAAGGCGGCATCCAACAACGTCGTGCTCAGGCCTAAACAAGATATACACAAAGTATGGTAATCCCTATGAGGTATCTGTTTCCCACAAAATACAGTTATTCACTTTTCTGACATCGGTTAAATACTGAGGCAAGAAAAACAAAATATTCTAGCAGTACTTAGCCAACTTTGATTCGGTCTGAAACTCTGGCTTCAGAAACTTTCAGAACGCCAACCTGCACTCGCAAAATTGCTTCTGCATCGGACCATGCGGCAAAAAAGACTGAGGATATGACGTCGGTCATGCGCATTAGTACCCTGACGTACTGACGTCAGTCTAATGCGCCCTGACCGACGTCAGCCATATACTTTGGTATTCGGGCCGACTGGACAGCGGACTACCCCAATAGTTAGGACTGCAGCAATGTGGAATGAAGAACATCTCTTCCATTTTCCAGCGTAAGATTTTCTAGTACTGGACCTTCTGGCCTCCAAAATGACATCCATTACAGCTTTAGTGAGAGGCGCGTTTTGTATGACTACATTATCCGCCATGCTGCCAGATTTAAGGTCTTTAGTTGGCTGTGCAGGATCTGATTGTTTTGTTGGGATAGTAGAGAAAGTATATGAGGCAAGGTCCAAGCCGGGCATTGAGACAAGTTCTTTAGGATTGGATACCAGTACTGGTGGGGCCAGTATGGGGCAATCAGTATCATCTTTGGCTTCTCTTGTCTGACCTTTAGGAGTACCTTGGGGAGGAGAGGCAGTGGAGGAAAGGCATATACTGCTAAGCTTTTCCAGCTGAAAGATAGGGCATCCACTTTCCGGGTTGGCTGTGACAAGTCCTTGTGCAGAATCTTTTTAGTTGGTAGTTGTGAGGAGTGGCAAATAGATCTATATCCGGGCATCCCCATTTCCTTGTTATGCTGAAGACTTGTGGATCCAATTTCCATTCGTGGGGATCCATGAGGTTTCTGCTTAGTTCATCTGCCAGAGTATTTATTTTTCCTGGCAGGAATTGTGCCTGCAGATGTACCTGGTAAGTCAATGCTGTGTCCCACAAAGTCATGGCTAGTCTGCAAACGGGGTAAGAATGACTGCCTCCCTGCTTGTTTATATACCACATGACCGTGGTGTTGTCCGTCTTTATCAGTAGTTGTCCGGGATGAAGTAGGTCCTTGAAGGCTGTCAGGGCATTCTGAACAGCTAGCATCTCTTTTTGATTGATATGTAGATGCATTTGGTTTGCAGACCATGTGCCTTGAATACATCTTCCTGCTATGTGGGTCCCCCCAGGCATAATCTGATGCATCCATTGTTATTGTCTGACTGGCTGGTGGCAAAGTGAATGGCTGTCCCTTGTTCTGGTGACAAGCCTTCGCCCACCATCGAAACTCCTGCTGCAGGCAGGGAATGAGGGTAATTATTGTTTCCAGGCTGTGGCAATGTTGAGTCCAAACAAAGTACCACTGAAGTTTCCTCATATGCAGTCTCGCATATGGAATTAGTAGAATGCAGGATGCCATGAAGCCCAAAGCCTGCAGAAATTTTCTTGCAGATAACTAGGCCTTTGTTGCCAACAGGTTGAAATAGGTAGTCAGTTGCCTTTGTTTGTCTGGCATGAGATAAGCCATCTGGGCAGTTGTATTTAAGCGTGCACCCAGGAATATTATCTCTTGAGAGGGTACTAGTTTTGATTTCTTTTCGTTGACTGTGTACCCTAGGCCTGTTAGGAATCTCTTTACAAACGCCAGATGCTGTTGTAGAATGTCCTTGTTCTCTGCTTGAATGAGGCAGTCGTACAAGTAAGGATATATTTGTATTCCACTTTGTCTGCAGAATGCAATTACTGGCGCCAAGCACTTTTTGAAGACCCTGGGCGCAGTAGATAAGCCAAAGGGCAGTGCAGAGAATCGGTAGTGCATTGAGCCAGCTTTGAATCTGAGGTATCTTCTGCATGTTTGTCTGATTGGGACATGCAGGTATGCCTCTTTTAGGTCTAAAGTCACAAGACAAGCCTTCTTGCCCAGCATGGGCAGAAGTTGCTGTAGAGATAACATTTTGAATTTTGGTATATCCAGAAAAGTGTTTAGAATAGATAGGTCCAGTATTGGTCTCCAGGTCTTGTCCTTTCTTGGTACCAAGAACAGTCTTGAATAAAATCCTTGTCCCTGCTCTTACTCTGGTACTTGTTGAATGGCCCTCATGTCCATGAGGGATGAGACTTGCTTTTGTGCCTCTGCCCATTGATGTTTTGGCAGGTCTGGCCAACCATTTGTCCTTGGCAGGGTATGGAAGTGAAACTTGTAGCCTTATGACACTGTCTAGGACCCATTTGACCTAGGTTATTATGCGCCAATTTTGAGAAAAAAGTGCTAGTTTTCCCCCTAAAGGTGCTGCCAGAAGATAAGTGCTTGGAGCAGGCATGGGGAAGTCATTGGGACTGTTTCCTGTATGGCTGTGATTTGTCTTCTCCACTTTTGGAGGTAGAAGCACCCCATTGTTTAGACCTGTATGAACCTTGGGGCTGGGATCTGCCTCTTGGGCGTCTGTATCTGCCCCTTTGTGGCCTGTCTGACACTGGAAAGGACCAATGCTTTGTAGGCCAGTGTCTGCTAAATCTTGGAGGCTGTACCTGTAAGAAATCCTTAACAGTTTGCATAGATTTAGCTTTGTCCTCCATTTTCTTTAACACCTCTTCTGCTTTAACACCAAACAAGGTATCATGCTGTAATGGGGCATCTAATAATTTTGCTTTGACATGATCAGGCAGATTTTGTTCCTTTAACCAAGCATGCCTCCTGAGGACAGAACCCATAACAGCGGCTCTGCAGGAGGCCACCAAAGAATCAGAGCCACATTGCAAAGTATGCTTTCCAACTTGTTCAGCTGCATGCAATAAATCCTGCATTTCTTTGTTTTCTGCACATTCAGAATTTATCAACATTTTATGTTTAAGCAGTGACAGAATATACTGCTGATATTTGAGCATATGAAACTGACAATTTAAAGCCCTTATAGCCAAGGTAGCAGAAGTGTAAATATTTTTTCCCCATCTGTCCAATGCCCTAGAATCCCTGTCAGAGGGGGTAGGGTTTTTTGCAGCGGAAGCCTTGACCCCTTTGGGATCCTGAGAGATAGTTTCTGGGTCAGCAGCAGGGTTTTTGAAAAGGAATTTATGAGAGTCAGGGACCCTGTAGTACCTGTCCGGCTTAACAGGAGCTGGAGGTAAGGAGTCAGTAACACAGGTGGAATAGCTAGGGGCCTGTGTTGTGGTAGTAAAAGGAAGTCTCTAAGCCTTTTCTTAGATTCTGAAAAATCTTGGCTTTCCCAGTGGAAATGTTCCCTCATGGTATGCAAGGTTTCCCCAAAAGAGTAATCCTCAGGAGGACAGGCTGAAGGGACAGATTTCTTCAGCATCAGAATCCTCATAGGGAGGAAGAGAGCCATTCCTGATCCGAAGAGGAATCAGATGAAATGGAAACCTGATCTGAAGATTCATATTCTGTCTCTTGCCTAGGCCTTTTATCAGGTGGGGGATGGGAACCCCTGATCAAAGTAATTACGTCTTCGGCCATTTTGAGCATCTGTTTTTTGGGCATGGAGGCCTGTCCATGAGGCTGTTGTACTTGTTTCTTTGTCTTTAAAGGTGCTTTAGTCTTTGCCTTTGAAGCTGAAGTTGTTTTAATGTATAACTGAGTAGGTCTAAAAACACCCTCAGAAGCCGATGCCTGCTCAGCGGCTCCGGACCCATCTGAGGGAATAGTCTCCGAAGGTCCAATACCTTGAGCTTCCAGCAGCCTAGTCGACTCCACGTGGGAGTCGGTAGCAGCCTGCGAGTCTAAAGTAGTGGGCGTCAGGGGCTGTGAAGGCTCCTTAATGAGGACCGGCAACTGGCTTAGAAGAAGCATCGTCGTCGGTGTTGGACCTCTGATGCCTGTCCTTTTTTTCTTTGCGTTTCTTGTGAATTCCGGTAGTCGGATGGCTATCCGACGACATTGTATAATTAAATCTTCTGCCAAAATAGTGTAATGCAAAATTGTTCCGACGCTTAACAGTGCATTGGTTAAATCTAGCACAAAACCGACAACTAGCAACGTTGTGGTCAGGGCCTAGGCAAGGAATATAGTTAAGAATGAAAGTCCTTATGAGGTATTTCCTTCCCACAAGAAATACAATTATTAACTTTTTCTAACATCAGTCTGGAGGAAGAAAAAAGTTTCCCCAATGGGGTACTTAGCTTTTAATGAAGACTTCAGATCTGAAATTCAAACACGAAAATCTCAGGAGTCGGCCGACCGGCACTTGCGAACTGCTTACGCTTCGGGCACCATGCGGCAAAAAAGACTGAAGAAAATGGCGTCTGCTGCATCTTTTATACCCCTGGCGCACTGACGTCAGGGAAGAGGCGACAGCAACAGACGCTGGACCTAGACTTTGGAATTCAGGCTGACTGAGGGTAGCCTGCCAGCAGGATAACCCAAGTGTAATGACTGCAACAGTGAAACACAAACATCTGGGAATTCTACGGATTGGTTTAAGGTAGCATTAGAACAAACTTTGGGGACAAGGGAGTGATTAGTACGCAATGACACCCTGTCTTTGTGAAAAATCAAATACGGTGGCTTAATAGACAAGGCCTGTAGCTCCGATACCAGTCTAGCTGATGTGATAGCTACCAAAAACAAGGTCTTCCAGGACAAAAATTTTAGAGAAGATGAGTGGGAAGGTTCAAAGGGGGAAGATGTCAATTTGGACGACACAAAATTTAAATCCCAAGAAGCCACTGGTTCTTGCAGAGGTGGTCTCAGTTAGAGTGGTCCCTTTCAAAAAGGTCTCGCATAGCTTATGAGACATTAAATTGGTATCTGGAAAACCTAAATGAAAATGAGAAATTGCCGCCAATTGGACTCTGACAGTGGCAGCGGCAGATCCTTGCTGAAAAAGCAAGGAAAGAAAATCCAGAATCACAGGGATAGAAGCAGTGTATGGATCTACATTCATTCTCTGTGCCCAAATAGAAAATCTTTTCCATTTACTGCCATACAGCCTCCTAGTTGAAGGTTTATGGGAGGACATAAGAATATGTGACACTGAGGATGATACATCATGAAGCCTGACTAGGGATGGAAATGGAGCAGCCACGCTGTCAATTTGAGGGTGGAGATTGAGGGGTGTAGCGAACCCGACATGTGAGTTAATAGATCTGGAGCTGGGTCCAGAATCCAAGGATCATTCAGGAGGAAAGGCTCGAGGAAGGGGAACCAGACCTGATGAGGCCAGTAAGGAGCAATGAGGATCAACTTGCTTCCCAGCCGACTGGCTTTCTGAATCACTTTAGAAATGAGAGGGATTGGAGGAAAGGCATACAGAAGTCCCATGGGCCAATCGTGAGCCAGAGGATCTCTGGGAGTCTCCCTCGGAGAGGGAATGAGGGAAAAATAGCTGCTGCATTTGGTATTGACTGGGCTGGCAAAAAGGTCGCAGCAAGGCTGTCCCCATTTCCGGAAAATCTGATCCACTGTTTCCTGTTTCAGAGACCACTCATGATGCATTAGGATTGTCCGGCTGAGCTTATTGACTATCACGTTGGTTGTCCCTGGAATGTGCATTGCAACCAGAAAGCGCTGGGAAGAAATCGCCCATTCCCAAACGCATATGACCTCTCGACAGAGTAGGTAAGATCTGGTACCATCCTGTTTGTTGATGTACCAAACCACCCACATGTTGTCTGACTGTATCGCAATTGTCCCTAGAGGAATAAGGTCTTGAGGTGCTTGCAACACCAGAAGCACAGCCCACATTTGCAGAACATTGATATGTAGATGAGCCTTGTGTCCTTGCCATGTGCCTTGGACAGTCCTGCCAAGATAATGCCACTCCCACCCGATCTGGGAGGCATCTGTGGTCACGGGTTGGGCCGGAACAAAGGGGACACCCATGATCAGTTGACTGGGAGCTATCCACCAAAGAAGGTCCTTCTTGCATGATTCCGTCAGCAGGATAGGATGACTCAGTGGGAGATATTGGAAGGACCATTAGGAAGACAGAAGCCACTGGAGAATTCTCATGTGCAACCTGGCTAATGGTACTAATAGAATTGTGGAAGCCATAGTCCCGCGGAGCTGAAGAACCCACTTCACTTTAACTTTTCACAACAGAAGAAAACATTGAACTTGGGAGATTAAAGTTTTTGCCCTTTCGGCAGGGAGATGAGCTGTCATGTTCACTGTGTCTACCTCTGCGCCTGTAAAAATCACAGATTGAGAGGGCAATAATGCAGATTCTTTCCAATTTATGGAGGATCCCTAACTGAGCAAAAAGTTGAATCGTGGCGTCCCTGTTTTGGAGGAGTAGATGCCTTTTGGGGGCGTTCAGGAGCCAGTCATCCAAACACGGAAACACCTGGAATCCCTGACCTCTCAGGTGAGCTGTAACTACTGCCATGCATTTGGAGAACACCCTGGGGGCTGTGGTGAGACCAAAGGGCAGAGTGCGAAACTGACAGTGACTGGCTCCCAGCCGGAAGCCTAGATGGCTTCTGGACGCCTTGTCCATTTTTATGTGGTAGTAGGCGTCCTGAAGATCCAGAGAGCACATCCAAAAGTCCTTCCCTAACAATGGGAGTATAGACTGCAGTGTTACCATCTGAAACTTGTCCTTCTTCACTGATTCGTTCAGTCTGCTGAGGTCCAATATTGGCCTCCAATCTCCGGTTCGTTTTGGAACTAAAAAGAACCTGGAGTAAGTACCTGATCCAATCTGGTCTGCTGGGATGGGCTAGATGACTCTTTTTAAGAGCAACTTGTTGATCGCCACGGTTGCCTGATCCCTGTGATTGGATGGTACATCTGGGATCCTTCTAGGAACAAACGATGATAGGGAAAAGGGTACGATACAACCTCTGGTAACAACTCTTTGTACCCACTTGTCTTGGGTGATATTTAGCCAGGCTTCTTGGTACAAAGAAATGTGACCCCTGACCGGCCCTAGAGAACCGCAGTCAGGCTCCACATCAGGAGAGCTGATAAGGCTGTCCTCGAAAGGAATCACGGCCTTGTTGGTATTGCGAACCACCCTTGCCTCTAGGGTGACGTCTGCCGTTTCCTCCTCCTCTGCCTCTGAAGGAGGATTCACCTCGTGTGTCAGGAAAGACTATCTGGGACTTCTTGAACCACATTTTACCGCCCTTTTGACCTTTGGGGTATGGTCTGGAAGGAACAGTAAAACGCAATCCCATGGCAAAAGGCATCTTTCCTTCTTGCTCACACCGAGTGTGTGTGTCCTTCACCATGGAACCAAACAATGAGGAACCATCAAACGGGGTGTTGGTGAAAGTAGACTTGAACGGTTCCACAAAATTATATAAGCACATCCAGGAGTGGCGCCTCAAGGCAACTCCGGAACCCGCTGCTCTACTCGCTCCATCCGCAGCATAAGAGATAAGTCGCATGGAGGAGTTAACCACAGAATTTAAGGTGGACAACCGAGTAGAAATATTGTCAGGAACACCCTCAGTACATGCACCTTGTATGGAATCTCCTAACTCCTTGAGGAGATCCCTCTGAAACCTCGTAAAATGCGTGAGATAGTTCAGCGAAGTGTAAAGGCCGCTGAACTAAAGATACGCTTCCCAAATATGCCCATCTGTCGAGACTCCTTGTTTGGCGGATGAACAGATGAAGTCTCCGCCAACTCCTTCTTCGTGGCCGCTGCCGCCACCACCATGGCATCTACAGGAACGCCCATGGACAAGGACTCTTTACCAGGAGGGGCAGACAAGAATTTGTTCAGTCTCCTGGGGACTGGCTCCACAGTGTCAGGAGTATCCCACACCTTTCGAATAACTAGATCCATCAGTTCATCAAAAGGTGGAGACAACCAAGAGCCAGAAGGTTGAGACCCGAAAGCCTTCAGGTACACCGACTCCTCATCAGAAGGGTTGCACCTCTGCCTAAGGATCTCTAAAATGTCCACAAAGGAGACATCATCAGACGACGACTTGGGGGACCCTTCCGACTCCCCGAGGTCAGCCGAGGTCAGCCGAGGTCAGTACCCAATGTCAAAGACTCATCCTGGGAGTCAACATATTTTCTCTTACATAACCTCTTCCGGGAAGGCTCCTCGGAAGAACATTCTGTGGAAGCCTCGGAAGAGTGGGGGCCACCAGCCGATGGCTCCTGAGGCTGCGGGTCTCTGCTGTCTCCAGAGAGAGTAGGGGCTGAGACTGAAGTGGGTGCTCTCAGGGGAAGAGTGCTGGTGCCACTGGTAAGGGGCTGGAGAATGAGACAGCATGCTCATCATCTCAAATGCCGACCTCTCCGGCTCCAAAGAGACAAGGGTCGGCAGTGGAGCCAGAGCTGTCGGCTCCGAAACAGATGCAAGGTCCAAGCTCACCCTATCCGAAGCACCAAGAAGAAGGCTCGGAACTGAAGATCAATTCCAACCCTCCCGGTCAGTGACGACAGGACAGCTTCAGCTCCTGGACACGACGGACGGCACTGAGCATGTCAGAGCCGAACCCGGCTCCAAGGCAGCAACCAAGTGAGCTGGAGCTGGCATTTCCTCCGTTGGCACCAAGCACTCCGGCTCCAAAAGGCCAGTATGGCTTGGAGGAAGAATAGCAGACAAGGGCAAAGCTGGGCCAAGTGGCTCCGGAGCTGACTGGGTCGGAGCCAACAATAATTTTGGTAAGGCAGACGACTTCAGGAGTCTCAGCACTACCCTCTCCACATCTTCTTCTGAGAGGCTCCTGGAAGACCTGGAAGACATAGTAGGGTACCTTAACCTGGGGGGCACTGGAGACTTAATTGTTACGGAAACCGGTATGGAGCTTACAGACCGGCTCCGAGTAGCAGAGTCAACTGCTGTATCAATAGGTTCAGAGATCGGCTCCGAAACACCTGTAACAGACTTTGACACCACCATGATGCTCTCCTTCGGCTCCAAATGCTGAGGAATCGAGGAGGCGGACTTGGACTGTTTCAACTGTTCAGAAGGTGGCTCCGAGACACCAGCCAGTGCCGGAGAAGGCCTTTTTGAGGATTTTGATTTCCCTGACTTAGAGGAAGGTGAAGAACTGTATAGTGCTTCCTCAAAGCATGGTTTCAATAGACCCTTGAGCATGAGTTTGTTCTTTCTCTCCAGTAACACTCTAGGAGAGAAAGCATGGCAGAACAAGCATGATTCCTGCAAGTGGATGGCCCTTAGCCAGTAGACACAGCTACTGTGGCCATCCGTTAAAGACATCTTTTGGGAGCATTTCATGCACTTTTTGAACCCCGAGAGTTTATACTCCTTACTTTCCTTAGACATTATTATACACACAAAACCCAGAGATTGAAAGAGAGAAAAAGGAGGACTGGGTCCTCTAACTTAAACAGGCCTAGCCCAGTGTAGAGAAAGCTAGGTCTTCTAATTTAAACAGACCAGAAAGGAAAGCCCACTCACACAAGAGAAACAGTAAATTACACAATATATTTCTAAGAACAGGTGGTATACTAGGGGACTGCAATCCTAGTAAATTCACAAGTGGATCCCCACCAAAAACAAACAATCTCAATATAGCAGAAAACTAACTGCCAACGGTGACCAAAAAAGGTCAGAATAACAACAGACAACATTAGCCCCTGTTGACTAAGAGCGGAAAACTGCCAAAAACTAATACTCTACCGAATAATCACAAAATGCGCAACAGCGCCTAAAACTAACTGGCACACAGGATACCAATAACCACTAGTAAACTAAGTTGCACTCAAAAAGGGCAATCAATAAAACTGCCTAATATATTAGCAACACTAAATATACAATAAAAGTTCTAATAAAGCATTGAAATACAATACTGAATATAAAGAATTTGAAAAACTTAGCCAGGGCCAAGAGAAGCACAACCAAACTCGTCGACGCGGCAAACGAGATCTGGGGATTGTACTGGTGCACCATGGGATACCTGCTTAGCCACAAGCCAACCAGAAGTCTTCCAGCTTGTAAATCAGCTGAGACGGAGCAGAGGATCAGCTCCGACCCCATATGTAAAAATGAAGGTGAGATCGGACTACCTATCATCATCTGTTACCGCAACAGTGTTCCTGTGATGCAGGCTCTAAATCTCAGAGCGATTCAGACAATGTTCCCATTCCAGAACGTGTCTTGATTCCCACTACTATTTCTGAGAATGTTCATAATGTCCCCAAGGTTGAACATTCAGCAGAGACAATCCCAATTGCTAACTCTAATTCCAATTTATATGTCACACGATTTGGTCGTATTTCCAAGCCCAGTGTAAGACACACAGCACCTTGGACATAGTTGTATATATGCACCTAGTTTTGTATAATTGCATGACGGAAAATTACTTTCTACCTACAGCATGTCAGTCAATACTGTCAACGTCATTTCCCAAAAAGGGAGGATGTAGAATAACAGGTGTGTTGTACCTTTAAGAAGCATTTCTAAGACCTGAACATGCATATAAATGGCAGGAATGTGCTAGATTTAGTGCCATTTTGTGAGTAGAGCCAGAGTGTGAACATCTATGTATGAAACAGCTAGTTTGTCTGAAAAAGTTTTGTTATAAAATGAAACGAAACAAAAGCACTAATATTATGTTTTAAGTTGTTGAGCTGGATTTGTCAGAATCTCGGTGGCCTTGCTTGTTTTTTTATTAGTTTGTATATATGTTTGTGTTTGTATAACATAAAGCTGCTTGAACAGAACCCCCTATGTTCGCCTACTTTATCCTGTCTAGATGAGGGACACAGTCCCCACTTTACTTATCCCTTATTAGGCCAATCATTCAATACAATGCAACCTACAGAATGCACTTCACCAAGCACCTAAAGTAGCAGTTCCATACCAAAAAGATCTAGGATCATAGTACCCTTAGTCGCTCTGAAGCTCTGTCACTCTACTCATTGTCATAAAGACTGCTGAAGAATGATCTCGGTTTAGCTTTCTTTACAGTAAATGACCCAGCACTCTTTGAACTCCTTCACTTAAATAGAACTACTATGTATGCATGTATTTATTCATTTATTCCTTGTAGAATTTGTTAGTCCTGCTAGGCTAGTGGCCTGTTTTCAGTGAAGTCCCAAGGAGGTAGTCACACTACTAGAGAAAATTTGGCCAGGGCATCAGTGAACTTCCCCTACTCTTGATTTCAATGGGTGCTGTGGGATCTTTTACATCCACCTGAACTACAATCACGTCCAGCATGTTGGACTTCATTTTAATATCTCAGCTGATTGATGACACAGCGGTGCAGCACCCTCATCTTATGCACACTGCAGTATCAGCAATCCATCTGCCAGGTGTGGGCATAGAACCCACAGACATGTGCACTAAAGGCAAGTATGCTATCTGTTGTGTCACTGAAACAAGTGGTAAAGCAAACACCTGTTCTAGATACCTAAACCAACACCATCACATCAACAAAACCAGATGGTGTGATAGATACCTAACCCAATGTATATCCTGTTTCTAGAGTACGCTACCCTTGCCTATCAAGCAGAGTACTTCAGTAACCTTTAAAACCAGTCTGAATGACTAGATGAGTAATTTGCAATCACCTACAAATTAGGTCAGCTAGAGGCCCCTCACACTTCAGAGAGGCAGATGCCAAAAAGGAGTGATCCCAGGACCAATCCCAGACAGACTCCACTGGTGATTGGACTCTTTGTAGAAGGGGATTCCCCAATTCTAACTTCCTAAGTCCTGTCTGAGTCAGCTGGCTATCCATTGGGTGACAAAAGGGTCTATACCCAACTTGTTGATTTTGTCAACAATACCCAAGTGATGTTTTGTGTCAAATGCCTTGGCCAGGTAAAGGCAGTCAGAGTGAACCATTCTGCCCTTGCCCACTGCTTTGGTAAACTTCTCACACACAAGTGTACTATGTTCATACATGGATCACTAATGCAATAGCCTAAGCTATTTGGGTAGATGTGGCTTAGACATGAGTAACTAAAAAGGAAGGAAGCCAATAATCAAGAATGCAAGGAGCCCCTGGAGCTGCCCCTGGTAAAGCCAGCTCCAGGACTGGAAAAGGAATACAGTTTGTAGTGCTTTCCAAAATGTGAATACGGGACCATGGTGTTGCCTCTAGAATGACTCCATAGTTTTTCAGAAACCCGCCAAAGAAGCCAACACCCTTGCTGAAATGGTTGTAACCCTGCTTTGAAGTACCTGAATGTAACAAAAGATAACAGCAAGAGACAATAGTCTACAAATAATCAGCTTAGTCACAGGGTATCCTTTCCTCTTATTTTCAGAGAAGACAAACAACTAGTCAGCTTTCCTGAAAGGTTGAGTTTTATCTCAGAAGTAGCTGAGCTGCCAGTGTTCATCCACAGAGTAAAGAATTAATTCCCTCTTTCATTGGATTACAAAAGAAGGCTGGGAGATTCAATGGTCTGGCTTAAAGTAAATTCTGAGGCAACTTTAGGTATATAGGTAGGATTTGTTCTCAAAGAAACCTTGTCCCTAAAAAAAAAAAAAAAAAAAAAAAAAAGGGCGTACTGAATCACCATTCGTGCTTATAATTCAAACACTCTCCTACCAAATGTCAGAGCAATCAATCAGTAAAACAGATTTCCATGTCAAGAATCTTAAAATCCAGCCTCATGAATTGGTACAAATGGAGATAAAGATTTTCAAGTACTAAACTGAAATCTCAAGGAACAGTCACTTGTTTCCTAGGTGGGCAGTAGGGTGCCAGAACCATAGTGTGAGGGCTCTCCCATTTTTACAGCTGCAGGTTGACCAGGAGGCTTCAACAATAAACTTCACTCTGTGGTGCAAGGGTCTTCTCCTTTAAGGAGGACCATGCGTGGGCTGCATGCACGCACACCAATGCAGATGTAAACATATTCCGCACTCATGTGTGGAACCTAAGCTAGCAGTTTCATCAAGACAGAAGGCAAATGCGTGTGTGAGCGTTTGGCAGTTTGGTTGAGAAAGAAGGTAAGTGTGCGTGTCTTTGTGTAATTTAAACCATTCATTTTTGTATGAGAGAGAAAGTGTGTGTGTGTGTGTGTGTGTGTGTGTGTGTGTGTGTGTGTGTGTGTGTATTTACGTGTCTATGCCAGCTTATATAGTACTAAACAGTGCACAATTGAATAATTAATCCTACAGGCACACATGTAAATGTATTGTACATGTCTGAAGTATAATTTGCAACATTTGGAACAGTATTACAGTTTTATATAAATAACCATAAGAAATAAAACACTTTACTGAAATTGATGCTCATGTTTCAAATTAGGACCAAATGCTTTTACATAGTATCTGTGGCAATTTCATATTCTAAATACATTATCTTTTAGTAGTACTTTTATTAATAATTAACCATTACAAAGGGAGTTTCAGGCACCACATATTCCACTTTTAAAAAGCTGCTTTTAAAATCTACTTTCAGCTACTTCCTGCCTGTGTTATACTGCTAAAAGAAATTTCTGGGACAGCTGGCTTCATTATAACAACCCCCCACAAAGAAGCTGTATTTTGTTTATCATTTTGGTTGAACAGAGCTTGTCAGTGATTGCCTACAAAATAAGAATATACACTTAATAGCTTTAGAGTTGTATCTAGTTTCTGAGAATGGTTTGTTTATTAGTAGTCATCTATACATGATTAATGTTAAAGAAAACTTTTCAGTGAGTAAAAACAAATAGTGACAGTGAAAGTACTTGTTTATAAAATCAGGATCAGTGGTAGTCCAGTCATTTAGATATTTGAGGAGCACAGTTCAGTGTGAAAGAAACAAGAATATCAGAAATTAAAATGCATGTCATAACTATCCAAACAAGACACTTATGACATTGTAAAACGTGGAATACACACACAATTCAAGTAGAAACCCTAATCAAAAGGAAATTAATATAAAATTTTGAATATTGTGTCAAGACCGTGGTTAAAATAGTAATTAAAATAATCTGCATAAACAGTAAAGAACAGTACCAGTATTTTTTGTGGACTCAAGTTAATGATGAGAATGAATGAAAGCACATGAACTGACATCATCTACAGCAGGGACAATCACGTGTTGAAGAGCTGAATGACGCTGTCAGTATTGGTTTGGAACTGGTTTGTGTGGTGAAATAGCCCTCTGAAAATTTATATTTTGTTTTTGCAGAATAACACAGTGGGAAGATGGCCTGCAAAGGTTGTTATGCAAACTATGAAACATGGTGATCACAAAAAAACAGACGGCTGCAGTTCTCTGAGTTGCAGCTTATATTAAGCCAATGACATATATGTATATATGCTTTATAAAAGTGTGTGTGTATGTATGTGTATGCAATTTAAATTAGCCATTCTGCTAGTATGAGAGATAAAGTGCATATGTGTGTCCGTGTATTACTGTGTTAGAGAGTAGGTGTCTATATGGAATTTAAACTAGCTGTTTGCTGCTTTATGAAAGAGAAGGTGTGTGTGTGTGTGTGTGTGTGTGTGTGTGTGTGTGTGTGTGTGTGTGTGTGTGTGTGTATTGCTGCTGCGTAAGAGTAGGTGTGTGTATATTTGTGTTGCTGTGTGAGAACAGAGAGGACAGGTGTGTGTGCATTATTTAAACTAGTGTTAATTGCTACATGAAACAGAAGGTGTGTGTGTGTGTGTGTGTGTGTGTGTGTGTGTGTGTGTGTGTGTGTGTGTGTGTGTGTGTGTGTGCGCACGTGTTATGAGTGAGTGTGTGTGTGTGTGTGTGTGTGTGTTGCTGCTGAGTAAGGGAGTAGATGTGTGTGTATCTGTGTTGCTGTGTGAGAAGAGAGAGGACAGGTGTGTGTGCACATTATTTAAACTAGTGGTTCTCTGTTTCTATATGAGAGAGAAAGCACACGTGTGTGCTGTGTGAGAGAGGAGGAGTATATGGAATTTAAACTAGCGTTAATTGCTACATGAAAGGGAAGGTGTGTGTTTGTGTGTATGTGTGTGCGCGTGAGTGTTTAACATAACTCTCAACTGTCCAGATTTAGGCTCATAGCTTTGGTCTGTCTCTCAAAATTTGTGGGTTTCTGGCAAATCAGGGAGAATTGAATTCATTAAATGACATACATACAAGTTCCAGACTTCATATCCTTCAGAAAATACATGCGAACACAAATTCTGTTATTCTAGCAACTTACAAAGTTAAAAAAAAATATGTCCCTGTTTTGGGCCATTGTATCCCCATTACTTCAGGCTTTGTCCAGATTTCTTGCAAAGGTATGTGTACCTCTCAACTGTTCAGAATTTTGCAGAATGTCCTCATTTTTCCCTCATATTTTGGACCTATTCTGCAACATTTGTGGCTTTCTGTCAAATCACTAAGGATTGAAATAACTAAAAAATGTCAGTGTACAGCTCAGATTTGTCTCTCACACCATTTCCTTCAGAAAAGGCATGCTAAGACCAATGGTGTTATTGTAGCACCTTTCTAAGTCTGTAACAGTAATACTTAAAATCTGTCCTCGTTTTTGGACTTTTGCCCCCATAATTTCAAGCTTTGTCCAGATTTTGTATGCTAAGAGGTAGAGGGGGAGGGCAGTTTAGTTAATTAACTTGATCAGGTTTGACCCTGTAACTTGGTTACAGGAGACAAGAGCCTGAATTCTCTACACCAACTACCAGACTGCGAAGGAAATGTGAGCTTCATTGGAGACAAGAGCCTGAATCCTGCACAACTACCAGACTGCTGACAGAATTGTGAGTCTGAGGTTTCAGTACATTTTCAGAGAACTGAGTTTCAGTACATTTTCTAGGGATTAGGAGTTTCAGTTCATTTTCATGGAATTGTGAGCTTGAAGAGAAGAAAGTTTACTGCTGCTCATGCCAAGTTTGTTTTCAATGTGTAACTAACTGTTTTGTATATCAAATGGCAGTCAATGTCTGTGCTGTAGAATTTGAATGCAGTGTTAGTAGCATAACTGTCTTTGGTGCAGAGGGCTGTAGATTCTACTCCCACACCATGTAGATGGAGTGCTGGATATTGAAGTGCCCATTTGATTGCCAATTATTTGGTGCATTTTAAGTAGTGATATGGGTTCTACACTCCTAAGTATGTCCTCTTTTGTATGAGATGCCTAATAACTATGAATTTGTCAGTTTGTCAGTCATTTCCCTATTGCAATATTACCAGCTTACCAATTTTTTAATGTAATATAGACAATTCTTCAGGGGCAGCTGGCACTGAATTTGATAAAACACGGAAATGTAAAGTTGTTTGAAGGTAGCAACCTCTTCATTACTTACAGATCTATTTAATGTGGAATTATTTGGATGACTTTTACTTCTGCAGAGATTGTGCTTACTGACTGATACTGTTGGATTGTAATGACAGAATCATGAGTGGACTTTTATGGTTGAAATTTTCTGAAATGGGTAGTTCCGTAATTTTTTCATACAATTTGTTTCACTGCTTATTAAAAGAATGTTTAAAACTATAAACTTAAAACACATTCTAACAAGTTGTGCTGTATTATACAAGGAACATAATTTAATAGAATCAGGAAGGTGAATCAGAACACATACATGTACGCATGGCCCTAAAACATGTGTGCAAAGAGTCTATGGTTTGAAAACAGCCCAAAGGTAAACTTGATCCTCCACCAGCCAGTTGCATTGTCTAGGACTGTAGGTTTTCAAGCCGTTTCAATGAATGAGAGTTTCAAAGGCAGAGAAGTTTACTGTTCATGCTAAGTCTGTTTTCATTGTGAGACTGTATTCCTTGTTTAGCAAATGGCTATCCGTGTTTGTGTTATTTTATTTCAATATATGTAATCATTGTAAAAGTAAATAAGAGAGTATGCACACTAACAGGTTTGAACGGTGTAACTGTGGAGAAACAGCTAAGTAATGGGACACTGGAATGGCAGGGGAGGGGGATGCTGCTGGGGGGGTAAGAGGGTTGCTGCAGGAGGGGCTGCTCTGGGGGTGGGTGGGGGGTCTGACCTCTTACCCTGCCTAGGGCCCCATTTGATCATGATCCAACAATGGTATTTTGCAGTACTTATTGTAAACTATTGGAAGCTGGAATGAAACAATGAAATTAATGTTGTGTAAGAACATACCATAACCTTAGATGTCCTTCTCTTCTATATGCTGCTGTACTCATGATATCAGGGAGTTTGCCTCTGGTGAACTCTCGTACATCCAGTCATTATATCAAAGTTAAAAGATACCATTAGGGTGTACATAACATCCTGCGCCTCTCTCTCAGACGTCAGTCATAAACGGACGTCGGGTATAAAGCGGACGTCAGCACGCACCTTCCTCAGAACTGAATACCACCAGAATTAGCGACTACAGAGTAGGTACAAGAAAAGTACAGTTGTGTACACTTACCATAAATGTAGATGTTAGAGTGTATTCACTGTTGGAGTCATCACATTTGGGTTATCTGCTTGCAGTAGCCTTCAGTCAGCCTGATTATCAAAGTCTTGGGTCCTGCGTCGGTTGATGTCCCATTTTCCATGACGTCAGGTAGTCAGGGGTATAAAGCATGCAGCCGACGCCATTACATCAGTTTTTCTTGTCCCAGATGTCAGGTGCCCCCCTAATGGGAAGCAATTAAATATAAAATTTAGATCCCTCAGAACCACAAGGGCGGGAGACTTAAACCTTGACACGGTTATAAATAGAACGTGCTGGAGGGACAGATTCATCACCCAGAGACTCCCTATGCTGTGGAACAAAATCCCGGTACATGTGAGGCAGAGCACCTCGCTGGCCTTGTTCAAGAGGAATCTTGACCAATGGATGGGAGATCGCAGATATAGCCCAGGGATTACTTCAGTGTCACTGCTTGACAGAGGCACAGAAAAATGATAGGCATAGTTTTTATTCAAACTAAAGGGGTGGCGAAAGCCACATAACTATGGGCTAGGCTTATAAATGCCCTTGGGCAGATAGCCTAGTATGAACCTATGAACCTATAAATATGCAAGGTTATATCTCCAACAAAAAAGCAAATACACCAAAAAGCTTTTAAGCATAGTAAAAGAGAATAGAGATGTAGCCAGAAAGAAGTCAGGGGAGAGAGGGTAACCAGGACTGAAATAGTGAATACACTCGAACATCTACATTTATGGGAAGTGTACACAACTGTACTATGTTCTTCATGTTTCAGTGTTGCAGTCATCACATTTGGGTAGATTCACTAAGCTAAGGATGGGAGAAGGAATTTAGATAGCATTAGGACCAGCTATATAAGTCCCTACAAGACAGAAGTGGCAAAACCTGCTCTGGATTTAGAGAAAGTAGGCAAATGGTAATGCTTGGTGAAAGTATGTACAAAACAATGCAATTAACCATAGGTAAAACTGCCCTACAGTTTGTAGCATGCTACAGACCACCCTCTCAAACTCAGGAAACCCACACAGCCTTCCTGAAGACACTGGAGAGTATGAATGTCTCTCCAAACACCATCATATTGGGTGACTTCAACTACCCAAACATAGACTGGGAACATTACTCAAGCCCAAACACCCTAGCCCAAAGGTTCCTGGAGTTCATAAACTCAAATGCTATGGAACAACTAGTCACCATTCCCACAAGAGGAGAAAATATACTAGACCTGATCATCACAAACATGGGGACAAAATGCTCCACACCGGAAGTATATCCCTCATTGGTGAGATCAGACCATAAATTCATCTCACTGGAGATCCACATCCCACCCCCAACCCCAGCAAAAAAGACCACAGTGAAGAACTTCTCAAAAGCAAACTTCACACTTCTTAAGACTGGAGTGGTATCCTTCAAGGCCCCGAGCCAGTGGAAACCACAACCCACGCTGCTGAAACCCTTACAAATGCCTTCTACGAGCACCTCCAGGAATGTATGGATCAAGCAATCCCTAATAAAATCAAGACCCTTTCCACCAAAGGCAGGCGCCAGTGGACCCCAGCCATAAACAAACTCTACAACAAGAGGAGAAAGCTACTACATGAGAGCAAAATCCCTAAAGGAAGGCATCTCTGATCACTACTAGCAAAAACTACGATCACTCATAAAATCATCCAAGGCCAACTTTGAGAGAAAAATCGCTAATGACACAAAAGACAATCATAAGGCCTTCTTTAGCTATGTTAGAAACCTGGGTGGAAACTCCCAGATATGCTCAGAATTAGTCCAAAATGATACAAAAATCACTGAACCCACAGACATTGCCAACATACTGGCAGACGGGTTCAGTGCAAATTTCTCCCTCCCTCCCCAAAAGGAGAAATATCTATCCCACCAGAGTCTAGCCTCCCAAACATCTCAGATGCCCAGGTGAGAGCTGCTCTCTCTAAAGCAAAAACACAGCATCAATGGGACCGGACGGTGTCCCCGGCTGTGTGCTACGAACTCAATGAGGAACTAAACCCACACATAAGGCTGCTGTTTAATCTTAGCCTTACTACAGGATCGTACCCAAAGAATGGCGTCACGGCAACTGTGGTCCCACTCCACAAAGGCGGTGCTTCTACGGACCCTGGAAATTACCACCCATAAGCTTGGCGAGCCTTGTCTGCAAAGCTATGGAGAGGATCATAATGGAACTCATAAATAAAGACATTGGGGACCTACAGACACTGGATCCTACCCAATTTGGCTTTGTCAAGGGCAGATCCTGCCTCTTGAACTTGGTCGACTTTTTTGAAACAGTCACTAAGGCAATTGATGAGGGTAAGGCAGTTCACACAGCCTACCTTGACCTAGCAAAAGCGTTCGACACAATACCCCACTCGGGCATCATAGAAAAGCTCACCAGCTTAGATGTAAACCCATATGTCACAAGATGGGTTGCAAACTGGCTCAAGGACAGAACCCACAGGGTTAGAGTTGCTGGTGCCATGTCAGACTCTAAGCCGGTCACGAGCGGTGTCCCACAGTCTCATAGAAATGGATAACTGGTGCCAGAGTCATGGCCTTAAGCTAAATGCCAAAAAATGTATAGTCATACCCTTTGGGAAAAACAAGGTAACCCCTAATTACCACATAGGTGGTAATCCATTAAACACGGAAGACGTTATCAGGGACCTGGGGAACCAAGTTGACAGTAACCTCTCTTTTGACACTCACATTGCCAAAGTGGTTAGGAAGACCTTCTACATTGACCACCTGATCATGAAGAAATTCACATCCAGATCAGGAGAGGTCATTGTACCCCTGTACTCTTCACTTATCAGACCAATGATTAAGTACAACGCCCCATTCGGAATGTACCTTACCCGACACCTGCAGCAGTTGGAAAGACCCCAAAAGTTCCTCACCAAAAGGATAAAGGGGCTCAAACATATGTCATACGCTGCCCAACTGAAGAAACTCCAGCTCTATTCAGTCGCATACTGTCTGCTCAGAGGTGATCTGTGCCTGACATACAAGGCCATGTCCAACCCGGAATTAATGGACATGCTCCACCTCAAAAATCCAAATCCACCAGAGCCACGAGCAAGAGACTTAAACCTCAACACGGATATAAATAGGGCGTGCTGGAGGGACAGATTCATCACCCAGAGACTCCTACACTATGGAACAGAATCCCAGTCCATGTGAGGCAGAGCCCCTCACTGACTCTGTTCAAGAGAAATCTTGACGAGTGGATGGGAGATCGTAGGTTTACCCCGGGAATCATCTCTGTGTCACTGCTGGACAGAGGCACAGCAAACTAATGGGTATAGTATTCTCATCCTAAGGGGTGGTAAAAGCCACACACTCTGGCTAGGCTTATAAATGCCCTAGGGCAGATAGCCTAGTATGAACCTATGAACCTATAAACTCCAGGTAGCAGCTTCTAGGATGTCCCTGGTAGGGACACCTCTGTGAAAGGCAGTAGAGGTAGATACAGCCCTGGTTGAGTGCGGTCTTATCCCCGCTGGGACGGGTTTTCCATGGTGCTTATAGCAGAAATTAATGCAATGGCCTATCCATTTAGAAATGGTTTGCTTTAAAATGGCCTTCCCCTCTGCCCCTGCAGCAAATGACACCAGCAGTTCAGATTTCCTTTAAGGTTTAGTCCTGTCCAAGTAAAATCTAAGTTGTCTGTGCACATCTAAGGAGTGCAGTATACATTTCCCTTTGTTCTGTGGATTAGAAAAGACGGTTGGCAGATGAATGGACTGATAAAGAGCCACACTGGATACCACCTTGGGCATGAAGGAGGGGTTGGTCCAGAGGGACACCCTGTCCGCATGAAAGATGATGAAAGGCTCCAGTGCCATAAGGGCCTGTAATTCAGATACCCTTCTTGCTGAAGTGATTGCTAAAAGGAAGGCGGTTTTCCAAGAAAGGAATTTTAACTCTGAACTTGCAGCTGGCTCAAACAACGTTAATGTCCCAGGCTGGAGTTGGGGCTCTCCTGGGGGGTCTTAAATTTTTGGCCCCTCTGAGGAACTGCTTAAGCAATGGATGAGAGAAGAGGGGTGGTTCTGTGTTGTAATGAGCTGAAATGGCTGAGGCATGAATTTTGATGGAGAGAAAGAAAGGCCCTTGCAAAGCATCTCAGTTAAGTATTGAAGAATCTGAGGTAAATTGGGCACTGCTGTGCCCATCCCTTGAGTTTGGTTCCAGGAAAAGAATCATTTCAATTTTACAGCGTAAGATTTTCTAGTACTAGGCCTCCTTGTCTCCAAAATGACATCCAACGCTTGTTTACTGAGGGATGGTAACTGACAGGTCAAGCAATTAGCCAGGCTGCCAGGTTCAGGATTTGAAGCCAAGGATGAAGAATCTGTCCCTCCTACTGGGACAGCAGGGTAGGGGATCTGAGGCAGGTGCCATGGTGCCAGCAGTGACACACTGCGCAAGAGGGGGTACCAGTGTTGGCGTGGCCAGACTGGTGCAATCTGTACCGTCCTTGGTTTGTCCCATTTGATCTTTAGTAGTATTTTGGAGAGGACAGGCAGAGGAGGAAAGGCATAAACTGATAGATTTTTCCAGTTGAAGGACAGGGCATCCACTTTCCAAGCTTGTTTGTGGGGAGCCCTTGTGCAGAATTTGTCCAATTGGTAGTTCTGGGGGGAGGCAAAAAGGTCTACATCTGGGCTGCCCCATTCGTTTATCAACATGTTGAAAGTCTTTGGTTCCAGTTTCCACTTGTGTGGGTCCATGAGATTTCTGCTTAGTTTGTATGCCTGTGTATTTAGCTTTCCTGGCAGGAATTGAGCCTGTAAATGCACTTGGTAGCTCAAGGCTGTGTTTCACAAAGTCATGGCTAGTCTGCAGAGGGGGTATGAATGGGTCCCCACCGCTTGTTTATGTATCACATAACAGTGGTGTTGTCCGTCCTTACCATTAATTGTCCTGGAAGAATGTGGTCCTTGAAGGCTGTCAGACCATTCTGTACAGCTAACATTTATTTTAGATTGACATGCAGGTACATCTGACTTGGGTTCCATTTGCCCTGAATGCACTTCCCTGCCAGGTGAGCCCCCTATGCACAATCTGATCCATCTGTTAGGGTTTGGGCAGCAGGGGGTAGAGTGAATGGTAGTCCCTTGTTTTGGTGGCAGGCCTCTGCCCTCCAAAGGAACTCTAACTGTAGGCAAGGTATGATAGGAATCATGGCTTCTAGATCCTGAGAATGTTGACACCATAGGCTTTTTAGATACCAATGTAGTTTCCTCATATGCAGTCTTGCACATGGAATTAGGATAATGCAGGAGGCCACGAACCCCAAGGCTTGCAGTATTTGCCTTGCAGATAGCAAGGTTTTTGTGGCCATTAGTTTGAAGTAAGCTGTCAAATGAATTAGTTTCTATGGCATGAGGAAAGCCATATGGGAAGTTGCGTTCAAGCTTCCTCCCAGAAATATAATTTCTTGACAGGATACAAGATGTGATTTATTTTCATTTATGGTGTACCCCACACAAATTAACACCTTCTGTACAACGCCAGATGATTCAAAGGTATGTCCTGGCTTTCTGCCTGAATTAGACAATCATCCAGGTATGGGTAATGTTGATGCCATAGGCTTTTAGATACCACTGTAGTTTCTTCATATGGAATTAGAAGAATGCAGGAGGCCATGAACCCCAAGGCCTACAGTTCTTGTCTTACAGAACTTGTCTTACAGATACCAGGGTTTTTTTGGCCACTTGAAGTAGGTTGTCAAATGAATTTGTTTCTCTGGCGTGAGGGAAGCCAACTGGGAAGTTGTATTCAAGCTTGCTCCCAGGAATATAATTTGTTGACAGGGTACCCAGTTGCGATTTCTTTTCGTTTATGGTGTACCCCAGACAAGTTAGAACCCTTTGTACAAAGGCCAGATGATTCAAAAGTATGTCCTGACTTTCTGCCTGAATTAGACAATTGTCTAGGTATGGGTATATTTGAATATTTGTCTGCAAAATGCAATAACTGGAGCTAGGCACTTTGTGAATACCCTCGGTGCAGTAGATAAGCCAAAGGGCAGTGCAGGGAACTGACAGCGCGTGTAGCCTGCTTTGAAGCGTAGGTATCGTCTGCAAGATTCCCTGATTGGGATGTGCAGGTATGCTTCTTTTAAATATAGTGTTGCCAACCAGGCATCATTGCCTAGCATAGGAAGTAATTGGAGAAGAGTCAGCATCTTGAATTTCGGAATCTCCAAAAAGGTGTTGAGTAGACCGGTCCAGGATAGGATGCCATGAATTGTCTTTTCTGGGTACCAGGAAAAGTCTTGAGTAGAGTCTTTGTCCCTTTTCCTCTTCTGGTACCAGTTGAATAGCCCCCATGCTTAAGAGAGAAGGTACTTGTTTTTGGGCCTCTGCCCACTAATTTGTAGGTAGGACTGGCCACCTTCTTGGTGTTGGCAACGTGTGGAAGTGAAATCTGTATCCTGGGACACTATATTTAAAACCCATTTGTCCTGGGTAATGAGTTTCCAATTCGTTGCATGAAGAGCAATCTCCCCCCCCCCCCAAAGGGGCAGTCAGTTGATAAGTGCTTGGAAATTTTAAAAGGTAGTCATTGAGACAGTTTACCATAGTCTTACTATTCCCAGATTTGGAAGTGGAGGCCTCCCACTGCTTAGTTCTGTGTATCCCCTGGGACTGAAACCTGGGGTTTTTGCTGTGTCTGGGTTTGGCTTGAGAAGACCTGGAAGGGGCTGGAAAGGACCAATTAGAGGGTCAGTGCCTATTAAATCTAGGAGGCTGAACTTGTAAACAATCTTTAACAGTTTGCATAGATTTAGCTTTATCTTCCATCTTTTTAAGAACTTCCTCAGCCTTGTTGCCAAACAGGAGGTCCTCATTTAAAGGAACATCCAACAATTTAGCTTGCACATGATCAGGCAAAGATTGCTCCTTAAGCCAAGCATGCCTTCGGAGCACAGACCCAGTAACTGCATCCCTGCAAGAAGCCTCTAATGAATCAAAACCACATTGCAAAGTATGTTTTCCAACTTGTTCAGCAGAATGCATTAAATCCTGTAATTCTTTATTTTCCACACAGTCAGGAATCAACATCATTTTCTGTTTAAGCAGTCCAATAACATGTTGCTGATACTTTAACATATGAAACTGGCAGTTTAAAGCCCTAATGGCCAAGGTTGCAGAAGTGTAAACATTCTTACCCAATCTATCCAGCGCCCTGGAGTCTCTATCAGAAGGGGTAGGATTTTTAGCAGTAGAAGCCTTAATGCCCTTGGGCCCCTGTGAAATAGTCTCTGGATCTGCAATAGGATTGTTAAAAAGGAAATTGTGGGATTCAGGGACCCTATAGTATCTGTCAGGTTTTCTGGGAGCAGGAGGCAGGGAATCAGGGGCCAAAATAGATTCTGAAAAACCATCATCAACAATGTCTAGTACAGGAGGAATAGCTAAAGGCTTATGCTGAGGTAGGAGAAGGAAATCCCTAAGACTCTTTTTTTGAATCAGAAAAATCCTGGCTTTCCCAGTGGAAATGCTCCCTTAGAGTATGTAAAGTTTCCCCAAAAGAAAAATCCTCAGGAGGGGAAGCAGAGGGAATGGAGTCTTCTGCATCAGAATCTTCATAAGTAGATAAGGGCAAATCCAGATCATCTGAAGAATCAGAAAAAACAGAATCCTGATCAGAAGATTCATAATCAACTTCAGTCCTAGGCCTCTTAGAAGGGGGGGGGGGGGGTGGCTACCCCTGATTAGAGTTATTTGATCTTCAGCCATTCTTATTTGTTTTTTAGGCATAGAGGCCTGAGCATGTGGCCTGGGCGTCATTTTTTTAGGCATGGATCAAGATTTAGGCCTAAGTAAAGAAGGAGGCGTCAATTTATTATGCAAGTCCACAGGCCTGAATACACCCTCAGAAGCTGGTGCCTGCACAGCGGCTCCGGACCCATCCAAGGTTGAGACATCCGCAGGTTCCATAGTTGAAGCATCTCGCAGCATACTAGACTCTGAATGGGTCTCAGTAGAGGCCTGCGAATCAAATGTAGCGGGTAACAGGGGTTGCGAAAGCGCCTCACTGAGTATCGGTGAACTGGCGACTGGCTTAGGAGAAGTGTCGTCGGCAGTTTTGGACCTCGGTGGCCTGTCTCTGTCTTTATCTTTGCGTTTTTTCAGCATCCTGGTAGACGACATTTCTGGATAATTAAACCGAAAAACAAAAAATTTAGAGGTGAAAATATACAGACAACGGATAGTGCGCTGATTAAATAAAGCACCAAACCGGCAGCAAGGTACCTTGTGGTCAGGGCCTAGGCAAGGAATACAGTACGAATGAAAATCTTTATGAGGTATTTGCTTTCCACAAGTAATGCAATTATTAAATTTTACTGACATCGGTAAGGAGCAAGAAAACGTTTCCCCAACAGAGTACTTAGCTTTTTAGTTGAAGTCTTCAGTTCTGAAACTCGAAAACGAAAATTTCAGGAGTAAGCCAACCGGCACTTGCGAACTGCTTCTGCTTCAGGCACCGCATGGCAAGAAAGACTGATGTATGGCGTCAGCTGCATGTTTTATACCCCTGACGACCTGACGTCATGGAAGAAGGGACAGCAACTGACGCAGGACCCAAGACTTTGTTAATCAGGCCGACTAAGGCCTACCTGCAAGCAGATAACCCAAATGTAATGACTGCAACAGTGAAACATGAAGAACATCTATACAGCAGCTAGAAGAGAAGGGCATCTAAGGTTATGGTAAGTTCTTACACAACAGTACTATAGCCATCTATTCATATGCTGCTGTATTCATGACATCAGGGGAAAGTGCAAAAGTTCCTGTCCTAACGAAGGGGTAGCAGACCAGAAGCACTTTCTACAAGCCCATGAAGGATGGTCCTGGCAAATCCTGCCCTGGCTCTAGAGACCATATCCAGTTTGCAGTGTCTAGTGAATGTATGGACTGAGGACCAATTAGCTGCTTCGAGGATAACAGCTGTGTCCAACCCTTTAAGGAACTCCCCTGAGGAGGACACTGCCCTGGTGGAGTGTGCCCTTCCTGGGGCTGGTAGTGACCTACCATGGTTAGTGTAACAGAAGTAAATAGTTTTAGATATCCAAGAGGATACTGTTTGCTTGGAAACAGGTTGACCCAGGGCTCTTGGGTGGTAGGAGATGAAGAGCCTGTCAGATTTGCGGAAGGATTTGGTTTTGGCCAAATAGTACCCAAGCTGTCTGTGTATGTCCAGGGAATGAAAGATCCTCTCTGCCTGGTTCTGCAGAGAGGGGAAAATGTTGACAGATTGAAAGCCTGATTCAAGGACAGTTCGTTGACCACTCTAGGCATGAATGTAGGGTTAGTACGCAAACATACCCTGTCCTTGTGGAAGACAGTGAAGAGGGGGTTGCCATAAGGGCCTCGAGTTTCGATACCCTTCTGGCTGAGGTGATGGCCACTAAGAGTATCATCTTCCAAGTGCAGTGTTGGCAGGTGCAGTCCTTGGCTGGTTCAAAGGGTGGCAGCATCAACATTTCTAGGACAAAGTTTAGATATCAAGAAGGTGAAATGGGCTTCCTTGGGGGGCCTGAGATGTAGTGCCCCTCTCAGGAAGAGTGTGACTTCTAACCTAGATGGTAAGGGTGGTATCAATGGGAGGCATGCTGAGATGGCAGATAGGCGAATTTTAATGGAAGAATATAATAGTCCAGACTTCATAAGGTCACACAGGTAGACCAAGACCACAGGTGGGTCTGTCGTCAGTGGTTGTCAGCTGTTTTTCTGACACCATAAGGAAAATCTCTTCCACTCTGACAAGTAAGATTTTCTAGTAGTTTGTTTTCTGGCCTCCTGCAGAACCTGAATCATGTCCTCTGTGTACAGGGTTAGGGCTAAGGTGAAGGGAATCAATGCCCTATAGGTTCATAGGTAGGTACTAGGCTATTGGCCCTAGGGCCTATATAAGCCTAGCTAAAAAGATACCCTAGCTTTCGCCACCCAAGAAAATTATTTTCCTGTGCTCCTGTTGAGCAGAGCCACAGAGGTGGTCCCCGGGGTGACTTCCCAGTTCCCATCCAATCAAGATTTTTCTTGAAGAGTGCTAATGAAGAGCTTTGTTTGATATAGACAGGTAGTTTGTCCCAGAGTTTGGGAAGTCTCTGGGACATTAATCTATCCCTCCAGTATGTTCTGTTTATTGTAGTGACAAGGGTTTAGGTCCCTAGAGCATGTAACTCAGAGGGATTTCTTTAAGTGGAGCATGTCCAACAGCTCTGGGTTTGACATAGCTTTGTGTGTTAGGCAGAGATCGCCTCTAAGTAGGCGATATGTGACAAGAGTAAAGCTGGAGTTTTTTGAGACGGTCTGCGTAGGGCAACTGTTTGAGGCCGGTAATCTTCTTTGTGGGGTATTTCTGTGGCCTTTCCAGTTATTGTAGATGTCTTGTGAGGTACATACCAAAAGGGGCGTTGTACTCTATAATGCGTCTAATGAGTGAAGAGTAGAGGGGAACAATTACCTCTTATTTCCTGGATGAGAGACCTTTTGTAATGAGGTGTGCCATGTAGAAGGATTTCCTGACTACTGAGATGATGTGATTATCAAAGGAGAGACTGCTGTCCACCGGTGTTCCCAAGGTCTCTTATCACACTTTGGGTGTTATGTAGACTACCACCTTATGTGGTAGCTCATGGGTACAGAGTTTTTACCAAAGGGGATGACAATGCACTTTTTGGCATTGAGACTGAGGCTATGACTTTGATACCAGGCATCTGTCTCTGTGAGGCCCTTTTGTAGAATGTCCACATCATTAGGAGTTTCAATTATGGCTCCTAGTTTGCAGTCATCTGTGAACTTTGTTAACCAAGGACCTTCTGTGTTAGCCTGTACTTCAGAAAAGTAGATACCAAACAGGAGAGGACCCAGGACTGAACCCTGTGGTACTCCAATTGTCACTGGTCTGAAGTCGGACTTGGAGTCTACTACTTTCACAGTGTGGGTTCCGTCAGTGAGCCAGTTTGCAGCCCATCTTGTGACATAAGGATTTATACCTAGTTTACTGAGTTTATCTATAATTCCAGAGTGGGGGGTGGTGTCAAAAGCCTTGGCGTGATCTAGATAGGCTGTGTGAACCACCTTACCCTCGTCTATGGCTTTGGTGACTGCTTCAAAGAAGTCTATCAGGTTTAGGAGACATCATCTGCATTTTACAAACCTGAACTGGGTGGGGTTCAGAGTTTGGAGATTACCAACGTCTTTGTGTACAAGATCCATGATGACATTCCACGGCCTTGCAGACCAGGCTCATTAGGCTAATGGGGTGGTAGTTCCTGGGGTCCGTGGTGGCTCCCCCTTTGTGGAGTGGGATAACCATTGCTGTGCACCATTCAGTGGGCACAAAGCCTGAGGTGAGGCTATATGATTGAACATTGTGCTTGGGTAGAGTTCCAGTTCATTCTGTAGTTCGTGTAGAACGCAGTCTTGGATGTTGTCAGGTCCCGTGGATGCTGTGTTCTTGGCTTTAGAGAGGGTTATTTTTTTTTTACTTGTGCAGCCATGAGTACAGGAACTCTGCATTCTTCCGGTGTAGAGATGGGGCCTTTAGGGGGTGAGAGGGGGGTAAAGTTAGCACTGAACAAATCTGGCAGGATGTTGGCAATATCACTTGGTTCTGTATATTTAGTACCATTGTGCTGTAACTCAGAGCAGATCTGAGTGTTGCCACTGAGATTGTTGACACAGCTATAGAATGCTTTGAAGATGTCTTTAGAATCAGTGGCGATTTTCTTTTCGTAATTAGCTTTGGAGGATTTTATGAGGGATCTCAGCTTCTTACTGAGGATGACCAGGGAGTTGCTCCAATCATGGGATTTTACTCTTTTTTTGCAACAGTTTCTTTCTTCTGTTGTAGAGTTTGTTTATGGCAGGGGACTATCAGATTGGCTTCCATTTTTTGGAGGATAGCATCTTGGTTCCGTTAGTGATGGCACGATCCATGTACTCATGTAAGTGCTTATAAAGTGCATCCGTGTAGGATTCAGCAGTCGTACCTCTATTGTCCGTCTGCATGGGTGCCGTGAAGTTTGCCACTTCTGTCTTAAAAAGCGTGAAGTTGGCTTTGAAGAAATATTTTTACAGTGGTTTCCCTATGGGGGGTGCATGTCTAGGGTGATTAGCTTGTGGTCAGATCTGACCAACGAGGAATTGACCTCTGGTGTGGAACAATTTATGTGAGAGGATGGCAGAATGGTTAAGGTGTTTACCTGGCAGACACAAGGTGCAGGGTTTGATTCTCACATGGGGTAATTGGCTAGGCTTAAAATGGCCCACAAGGGCAATTAGCCTAGTACTAACCTATGAACCTATGAACCGTTCACCCATGTTGGTAATGACCAGGTCTAGGATATTGCTGCCCCTGGTGGGGGTGTGGATAAGTTGATCCAAGGCATTGGAATTTATGAATTCCAGAAACCGTTGAGCAAAAGAGTTGGTACATGAGTAGTTTTCCCAGTTAATGGTGGAGTTGTTGAAATCGCCCATTATTAGGGTGTTGGGTTGTACCCTAATATTTTCCAGTGTATCAAGAAATGAGTGGGAATCCTGAGGCATGGTGGGGAATTTGTAGCAAGTTACAATTTGGATTGCGGTCTTACCCAGAGTTAGTTTCACTTAGATAATCTCAGATGCATTATGCTGAGCAACTACCCTGGAGGTGTGGATATCCTTAATGAATATGGACACGCCTCTGCTTTTAGGGTTTCGATCCAGGTTAGGTGGCCGAAAGTTGTGGTATGAATTATAGCCTGGTAATGCAGGGGTGCTCTCTGGAGCCTTGAATCAGGTCTCTGTCACTGCACAGATGTCGATGTTCTCCATTTTAAGGAGTGCCTCGAGTGAATGCATTTTGGGATTTAGACTTCTAGCACTGAGTGGCATTACCCTCAGTTTTTGCTTGCCTGTTCCTGTTACGGTGGTGAATTTGTCATTTGAACCTTGCCTACAAAGGCACTGTAGGGCCGGCAAGAGCCTTTGCCAGTATCTGGTATCCCAGGGGTGACAGGTGCAGGCCATCTCTGGCAAAGCATAGTGGTCTGCCGATCAGGTCGTCCCAGGCAGACAGATTCTGGATCCCCTTAGAATGACACCAGAAGCTTAGCCAATTGTTCAAGTCAATCATTTTGCCCCTGGTACTGTGGTATAATTTTGGGGGCGATGGCAGGATGCTACTCAGTGCTAGGGTCATACCTGCCTGGGCTACAAGATCGGAGAGCTCTTCCATGTCTCTTTTCATGTAGTCCAGGGAGGTACATCTCAGTTCATTCACACCAACATGGACAATGACAGAGTCATATTTGTACTTGTTGTGGAGTGACCTGAATGCATGGGTTATGTGGCGGATCCTGGCACCTGACAAGACAGCTGACAGTAACCTTCTCCTAGTTTAGCCTGGTGAGTGGGACATCAGTGTGCCTAACTATAGAGTCACCTATGACTAGTGTGTTGGGTACGTTGATTTGCCTTATGGGCTGTGGTTTATTGGCACATTGAGTCTGTGTGCTATGTGTAATTTGGGTTGTGTTGGGGGGTGGAGGTTGCTTGCATTTCTGCTTTGGAGGTCTCTGTTGCTTGAGCAGATTATTACTGAGAGCCTCTGCAAATGTTTTTGTGTTTTTATGTGTGGATTTTGGTGATGTAGGTTTAGTGGGATATGTGATGAGTGTGGTGTGGTGCAAGTCTTTACCTTCTCCTTTTGACTGTCAAGTTCAGTCTTGGTTGGAGAGAGCTTTGCCTCCAGTTTGGCTAGATAAGTGCATCTCTCACAGGTTGTGGTGTTGGGTGGTAGGAGGAGAGGGTTGTCTGTGTACAGAAGGCAATTGCTACATTGCCTTAAGATGCCCAGATTCATCAGATAGACAGGAGAGAACACTTGGAGCTGACCCTTGGACACGCCTGAATAAAAAAACTACTTTCCTCTAGACAAGCGAGGAAATTGAGTACAAGAGCTGTTTTTCTCTAAGCAAGTGAGGAAAAGTACAAAAACTGCTTTCCTTTAGGTAAAGAGGAAGGTTGAGTGCTGTAGTAATTTGTAGTCTATTTAGTGCTAACAACAAGTTCTGAACAAGTGGTGAGCACAAATAAGCAAATTCAAGTGCTAAAACTAAGAATCTGTACCTGGATCTTGTGGTAGATAGGCTACCTAGTGCTTACCACTCACACTGATAAGCTAGAAGGCTTCCCTCCAACACAGAAAGGCTTTGCAGGCTACAGTCATGCAAGAAACGTAAGTTTATTTAAAAGAACAATAAAAAATACTGTCTGATTTTTATTCTGCTTATAAAAAATATTGATGCATCTTGCCTAAGTCTTCAGTTAGATTATTTATTATTATTTTTCAAGTTGTCTAGTTTTTGTTGCACTTCTGTTTTACTTACTTGAACAAATGAAAATAAAATTCTTGAAAGTGGCAAACGGCTTTTGCTCACAGTTATTATTTAATCCTCAAAACCTCACAGCTCAAGGAATAAAACCAAAAATGTAATGAGTTGGGGAAAAAGGTCAAAGGTCCAGAATCAGGGAAAGATTTTAAGTATGACATTGTTCTTATAGGCTTAGTTGCGCTAGAACAGGCTTTGCATTAGCATGCATTTTCTGAAGGATATGAAGTCTGTTATTTAATTTTTGCAGTCCTCATAAATTTGTCAGAAAACCACAAATCTTATGAGAAAGAGACCAAAAGTATGAGACAAAATCAGGGACAGTCAACATATGCTTTGATCTCTTTGGGCAAGAATCAGGGAGAAAGAATGTGAAGGGTTCAAAATCATGGGCAAATTTTAAGCTTTACTCTTTTCACCAAAGCAATGGATGAAGGTAAAACAGTTCACACCAGGTCAAGGCTTTTGACACAGTCCCCTACTCAGGTGTAGTAGAAAAGTTGAATAAACTGGGAATAAACTCTTACATAACTAGATGGGCTGCCAAATGGCTCAAGGGATGCAGGAGATCAAAACAGGGCTATCTCTAGAAAGAGGGCAATCAGCAATGGAGTCCCCCAGGGTTTGGTACGGAAACTTTTCCTGTTTGACATCTACTTCTCGGAAGTAAAACCAAATACCAAAGGGCTTTGGCCGACGTTTGAGATGACCGCAAGCGATGAGTTACTGAATCCCCAAATGACTACCATTATGCAGGAAGGTTTGTTCCAAACAGTAACTGGTGCCAGAATCATGAACTTAAAACACATTACTGTATCCTTTGGGAAGTCCGTCTACTCCAGGGAACTACCAAATTGACAATACCCTCCTGAGAGTTGACCCAGTTGTTTGGCATTTGGGAACTTGTGTGGCCAGTGCCCTAACTTTCAAATCAGCACGTGCCCTGTGTCATAAGCTAGTCTTTCTGTATTGCACAGATTATTAACAAACTGATTGCGACTACATCTAGAGATGTTACTGTCCCCTTTATGAAGCTCTGATTAGGTCAATCATTTTGTATAATGCCCACTTTGGCACATATCTATCCAAACATATGCAACAACTACAATGCCCACAGAGATGCCTTACTAAAAAGATACAAGTTCCAAACAATAGATCTTGCATGGACCACCTCAAAGCCTTATCTACACTTGGTATACTACAGAGTGCTAAGAGGTGACTTGTGTCTGGCATGCAAGGTATCCCCCGACCCAATACTGATGGACCTACTGAACAGCAAGTCAAATGGCATCAGAAATACTCAGTCCAGGTATCTAAACAGAATGGTGTGGTGAAACTGATGTACATCACAGAGGATACCACTGTTCCAGAACATACTCTCCATTCAAGGAAAAGAAAGCTCATCCTTGTCCATATTCAAATGCAACTTGGCTCTAAGGATGGGTAACAGAAAATGCACCCCAGGATTGCCCCTCGTGCCGCTAATGGCTAGAGACAGTTCCTAAATGCTGCATCCCTTATTTATGGTATGATTACAGTTACTCTCACTAGGACTAATGTACAATTATCAGCCATTGGATGGGGAAGACCAATCAGGAAATGTTAATTCAAGAACAAAAAGGATAACTGGCTAAGCGTAAAATGTCGTCCAAGTAAACCTATGTTGACATAGTACATAGTTTTAAAAAACTGCCCTTTTTAGATCACTAAATGTTCCTCTCACCCTTCACCCCCCCCCCCCCCCGCCTTCAACAGCTTTTGGGTGGGAATGTATGTGATAACCCTTTCAGAAACTGTTTAACTTGAGCATTGTTCAAATCAAGGGGATCTATGGTCAGAAAAACAAAAACGGATGACCAGTACACTGATAGAAGAGTATGACAAACCATTGGCAGTAACTCATACAAATAAACAGAGGCATCTGGGCCTGAAAAGGATCCTGGTTCGTTTGGGAGGCACCAACTAGGAAATACTTTCCACTTGTCCATATAAGATTTTCTAGTAGCAAGCTATTTTGTTTCATTTAATAAATGCCACACGTTCTCAGAAAAATATGGTACCTAAAGAAAAGATGGTGCCTAAAAGGCATCAAGATTATAACATCTAGGCAGTTAAAGAGAAGGAGTGTATCAAACTCCCCATCATTTATGAGTAAATCCAGTGTGTGGGAAACTTGCAATAATTGCCCTTGGGCATACTGAAAAAAAAAAGTAAAACCACTGTTACCTTGGCCTGAAGGAAGTCAACAAAAAAATGCAAAATTATTGGCTTTGGAAGGGCTGCCTGAGGCAGGACAACCCATATGTTATGACTGCAGATGCATCCTTGAAGGACATCAAGCCAACCACCACCAGACCACACAACAGAAATGGTAATATGCTGCTAACCACATCAACAAAAGCTCTGTATCAGCACAAGTGAACATGAGCATTCTACAAAGGATATCCTGCATTCCTAAGAGGTGGATCTCTGCCTGGCCAGGAAGGGATCTGAGCTCTGGAACTTAGGCTGGACATTTAACTTTCTCTGGCCGAAGATCCAGTAAAAAGGGCTAATGCAATACTGAATTATCTATACAATCATCATCCGAAGTTTGTGGCAAACACTGCATTCTGACATACAAGCAAGGCAAATGGTTTTGGGAATGTTTTGCATATAGTCAAAAAATGGTGAAATTCAGCAAACACACGTCAGGTAAAAAAAAATAAAAAATATAGCAATACTTCAAAGATCTTATAAAGATGATGCCTGAAAATATTGGGGAAACCTAAAAAATAAGCAAAGCTCAGCTTTACTTTACAGAGTGGCAACAATGGATACTGACGAGAAATACTATGAAAAAAACTAAATTCTATTTGCATGATCAAGCCACCAGTTGAGGACTTTAATATAGTTACATCTGAAAAGTCAGTTTACCAACGCCACAGTATGTGCTTATCAAACAATATTATAGCAATTACAATTTTTTCAGGCACAGATGGGGCATCCTCTTACCAATAAATGAATAGACTGGTTTACTTCAAATGTAAGCATTCAACAGGTAACCTACAGACTGGAATGTCTGATCAATGTATTAAAAGGTTCTAGCCATCATAACCCATCTGACTTACACAGCTTTATTTGATTTTTATTATACACAGATGTTTCAATGATAACCTTTTCCTTACTCAGCAAACCTTATTAACCTAAACCAGCTAAACTTTCAAAAACATAACTCTGTGAATGCACCTAAAAGTGCACAAACCAGTTAATCCACCCAATTAAACAAAAACAATAAACACAGCTCAGTCTACAGGAAATGCTGACTTCATGTTCAAGCTTAGGTTTGGCCATTCATATAAGAGGGAACTTTGTGCAGTAAGTTCAATGTCTGCAGAAGGATCTGCCGCTTCAAACATGTCTTTAAAATACATCGAGAACACAGCCATCATAGCCATTTCAGGTGTGATTCTCCTTGATGGCCACAATCTTTAAATGTGAAAGATACTTTGCTAAGGAAAGCTGCAAACAAAAGGAACACCAGCTTCACTTATCTCTTACATGGAAATGTGGAAATACTTCAGGAAGTAAATATATTACAACTAAGAGCCACATACTCGCCTAGAACTGAAAGCACTCATTATCAGAACACAACTGATTAGACAAAAGACACAAGTTTTCTTCTACATGTTATTGTTCATCTACGTATCTGAATTTTGGTTTGTTTCCTAAAAGTTAAAACTGCTTAGTCTATTAGTCCTGTCTTTGCACCGTTTTACTTAATACATTCTCAGGTTTGCCATTTACTAAGGTGACTAGCAGGTGTAGACTACATGTACATGCTCTCATTATGTGAGCTGTGACTTATGGTTACGCCTGAAGTTGCAGTGGCTTTGTTGCTGAATGTTGAGTTCTACAGCTTTTTTGCGGTTGTTGTACTTTAACTTAACTCTGCCTCTACCAGCCTTAACTACTGAGGAACAATTTATTTATGCAAACATCTATACAACACATAAGCATTGTCAATTTTTTAGGAAGGAGGATGCAGTGACAAAAGTAATTACACTGCTTGGTGGTCTACAACTTGACAGACATCTACAAGTCAGATTCTGTGACAGATTTAATACTATAGGAATTATATTATAGGAAATAGGACTACTCTACGAGCATTCATAATGTTACGCAACATAAAAACACACGTGCACAAAAAAAGTGCAATACATTACTCGTACTCCTTTGCCCAGCCTACAAAATTTAAACACAAGATTAAAAAAAAGCATGGAATAAATGCAGAACACTCACAAAGCTTACCCTCAACTACAGGCAGTTCTGTTTCTTGATAAATAAGTTAGACTGAGCAGGTTTCTATTTGTCAAACTCATGAAAATACACAAAGTATCTGCACACTTCTGTATGGAGGATGATGAAGAAAAAAATGAATTTGCATGTCAGACGGCTGGATTCCCTTTCCTAAGTACAAAAGGATGCGTTCTGTCTTAAGCTAACATTGTTCTTAAGAAGCTTTCTGCTAATGAGACAGAACAGATGGAGCTTAACAGGAGTCTGTCTCTTGTCACCTATACTTTATATGCACTAAATGATGTCACATTGCAGCACCATGTATTAATAAAATCAAACTAACTTTATATTTTGCCATCTTTTCATGCAGCAAATCTATGTGCGACATCATTAGAATCATACTTCTCAACTATCCAGACCACAGAATGTCCAGATTTTTGCCTCCTATCTTTGGCCTGTTCCTCATTACCCCTGTGTTTTTTTTTTTTTTGGCAAATCATTGAGGACTGAAGTCATTAAATAATGGCATTACTGAGACTCAGACTTTATAACATTGAGAAAATGCATGCTATTGCAAAACCTGTTACATCAACTGTTTTTAGTTTTTATCACTATTTTTTCTAAACTGTCCTAGAGTTTGGGATCACCCCCAATTATTCTTTTGTCCAGATTTCTTGCCCTAAGAAGTACAACTAGAATAATAAATGATATAAACAAAGCAAACCATCTTAAATCTGCCACCAGAATGGTCACAGGCAGTTTTGAGAAAGTTAGCCCTTTTAATTAAAATGCTTTTTACCCTCAATTTGAGTAAGCCAGTATGACCAAAACAAAGCCTGTTTATTTATGCTCTTACCAACTTTGATATTATTCATTAATGAGCAGAGTTTATGGGGCATTATATATTACCCAAGTATGGTTCTAACAGGTTTCAATTATGTAAAACCTAATTAACAGTTTTATGGTCATCAGCTACTTATTCAGTATGTTTTGAATGGTGATTATATGACACTGTGACTTAAAGGGACAATCCTAGAGACTAAAATTTGACCTAAAGAATCTTGACTTGATACCTCCCAGTTGTCACCACCCGCTTATATAATCATCAACCCTAGTGACTTCAGTTTACTTTATGCAGCCCTGTTTTCATCCTTACAGTATTCAGTTCCGGTCAAAGCTTTCAGTCCCCGATCACTGAGAAACAGTACGGTTATTACATCTTTGTGCGTTTGTGGTGGGGGTGGTTAGGCAAGACTCGCACTGTTTACTTTTTATGATCTCGTCAAAAAGCTTTTCTTAATTGTGTAGCTCTATTTCATTTATTCATTCTGCACAGCGTAACTGCAAGCAGTACAGTCAAAGAGAGTACAGTTTAGTATATCTTAACAGCCTCTTTACATATTCCCTTACTCTGTAGTAAAGCAATCTCAGAATCAGTATGTAAAACTATCACATGTTGCTGTACTGCACAGCCCCCACTGGGACAGTAAGTTTTGGACTTCATTGTTTAAAATGAATCTATTGCGTACATCACACTTTGTTTTTTTTTTTTTTTACAGCAGTTCAGAAAACCATTATACTTGGCCTTGTATTCAGTTCAGAGATCAAGAAACAAAACATGAAAAAAGATTGCTTCTGCTACTGTTCAGAAAGTACAGTTGTATACCTACCATAAATGTATATGTTCGAGTGCATTCACTGTTGCAGTTATTACACTTGGGGTTATCCTGCTGGCAGGCTACCCGCAGTCGGCCTGAATTCCAAAGTACTTGCCCCAGATGTTAGGTGTCCCCAAGAAGGTAGGCAATACATATTGCTTATAAAAGCATACAGTAAAATAAAAACAATACCTTCATCTACAAGCAAATACACCACATAGGTTGTATTGGATAGAGAAAAGATAAGTCCCAGCAAAGAAAGGGGGGTGGAGGGTGGGTAACCTGGACTGCAACAGTGAATACACTCAAACATCTACATTTATGGTAGGTACACAACTGTTCTATGTTCATCGTGTTTCACTGTTGCAGTCATTACACTTGGGTTGACTCCCAAAGCTGAGGTAGGGTGGCTGGATCTAAATAGGATTAGGAGGGGCTATGAGGCTCTGCAAAACTGCAGTGGCAAAGCCTGCTCTGGATTTAGAGTAAAGAGGTAAATGATAATGCTTGGTAAAAGTGTGGACTGAACTCCAAGTTGCAGCCTCCAAAATTTCCTTGGTTGGTACACCTCTGAGAAAGGCTGCTGAAGTGGCTGCTGCCCTGGTAGAATGTGGCCTAAAATTCTTAGGCACTGACATGCCATGCTGTGCATAGCAGAAACTAATGCAGTGTCCTATCCATTTTGAAATAGTCTACTTTGAGATAGCCTTTCATTGTGATCCTACAGCATATGCTACAAACAGTTGCTCAGTTTTTCTGAAAGCTTTTGTTCTGTCCAAGTAGAAGCGTAGCTGCCTGTGTATGTCCAAAGAGTGCAAAGTCTCTCCCCTTTATTCTGGGGATTTGGATAAAATGTTGGCAAATGAATGATTTTGGTTAAGAGCCACACTGGATACTACCTTTGGCATAAATGTTGGGTTTGTCCTTGGAGAAACCCTGTCCGAATGAAAAATGATAAAAGGTTCCACTGCCATTAATGCCTGTAACTCTGAGACTCTTCTTGCTGAAGTTATTGCTAGGAGCAGAGCAGTTTTCCATGATAAGAATTTTATATCTGCTGTATTGGCTGGCTCAAAAGGAGGCAGTGTGAGCTTTTCCAAGACAAAGTTGAGGTCCCATGTAGATATCGGTGCTCTCTTTGGGGGTCTTATATTTTTTGCCCCTCTGAGGTACTGTCTTAGCAGTGGATGTGAGAAAATATGAGGGTCCGTATTGTAATGAGCTGAAATGGCAGAGGCATGGATCTTAATTGACGAGAAGGATAGGCCTTTGTCTAGCATCTCAGTTAGGTATTGTAAAATCTGAGGAATATTTGGAACTAGTGGTTCAAGTCCTTGTGCCTGGTTCCAGGCACAGAATCTCTTCCATTTTTCTGCATAAGATTTCCTGGTGCTGGGCCTCCTGGCTTCCAAAATGACATCCATAACAGCTTTAGAGAGAGGTGTGTTCTGAGTGGCTATATTATTTGCCATGCAGCCAGATTTAAGGTTCTGAGTTGGCTGTGCAGGATCTGATTGTTTTGTTGAGTCAGAAGATGAGGAATTTGAGGTAAAGTCCAGGCTGGGCCTTGAGACAAGCTCTTTAGGATTGGGTACCAGTGCTGGTGTGGCCAGTCTGGGGCAATCAGAATCATTTTTGGCTTCTCTTGTCTGACTTTTAGGAGTACCTTGGGAAGTAGAGGCAGTGGTGGAAAAGGCATAAACGGTTAGGGTTTTCCAGCTGAATGATAGAGCATCCACTTTCCATGTTTGTGAGTGATAAGTCCTTGTGCAGAATCTCTGTAGTTGGCAGTTGTGAGGGGAAGCAAAAAGATCTATGTCTGGGCATCCCCATTTCCTTGTTGTTATGCTGAAGACCTGTAGATCTAGTTTCCACTCGTGAGGGTCCATGAGGTTTCTGCTTCGTTCGTCTGCCAGAGTATTCTTCTTTCCTGGCAGGAATTGTGCCTGCAGATGTACTTGACAGGTCAGTGCTGTGTTCCACAAAGTCATGGCTTGGCTGCAGAGGGGGTAGGAATGTGTGCCCCCTTGCTTGTTTAGGTACAACATAACTGTAGCATTGTCCATCTTTAGTAATAGATGTCCTGGATGTAGTAGATCCTTGAAGGCTGTCAGGGCATTCTGTACAGCTAGCATCTCTTTTTGATTGATATGAAAATGCCTTTGGTCCGCAGGCCACGTGCCCTGAATACATTTTCCTGCCATGTGTGCCCCCCAGGTATAATCCGATGCATCTGTTGTTAGTGTCTGCCTGGCTGTGGGTAAAATGAAATGCTGTCCCTTGTTGTGGTGACAGGCCAGTGCCCACCATCGAAACTCCTGTTGCAGGCAGGGAATGAGAGTTATTATTGCTTCCAGGCTGTGGCAATGTTGAGTCCAAACACTTTTTAGATACCATTGTAGCTTCCTCATATGCAGTCTTGCATATGGAATTATCAGGATGCAGGATGCCATGAAGCCCAAAGCCTGCAAACTTTTTCTTGCAGGTAGCTGGGTCTTTTTTGCCATCATTTGAAATTAATGAATCAGTTGCCTTTGCTTGTCTGGCGTGAGATAAGCCATCTGGGCAGTTGGATTTAAGCTTGCACCCAGGAATATTATCTCTTGAGAGGGCACTAGTTTTGATTTCTTTTCGTTTACTGTGTACCCTAGGCAAATTAGTAATCTTTTTACAAATGCCAGATGCTTTAGTATAATGTCCTTGCTCTCTGCTTGAATAAGGCAGTCGTCCAAGTAGGGATACATTTGAATTCCTTTTTGTCTGCAAAATGCAATTACTGGTGCCAGGCATTTTGTGAAGACCCTGGGCGCAGTAGGTAAGCCAAAGGGCAGTGCAGAGAATTGGTAATGCATTGAGCCAGCTATGAATCTGATGTATCTTCTGCAAGACTGTCCGATTGGGACATGCAGGTATGCCTCTTTGAGGTCCAAGGTAACTAGCTAAGCCTTCTTGTCCAGCATGGGTAGACGTTGCTGCAGTGTCAACATTTTGAATTTTGGAACATCCAGGAAGGTATTTAGAATAAACAGGTCCAGTATTGGTCTCCAGGCTTTGTCCTTTCTGGGTACCAAGAAAAGTCTTGAGTAAAATCCTTGCCCCTGTTCTTGCTGTGGTACTTTTTGAATAGCCCTCATGTCCATGAGAGCTGAAATTTGTTTTTGTGCCTCTGCCCATTGATTTTGTGGCAGATCTGGCATACCTTTTGACCTTGGTAGGGTGTGAAAGTGGAACCTGTAACCCTGAGAAACAATATTCAGTACCCATTTGTCCTGGGTGATCATGTGCCAATTTTGTGAGAAAAGTGCTAGTTTTCCCCCTAAGGGTGCTGCCAAAAGGTAAGTGCTTGGCATTTGTAGAGGAAGGTCATTGGGATTGTTTCCTATAATGTTGTGATTTGTCTTCTCCGCCTTTGGGGGCTGAAGCATCCCATTGTTTAGGTCTGTATGAGCCTTGGGGCTGAAATCTGCCTCTTGGGCGTCTATATCTGCCTCTTTTTGGCCTGTCTGACACTGGAAAGGACCAATTTTTAGAAGGCCAGTTCCTGCTAAATCTAGGTGGCTGAACCTGTAAGAAATCCTTTACTGTCTGCATTGATTTTGCTTTATCCTCCATTTTCTTTAACACCTCTTCTGCCTTAACACCAAACAAAGTATCATGCTGTAATGGAGCATCCAATAATTTTGCTTTAACATGATCTGGTAAAATCTGTTCTTTTAACCAAGCTTGCCTTCGAATGACAGAACCTGTAACTGCGGCTCTGCAAGATGCCTCTAATGAATCAAAACCACATTGCAAAGTATGCTTTCCCACTTGTTCAGCTGCATGCAATAAATCCTGCATTTCCTTGTTCTCAGGACATTCAGAGCTTGTAAGCATTTTCTGTTTTAGCAAAGACATTAGGTATTGTTGATATTTAAGCATGTGAAACTGGCAGTTTAAAGCCCTTACAGCTAAAGTAGCAGAGGTGTAAACTTTTTTCCCCCATCTGTTCAGTGCTCTAGAATCCCCATCAGAGGGAACAGTGTTTTTAGCAGTGGAAGCCTTGACCCCTTTGGGACCATGAGAAATAGTTTCTGGATCAGCAGCAGGGTTTTTATAAAGAAATTTATGAGAATCTGGAACCCTGTAGTACCTATCTGGCTTAACTGGTGCAGGGGGTAAAGAATCAGGAGTCAAACTGGATTCCGGAAAAACATCATCAACAATATCTAGTACAGGGGGGATAGCAAGAGGCCTGTGCTGAGGCAATAAAAGAAAGTCTCTGAGCCTTTTCTTGGATTCTGAATAATCCTGGCTCTCCCAATGGAAATGTTTCCTCATAGCGTGCAGGGTTTCCCCAAAAGAGTAGTCCTCAGGAGGAGAAGCTGAAGGGATAGATTCTTCAGCATCAGAGTCCTCATAGGGAGGAAGAGAATATCCCTGTTCTGAAGAGGAATCAGAAGAAATAGAAACCTGGTCAGAGGAGTCACAGTCAGTGTCTTGCCTAGGCCTTTTATCAGGAGGGGGATGGGAGACCCTGATCAAAGTAATTAGGTCCTCGGCCATTTTGAGCATCTGTTTCTTTGGCATGGATGACTGTCCAGGAGAATGCTGTACTTGCTTCTTTGTCTTTAAAGGTGTTTCATTCACTCACACAAAAAACCTTCTCGACAATAGAACAATGGTTCTCAAATGACTGTCTCCTCCTTAACCCCCAAAAAAAACAAAACTCTTGCTTTTTACACCTACTCACTTGTCTCCCTCCCCTAATTTTACTCTTATATCTAGTAATGGTACCCTTATCTCTCCAGACCAGAATACCAAACTCTTAGGCATTACAATTGATAATCAACTAAACTTTGACAATCACATTAACGCTATAATAAAATCTACTAATGGAAAACTTGGCTCTCTCTATAGAATCAAATCCTTCTTAACTCCTGAAGCCAGAACTACTATAGCTAGAACCCACTTAATTTCTACCATATTATATGCCTCCCCTATATTTACTAATCTTTCTAAGTTTAATCTGAACAAACTAGCAACAGCATATAATAGTATTGCCAGATATGCCACTAACTCTCCATATAGGACTCATCACTGTCACAATCTAAAAAAACTAGGCTGGCTTGAACTACCCCATCTTATTCAGCTTAACCAACTTACTATTGCACACAATGCCCTTTATCACCCTGACAACACTCCAATGCTCTCTACCCTCATAAAACCTTACACCAATCTGAGGAACATACACTCCTCTAACAAAGTATTGATTCATACCTCCTTATCTAATAACTTAGCAGGTGACTCTATATTTTCTAACTCAGTTGGAAAAATTTGGAATCAACTACCTAAACACCTCACAACCCTAACATCACTCCCACTATTTAAAACTAATCTAAAACTCTTCCTATCCAACCACTGGCTCTGCTCGTGTAATAACCCAGACTAATCATCTTCATCAATAAGCCTGACTAATCATCTTAATCTTCATTTCCTTTATTCTCATTTATTTGATTCATTAACATTCCTTCTTACTTAATAAATCTAGACTACTAGATTTTCATCACCACACTTGATTCTGATACTCCCTCTACTAAATGACATATATCTTAATTTCTCAACCTCTAATGAAATTGCTTTTAGAGTAAACAATGTTCATAACTCCTATATTCTCCAGTAGTACACTATTCTGTATTCAAATGACTTCACATCCTGTTGGAGTGTTACAATTCTATGTTTTTTTTCTGTATATTTTTACCTGTTTAGAAGTATTGTAGTAGAACATAGGCTTACAGTTCTGTGTATTTTTTTTGCATATTTCTTGTATAATCTAATATCTTGAATTTTTGATATTTTGCTAAAATTTTTAATCTCGTTAGTAGTATTGTATTGGAGCTTTTCTCCTCGGGCCTCCACTGAAAATGGACATGTATCCAGTTGGACTAGCCCGGTAAACAAATGTAAAATAAAAAAATAAAATAAAATAAATAAAGTTTTAGACTTTGCCTTGGCTGCTGAAGAGATCTTGATAGTAAGCTGTGTAGGTCTGAAAACACCCTCAGAAGCCGATGCCTGCTCAGCGGCTCTGGACCCATCTGAGGGAATTGTTTCCGCAGGCCCAATACCTTGAGTTTCCAGAGGCCTAGCTGTCTCCACGTGGGAGCTGGAGGCAGCCTGTGGCTCTGAGGTAGCGGGTGTCAGGGGCTGTGAAAGCAACTCATTGAAAACCGGCGACTGGCCTAGAAGAGGCTTTGTCGTCGGTTTTGGACCTCGGATACCTATCTTTTTCTTTGTCCTTGCGCTTTTTATGGACTCCGGTCGTTGGTTGTTCCAACGGTATTATATAGTTAAACCTTCAGCCAAAGTAATGAAAAGCAAAATCGAACCGACGCTTAATAGTGCGTTGGTTGAATCTAGCACAAAACCGACAACTAGCAACGTCATGGTCAGGGCCTAGGCAAGGAATACCGTAAGAATGAAAATCCTTATGAGGTATTTGCTTCCCACAAGAAATACAATTGTGAACTTTTACGGACATCGGAGTGAAGCAAGAAAAAGTTTCCCCAACGGGGTACTTAGCTTTATTGAAGACTTCGGATCAGAAATTCGTCGGCTGCATCTTATATACTCCTGGCACACTGACGTCAGGAAAGAGACGACGGCAACCGACGGACCAGGACTTTGGAATTCAGGCCAACTGCGGGTAGCCTACCAGCAGGATAACCCCAAGTGTAATGACTGCAACAGTGAAACACGATGAACATCATGCATCATCTTGATGCTTTCTACAAAGCAAGTGCATAACATCATCTAGCATCAAAAATCCACACAAAATAAAATATGAAATAAAATGAACAGAAAACTCTTAACTAAAGTTTTAGCTATGCATCGTTCATTTGCTTTCTTGCAAGTGAGGTCATAACATTCCTGAAAGGCTACTTTTCTTTGAGAATAAAAAGCACAGGTGAAACTAATGAATGAATCACTGAGAGTTGTGAGTACAACTGCAATTTGAGTTGGAATTTGACGAAGACCACTGAAACTTCCTATAAGCACCTCTCCCCCAACCCCTGCAGCCAAAGCTGGAGCATGCTCAGAAAGTACTCTGAAAATGTAAACAAAGGCCAGAATCAGAACAACAAATCTCTAGGACTGTCCCTTTAAAAGGACAATCACATCGGTTATAATTCATGTCAGAGTTCAAGATAACAGACCCCATGCCCACTTTGACACATTGCTTCCATTTGCACCCACAGTGTCATCTAACTTTTAAATATCCTGCAAACCCACAGTTCCTGTCTTTCTTCAGATCCCAGGATGAACTCATCTTTGGATTTATGATCCTCAACTTCCACTGGATTGGGGAACTACAACTACAGCAGTTTCGTTCCGACCTATTTCATATTCTCATGACTGCATTTTGAAACATTAAATCAAGTAAACAGCAAGATCAGCATTTTTACCCTTAATTCTTCTTCCAGCATTTCCTGGTTAGGGGTCGCCACAGAGGATCACCTGTCCGCTCATGATTGGCAGTGGAGTTTTTACGGTGTCGAGTTGCCAGCCCAGCACCCAACCTTCCACAAAACACCATTTTTTCTTTAACACTGGAGCACAGTATTCCACAAATGTCAGCTCGGTAATGTTTTGCATTCTTGATCTCTTGTATTAATGGGTATGGTGTGCATTTTCCACCATTTTACCTACATGTATAATGTAAATTTGGTTCCTGGTTGCGTTTTATTTAACACTAAAGTGTGATCATCAGCCAAGAACTACACTACAATATCCATTTAAGTTTGCGTTAAATAATTTCAAATGCTGAAGAAAGAGTCAGTGGTCCTTGCAGAATACTAACCTCTGTAACTCCGTTATTCATGGGGGCTTTCTCTTTTGTCTGCTTGTTGTAAGCCTGGCGTCATAAAAGCAGAGGGTGTGATATTCTGCCCTAATTATATTGCACATTTTGTTATATTTAGCGTACTTCTCAACTGGTCCTGATTTTTGTGAGAAAAACCTGGCTTTGCCTAGTAATTTGTGAGATCCCAATTTTTTTTTTCTGTTAAAGAAATGAAACTTGGATTTAGTCAATAATGCTAGGCATTAAAGTTCATGTTTCTTTTTTCCAGGGAAAATAGTATTTCCAAAAATTTGTTATATTATCTTTCATATGCAAACTTAATCAATATTTAAAATGTTCACTGATTTTCTCTCATACAATGTTGCTACAGGTTTACCCCCTTACTAGGTCATGAGAAGCTGACAAGGAGGAAAATACATTTCTAACAGACAAACCAAGGGCACCGGAACCATAGGGCGAGGTGAGGGCCCTCCTTCCCTTTAAATGAAGTCATGAACTGTGCTCCTAGCGCCTTGCTCAGATTTTTTTTTTTTAAGTGTAGAAAGTTATGTAAGAGAAAAGATTAAAAGGACATCAGAAAAAGTGTGTGTGTGTGTGTGTGTGTGGTTTACGACATCCATGAGTGCAGGGTATGTCAGTGTCTTCAAGTGCTTGTATGTGACTGTATGCGAGTGCATGTGTATATGCAGGTGTGTGTTAGTGTACCTGTATATGCGAGCGTGTGTAAGCATATGCGAGTGCGCACAAATGCTTGTATGCGAGTGTACCAGTATGTGTGTATGACTGTACATAGGTACATATGTACACGTGAGTGCGTGTGTGTGTGTGTGTGTGAATATGCAAGTGTGTGATTACATGTATATGACTGTGTGCAAGTGCATATGTATATGTGAGTGTGAGCAAATGTTGTACGCGAGCATGTGTGGTCCCACATGAGTGTGTACAGGATTCAGAATCAAACTCCAACATAAGGAGGTTGATCCAGAAAACGTTACGTTTAACTTTATAGCATGCATGCCTCTCAACTGTAGAGATTTTTGCCTCATTTTTTTGATCTGTTCTCTTCATAAAATCTGTGGTTTTCTGGCAAATCATTCAGGACTGAAATCTCTATATAATGACCTGCATTTGAGTTTCATACTTCATTTCCTTCAGAAAATGCATACCAACACAAATCCTGTTATTCTAGCAACTTTATACATTCATAAGAGCAACATTTAAAATCTGTCCCTACTTTTGGCCCTTTGGCTCACCACTATTTTAGGCTTTAACCAGATTTCTTTTGCTAAGAGGTTGAGAGGTATTCACAGCTAATAAGGGAATATAATTAATTTATGGCAATATTCCTTTTTGTCAGTTAAAAGAAAACTGGCAATGTAAAATTCAGCAAATATTTCTCATTAAATGTATTTACTTATTTTATTTGTCTTTGTTTACCGGTAAAGTTCGACGGAGTAATACCCATTTTCAGCAGGGGCCCTGGGAGAAAAGCTCCATTTGCTTACACTGCATTATACCAAGTTCCGGTTAAACATATAGAATTTATTAGTATTTCTGTTTACGTTTATACGCAAACAGTATATTTGTGTACATTCTAAGATTTTACAGAGGTGGAAGTTACTAAAGAGAAAGCCCACGTGCAACTTAGTAGATTGTACAGGCAGCAGTTATGTATAAAAACTGTTTTGTCATTTCAATGAGAGGTTGAGAGTATTCTGTTTAAGGAGAGTTGTTTAGAGAGTATCATATGGTGAACACAAAGTATTAACCTTATGATGAGCATGTACAGGACCAGGATTGGTTAAGATGTTGTTTAAGCAGTGGTTTAAAACTACTGAGTTTGTCAGAGAGTTTTACTTGTGTGGGGATACTATTCCAGAGTTTAGCAACATATTGAGTAGAGCAAGTCTACTGTAACTTTCTCTGGCTTATTTCTAAGTAATAAGAATTTGTTACTAGAATGGAGGTCCCTTGCTAGACAGCAGGGCAGTAATACGTTTTGAAGTGCACAGCATTTTTCTGGATGATGAATGAGTTTGTGTGCTGTAGTTAGTATGAATATGTTAGGTAGTTGTGCAGTTCAAACCAGTTTAATTGCTTTAACCTATGACAATGGTGGGTCCTATGAAGGAGATTGGTGGCAAATTTAGCTATTTTATTGCAGCAGGAGGCATTTCTGTGAAAATTCATCCCATCAGGAAACCAGCTCTTTTTTACTGTGAAGCAGCAACTTCAAATGGTTATAATATACCACCAGTGCATGGGAGGTGTGGTGCATCCCAGAGAAAGTTATCGCTGCCATTAAAAAATGTGTTTGCCTTAATTTTCCTGTCAAAAAGAAACAAAAAACTAAACTTACAGCTTCTCCAGCTCCAGTTTCACAGGACAGGAGCAGTTTATTAAGTTCAGCTCAGGGTCTTGTACAGGCTATTAACCTTTCTTATCAGGTGGTTTCTGGTAAAACAAAAAGTGACTTCTCTTTTCCTGAAGAGATTCAAGAAATTCAATTCAGGCAGGAATGCGATGGAACAAACAGTTTTTCACCCCTCAGAATTCTGATTCAGACCCAGCGGAGAGCATGTTACCTGAATCTCTCTATTAACGATTCTCTTTCTCAGAGATATTCCCAAAATCTGCAAGTGTACTCTGTGGGAGAACACGGAGGTTTCTCAGTCCCCCAGAAAATACCATCAGCTGTTACAGAAGGAATTTCCAGAACCTTTACGCATTTCCCCAGGTCTGTCAACTCTGGAGGAAGTGTGTGTTACTGCTCGCAGTTTTCCTGATACTCAGCCTACTGCCCCTAGAAAGGCAAATAGAATGTCTGAAGTTCCTCTGTCTTTTAAGTTTTATAAACTCATCCCAAACGTGACCCAGCAGCTATAGCTTTAGTTAATCCAGCTGCTGTCAAAAACATGTAACTGTAATCTTTACCCTTTTGACAAGGATGGTAAAACAATTTTTACATTTGGGGAAAAGTGCTTCTGCAACGTTAATGTTTACAATTTTGTGTTCTCAGGCTCATATATTAATGTTTGTCACGAACTGTAAAAATATGAGGAATGTTTTATCGGCAGTTCCTCCCTGTGAGGTAAAATCTGCTTTGGGTACTTTAATTTCTTTTATTTTAAAATAGTAAACTAAACTAAACTAGTCATTTAAAGAGTGCATATAACTGCAGATACTACATCCTGTGAGGCTGCCACTGGCACTGTGCTGAGGAGGCTTGTCTGGCTTCATTCTCAGAACCTCCTAAAGGATGCAAAAATGACCTTTTAAAATCATCTTTGGATAGAGAGTTTGGTCTCACTGTTGTAGAAGTTAACAAAAATGTGATGAGAGGGTTAAAGCTGATACACTGGGAATCTCTCGAGATTTTTTTATTCCTCCCTCTCTATATTTTCCAAAGGTTATTTTGCTCCCTTGTCAAAGTGCATCAGGAAAAACAACTAAACAAAACAAAAACAGTCTCAGCAATACGCTGGTAAGCAGACATTAAAAAACAATGGTGGGGAGGTTCCCTAAAAGAAAGCAGGAACGCTCGAGAACAAAGAACAGTCAAAAAAGTCAGAAGGAGTATGTAAGGGGCCTTGCTCCACCTCCCACCCTGGCAGTCTCTTATCCCTTCCCGAAGGTCAGACTCTCCATTTCTCTCTTTTTGGGAACAGGTTGTTTCAGACAAATGAGTTCTGAGACTGACTCAATGGGAAGAGATTCCTTCTTTGCAGGGAATTTTTTCACACCCCCAGACTAAACACCTCTGTACCCTCCTGTCCTACAGCACATGCTTTATCGGTGTGTGTGTGTGTGTGTGGGGGGGGGGGTAATAGAAATAGTTCCTTTTTTCCTGTGGGGAACAGATTTTTATTCAAGAATGTTTCTAATACCAAAAAAGGAAAATACCTGGAGAACAGTTATGGACTTTTTCCTAAACCAGCTTGTGACAGTGCCCAATTCAAGACCCTTTCACAACACAATCTCTTACTCCTCCTTCCCATTTCAGATTTTTTGTAAACTTATATTTAAAAGATGCTTATCACATTCATATCTATTAAGGCTTCAGATGTTTCTAAAGGTTTTATGTATCTGGATCACATTATTTGTTTTCTGCCTTACCCTTTGGGCTAGCTACTGCCCCAAGACTATTCACAAAATGTCTAGCTCCCCCTCAACCTCCCTATGGGAAAACACCATCAAATATAACTCACCCTACTACCACTAGCAAACAGGTCCTCAATGCTCTCTTAAAGCCAAGAGCACTGCTTCAATGGACTCAGATAATATCCCAGGATGCCTTCTATCTCTGGAATTACTACTTAACCGTAACCTCCAAACAGGCTTTGTGCCTCACAAATGGAGAACAGCAACAGTCATCCCTCTGCCTAAAGGTGGGTCAACTACAGATCCTTGAAACTACAGACCCACAAGTCTCACTAGTCACATATGCAAAGCTGTGGAAAGAATTGTCATGGAAGTGATCGATAATGACAAAAGAAACATCCAACCACTGGACCCAACCCAATCTGGTTTCATCAAGGCTAGGTCTTGCCTACTTAATGTGGTAGACTTCTTTGAGAAAGTCACCAAAGCAACAGAAGAGGACAAAATGGTTTACACTGCCTACCTTTACCTGGCCAAGGCAGTTGATACAATACCCCATTCTTGCATTGTTGATAAACTCAAGAGGTTTGGTATAAATCCTTATGTCACCTGGTGGATAGCCAGCTGGCTCACAGATAGGACCCTGGAAGTTAGAAATGGGGAGTCCACCTCTACAAAGAGGCCAGTCACAAAGAGTCCCTCAGTGATTCATCCTGGGGCCACTCCTTTTTGGCATTCACTTCTCTGCAGTTAAGGCCAATGTCATGGGTCTCTGGCTGACCAAATTTGCAGATGACTGCAAATTAGGAGGAGTCATAGAATCCCCTACCAACACTAATGTTCTACAGGAAGGGCTGACGCAGACAAATAACTTGTTTCAGAGCCACGGACTAAAACTAAATGCCAAGAAATGCATAACAATATCCTTTGGGAAGTGAATTACCCCTGGTAATTATCATACTGAAAGCACACCCCAAAGAGTCAACCCAGTAGTCATGGACTTGAAGACACATACAAGACAGTAGTCTAGTCTTTGGCCATCATGTGTCTACAGTAGTGAGGAAATCATTCTCTGTTGTGCAACTTATACACAAACAAAGGTACGGCATTTAGGTCCAGGGAGGGCATTGTTCCACTGTTTTCAGCATTCATAAGATCTACCATTGAGTAGAGTGCTCCCTTTGGTGTGTACCTAACCAGGCACATTCAACAACTGGAACATCCACAGATGTTCCTCACTAAAAGAATACAGTGTGTAAGTAACATGCCCTATGCAGACTGCCTCAAAGCCATATTCCTGTATCATGTCTCCTAGATGCTGTTGAGGGGATATCTCTAAGTGTGGCATAGAAGGCATTGTCAGACCCCACTATGATGGACCTCTTTCATATCACAAAGCAAACAGTACCAGAATTACCTGTTCTAAAGACTTAAATCTTCCTGTGATATAAATAGAACCTTCTGGAGAGACAGGTATATAGACTATCCCCTCTCTGAAACAAGCTCCCCATCCATATAAAACAGAGTGCCTCCCTAACCCAATTCAAATGTAATTTGGATAATTGGATGGGGAACAGGTAATTCATTCCTGGCTTGGCACCTACGTATCTAATGGACACGGGCAGCCTGTAAATGGCACATTCAACCCATCTCCAAAGACACCTCCATCAAAAATCTGACTGCAAGTGCAAAACTGACTCCTTACCTGTATCACTTTTACTTTGACCCTCTGCTCTCAACTACTGCTTCCCTCTCATATTTACTACTAAAATTAATTCATATATTTTTTCTACCCTGTTAATGTTCACATATGGTATCAACTGTGTTTTGGATTATGTACCTTCTGTGATTTCTTTTTGTTGTATATTTATGCGAGTTTCTTCAGCCATGTTGTGCCTGGAAATGGTCTATTGTGATCAGTGTACAACCCAGGTACACAAACAAAATAAAATGAAATAATGGTGCCATGTAGGACTAAAGGTGCCACAATGAGCATCAGACCTCGCAAACTGTTAGAATGATGCTAGTAGTCTACACTGTATGATAACAAATACCTACACATTATCATTTCAGTTGCATGTTTGTAGATAAAAGTAGAACCAGACACAGGTGCATACACTTGTAAGGTAGACACAGAATGAAAGAAAGAAAAGTACTTAAGAACATATCATACAATGCAGTAACTTGCCAAGATGCAGTAAGTACATCATAAAACCACTTTACTAATAGAAGTTTCACAAAATAAATTAAAGGAATAGACAAGTGTGTCTACTCAAGTTTGAATTTTGCATCCCTCATGTTTCTATAGAACTAGAAGCAGCCAGCTCATAAAAATAAGTGCATTTGTAGGGGTGGGCAAACCACAGCCAGCGTGAGACAGAGTACAAATTCGGCTCTGGCTTGTGATGCAGCAGGTTAAATCATTCTCTTCTGTAGAAAGCTGGCTAGCCAATGCTCAGCTCCTACTCGACCCAAGTAAGACAAAATTTCTCCTGTTCCAATCTTCCAAAGCCACCCAAAACACCTCCCACTTCAACATTCTCGCCAAAGACAATACCATCATCGCTCCATCAGAAAACACAAAATTACTTGTTGTGGAAATCGACAACAAACTTAGATTTGACATCCATATATCTCTCACAATAAAAGAAGTTCACAAGAAACTTGGTGCATTATATCGAAGCCGCCAATTCCTAACCAAGGCAGCTAGAATCTCCATAGCCAATTCCCAGCTAATCTCCACCCTACTCTATGCATCCCCCATACTTACTAACCTTAGACAGACAGACCTACACAAGCTGGATGCCTGTTGCAACAAAATTGCTAAATTTGCCACTGGAACCTCCTACCGCAGCCATCATTGTATCTCCCTTAAAGAACTAAACTGGCTAGAACTCCCACAACTCCTTCACTTTAATCAACTCACCCTCACTCATAAACTTGTTAACCACACCCTTAACATCCCTTCCCTTCAAACTCTTCTCCAACCCTATCACTCCACTAGGCCCCTAAGATCAAGCAACAAAAATCAACTCATTGTTCTCAAACCCAAAAACTCAGCACGAGAAGCCATATTTTCATGTACCATATCTAAACTTTGGAACAATCTTCCACCCTCTATAACTACTCTACCTTCCAGCAGCCTTTTGAAAACTGCACTCAAATTTCCACTAGTTTTGCCCTTGTTCTAATCCAGACTAGCACCCCCACCCTTACCCCCCCACCTAGACTCTTAACCCAACTAAATTACCGCCACTACTAACCCCAGTCAGAATTAGTTAGTTGTCTTTCCATACTTTAAAATCTTGTCTGACAACTTTGTTACTAATATTATAAACGACATGAAACTACCTTAACTTGCAACATTTACTGCATATACTGTTGATAATCAATATCTTGTTGTTATATTAAAGCCAACAACCTGTAATGCTATTTACTATTGCTGCAACTTTGTATCTCTATTTATCATGTACATGATGTGGAGCTTTTCTCCCCAGGCATCCACTGAAAAAGGACCTGTGTCCAGTCAGAATTTCCCGGTAGACAAATATAAATAAAATAAATAAATAAAGAGCCAAGAAACAACCCAGCCACAATCATGTTTTTTTTTTTTTTTTTTTTTTTTTGAGAAACTGTTGATTCGGACCAGACCTGCAAGCCACAAGTACTTTCTTTTAGGTCAAGTCTGCATATCTAAACATTGGGGTTGGCTGGAATACCAGATAGCATGCTGCCACATGCCATAGTGATGGAAAGGAAGAAGATTTAAACATTTTTCAATGGAGAGATCTATTGCAAGACATTGCAGTTGGGCAATTCTTTAAATAAAAAAGAATTGCAGCTCATTTCTAGAATGAGGGGTGCATTATTTCCCTTACTCCATAGTGCCTGCATGTTTCCAAGAAGGGGTAAGAGCCTGTTTTAATTAGGGAGAGAGATTAGGATAGCTTGGGAAGCACTACCAATACTAAGGACTGCATGGGCAGATTTCATTTATAATTCTTTGTTTTTATTGAGGTAACCCCCCCCTAGTTTCTCAACTACCCCTAATTTTATCTCAGTGCAATGAATCTCTGAGTGGTGCTTAGTATATGCTTGGGGGTGAGTAAAGAACAGTTTTGTACCTACCATAAATGTAGATGTTCGAGTGCATACACTGCTGCAGTCATTACACTTGGGTTATCCTGCCATCAGGCGGTTCCCCAGTCGGGCTGAGTTCCTAAGTCTTGGTCCGGCGTCGGTTGCTGTCGCCTCCTCCCTGACGTCAGTGCGACAGGGGTATACAAGATGCAGCTGACCCCATTTTCTTCAGTTTTTCTTTCCCCAGATGTCAGGTGCCCCCAAAAAGGTAGGCTATTCCAATTGCTAATAAAACAAACATAAGTAAAGCAATCAACAACTTTCAGATACCAGCAAATACTCCCCATAGGTAGTAAAGGGTAGAAGACATAGGTACGTACCAGCAAGTAAGAGGGGATGGAGGGTGGGTAACCTGGACTGCAGCAGTGTATACACTCGAACATCTACATTTATGGTAGGTACAAAACTGTACTATGTTCATCGTGTTACACTGCTGCAGTCATTACACTTGGGTAAGCTGAGGTAGGGTGGCTGGTACTATAAGGCATTAGGGGTGGCTATAAGGCCCTGCAGCACTGCAGTGTTGAAGCCAGCTCTAGATTTAGAGTACAGAGGCAGATGGTAGTGCTTGGTGAAGGTATGTACAGAACTCCAAGTGGCTGCTTCCAAAATGTCCTTGGTAGGTACTCCTCTAAAGTAGGCAGTTGAAGTGGCTGCTGCCCTGGTGGAGTGAGATCTAATGCTGTTAGGTACAGGTTTTCCATGGTGTGTATAGCAGAAACGTATACAGTGTCATATCCATTTTGAAATGGTCTGTTTTGAAATGGCTTTTCCCTGTGCTCCTGCAGCATATGCTACCAATAATTGCTCAGATTTTCTGAAAGCTTTGGTTTTGTCCAAGTAGAAGCGTAACTGCCTGTGTATGTCCAAATAATGCAGTAGTCTCTCCCCTTTATTCTGTGGATTTGGATAGAAAGTTGGCAAGTGGATAGTTTGGTTGAGGGCCACACTTGATACCACCTTTGGCATAAAAGTAGGGTTAGTTCTTAAAGACACCCTGTCTTGGTGGAAAATGATAAATGGTTCCACTGCCATTAGTGCCTGTAACTCTGAAACTCTTCGTGCTGATGTTATTGCCAGGAGTAGAGCAGTTTTCCAAGAGATATATTTTAAATCTGCTGTGTTTGCTGGCTCAAAAGAAGGTAAAGTTAATTTTTCCAACACGAAGTTGAGGTCCCAAGTTGGAGTAGGTGCTCTACGGGGCAGTCTTATGTTTTTAGCCCCTCTGAGGTACTGTTTTAGCAAAGGATTAGAGAAAATTGGTGGATCCGTGTTGTAATGAGCAGAGATGGCAGAGGCATGGATCTTGATGGATGAAAAGGAGAGGCCTTTGTCCAGCATCTCAGTTAAATATTGTAGTATCTGAGGAATATTTGGGACAAAAGGGTCAAGGCTGTGAGCCTGGTTTCAGGCACAGAATCTCTTCCATTTATCCGAATAGGCTTTCCTGGTACTAGGCCTTCTGGCCTCCAGAATGACATCCATAACAGCTTTGGAGAGAGGCATTTCTTGCTTGACTAGATAATCTTCCATGCAGCCAGGTTTAAAGTCTTTAGCTGGCTGTGAAGTATCTGATTGTTGTGCTGAGTCAGCAGATATGGTATTTGAGGCAAAATCCATGGTGGTCCTTGTGCTAAGTTCTTCAAGATTGGGTACCAGTGCTGGCGTGGCCAGTCTGGTGCAATCAGGATCATCTTTGGCTCTTCCTGACTGGCTCTGCTGAGTACCTTTGGAAGGAGAGGCAGTGGTGGGCAAGCATATACTTGTAGGATTTTCCCGCTGAATGAGAGGGCATCCACTTTCCATGCTTGTGGATGGTAAGTCCTTGTGCAGAATTTCTGTAGCTGGCAGTTCATTGGGGATGCAGACAGTTCTATGTCTGGGCTCCACCATTTCAGTGTAATCATTCTGAATATTTGTGGATTCAACTCCCATTCGTGGGGATCCATGATGTTTCTGCTTAAGTCGTCTGCCAGTGTGTTTTTCTCTCCTGGCAGGAATTGTGCTTGTAGATGAATTTGATAGTGTAGAGCTGTGTTTCACAAGGTCATGGCTTGTTTGCAGAGGGGATAAGAGTGAGTGCCCCCTTGCTTGTTTATGTACCACATAACTGTGGTGTTGTCCGTCTTTAATAGTAGTTGTCCTGGATGTAGCAGGTCCTTGAAGGCTATTAGGGCATTTTGTACAGCTAGCATCTCTTTTTGATTGATGTGATGTGAAGATGCCTCTGTTCTGCGGGCCACCTGCCCTGAATACATTTTCCTGCCATGTGTGCTCCCCAGGCGTAATCCGATGCATCTGTTGTCAGTGTTTGCCTGGCTGTGGGTTGAGTAAAAGGCTGTCCCTTGTTGAGGTGACAAGCTTGAGCCTACCATCGAAACTCCTGTTGCAGGCAAGGAATTAGTGGTATAACTGTTTTCAAACTTTGACAGTGTTGAGAACAGACACTCTTTAGGTACCACTGTAGTTTCCTCATATGCAGCCTGGCATATGGAATTAGTAGTATGCAAGATGCCATGTAACCCAAGGCCTGCAGAATTTTTCTTGCAGGGAGTTGGGTTCTTGTTGCCATCAATTGAAAATATTGAGTCAGATGTCCTTGCGTGTCTGGCAGGAGATAAGCCATCTGGACTGTTGTATTCAAGCTGGCACCCAGGAATATTATCTCTTGTGAGAGCACTACTTTTGATTTCTTTTCGTTTACTGTGTACCCTAGGCAAATTAACTGTTTTACAAATGCCAGATACCGTAGAAGAATGTCCTTGCTCTCTGCTTGAATCAGGCAGTCGTCCAGGTACGGATAAATGTGAATTCCTTTTTGACTGCAAAATGCAATTACTGGTGCCAGGCACTTTGTGAAGACCCTGGTCGCAGTAGATAAGCCAAAGGGCAGTGCAGAGAATTGATAGTGCATTGAACCAACTATGAATCTGAGGTATCTTCTGCAGTTTTGTCTGACAGGGACACTGCAGGTATGCCTCCTTGAGGTCCAATGTTACGAGCCAAGCTTTCTTGCCCAGCATGGGAAGAAGCTGCTGTAGTGTCAACATTTTGAATTTCGGAACATCCAGGTAAGTGTTTAGAGAAGAAAGATCCAGAATGGGCCTCCAGGCTTTGTCCTTTCTAGGAACCAGAAAGAGTCTTGAGTAAAATCCTTGTCCTTGCTCCTGTGGTAGTACCTTTTGAATAGCTCTCATGTCCATGAGTGCTGTAATTTGTTTTTGAGCCTCTGCCCACTGATTTGGTGGCAGGTTTGGCATTCCTTTTAACCTTGGCAGAGTGTGAAAGTGGAACCTGTAACCTTGAGATACAATGATGAGAACCCATTTGTCTTTGGTGACCATATGCCAATTGTAATAGATGCCAGTTTTCCTCCCAAGGGGGCTGCCAAGAGAGAGCTGTTTGGCAGCTGTAGTAGGACGTCATTGGGGCTGTTTTTTATAAGGTTGTGGCCTGTCTTCCCCTTCTTTCTGGCCTGATGCACCCCATTGTCGAGGCCTGTAGGGACCTTGTGGTTGACCTCTGCCTCTTGGACATCTGTATTTGCCGCTTTGAGGTCTGTCTGAAGCTGGAAAGAACCAATTTTTTGTTGGCCAATTTCTGCTAAATCGAGGAGGCTGAACCTGTAAGAAATCCTTCACCGTTTGCATACATTTTGCCTTATCCTCCATTTTCTTTAATACCTCATCTGCCTTAACTCCAAATAACACATCCTGCTGTAAAGGTGCATCCAATAGTTTTGCTTTAACATGATCTGATAACGTATGTTCTTTTACCCAAGCATGTCTTCTAATGACAGAACCTGTAACAGCTGCTCTACAGGAGGCCTCTAAAGAATCAAAACCACATTGCAAAGTGTGTTTGCCCACTTGTTCAGCTGCATGCAATAAATCCTGCATTTCCTTTAAATTAGGAGGATCTGAACCTGGAAGCATTTTTTGTTTCAACTGAGACATCAGAAACTGCTGATATTTTAACATGTGAAACTGGCAATTTAAGGCCCTCATTGCTAAAGTTGCAGACTTATATACTTTCTTTCCCCATCTGTCCAATGCTCTGGAATCTCTGTCAGAGGGGGCTGGATTCTTTGCTGATGAGGCCTTAACCCCTTTGGGTCCCTGAGAAATAGTTTCAGGGTCTGCAACAGGGCTTTTATAAAGAAATTTGTGTGAGTCAGGGACTCTGTAGTATCTGCCAGGCTTAACTGGGGCTGGAGGTAAAGAATTAGGATTTAAGCTGGAGTCAGTATACACATCATCCACTATATCTAACACTTGAGGAATAGCAAGGGGTCTGTGATGAGGTAAGAAAAGGAAGTCTCTGAGCCTTTTCTTGGATTCTGAGTAATCCTGGCCTTCCCAATGGAAATGCTCCCTCATGGTAAGTAAGGTTTCACCAAAGGAGGAGTCCTCAGGCAGAGAGGCTGCTGGAATTGATTCCTCAACATCAGAATCCTCATAAGGGGGTAAGGAGTATCCTAGGTCTGAGGATGACTCTGAAGAGATGGATACCTGGTCGGATGAGTCATAGTCTGCATCCAGTCTAGGCCTTTTATCAGGAGGGGGATGGGAACCCCTGATCAGAGGGATTAGGTCTTCGGCCATTTTGAGCATTTGTTTCTTAGGCATGGAGGCCTGTCCTGGAGAATGCTGAATTTGTTTCTTTGTTTTTAAAGTAGGTTTAGACTTAGCAGAAGATTTAATGCTTAACTGGGTAGGTCTGAAAACACCCTCTGAGGCTACAGGTTGTTCATCTACTCCGGATCCCTCTGAAGGGGTAGTTTCGGTAGTCTGAGTAACTTGTGCGTCCGAAGGCCCAGCCATCTCAATGTGGGAGTCAGAGGCAGCCTGTGGTTCTACAGAAATGGTCGTCAGGGGCTGCGAAGGCACCTCGCTGAAAACCGGAGAACCGGCGACTGGCCTAGAAGAGGCTTCGTCGTCAGTTTTGGGCTTCGGATACCTATCCTTGTCTTTGCGTTTTTTATGTATTCCGGTCATCGTAAGTTCCAACGGCATGGTATAATTGAATTTTCTGCCAAAATAATGTTGGGCAAAATCAAACCGACGTTTAATAGTGCGCTTATTAAACCTAGCACAAAACAGACAACCAGTGATGTCGTGGTCTGGGCCTAGGCATGGGATACAATAAGAATGGAAATCCTTATGAGGTATTTGCTTCCCACAAGAAATACAGTTATTAACTTTTACTGACATCGGTCTGAGGCAAGAAAGAGTTTCCCCAACGGGGTACTTAGCTTTGTAGTAGACTTCGGTTCTGGAGTCGGAATGAAAATCTCAGGAGTCGGCCGACCGGCACTTGCAAACTGCTTTTGCTTCGGACACCGCACGGCAAGAAAGACTGAAGAAAATGGCGTCTGCTGCATCTTATATACCCCTGTCGCACTGACGTCAGGAAGGAGGTGACAGCAACCAATGCTGGAACAAGACTTTGAATTCAGGCCGGCTGGGGAACCGCCTGACGGCAGGATAACCAAAAAGTGTAATGACTGCAGCAGTGTAACACAATGAACATCAGTAAACTCTCAGTTAACCGGCACCCATACAGAGTGGTAGATGCCGGATAACTGTAGTTTCTGGTTGCTTGAGAGTTACTATTAAAAATAGGCCTGACTAATACTGTACCCTATACTACACCATACCATACCATAAACACTGCTGGGGAGACAGGGAATTTATTCCTATCTTCATTGTTAAAACTCAAACTCTACAAAACGTAAGGTTTGTTTCTGCAGAGGGGGGGGGGGGGGGGGTGTGGACAGAAAGTGCAACACATGAAATACTGTACTGTATTTCTTCATTTTTGTTTCCAGTTGCTTGAGTGCCAGTTGCTTGAGTTCCGGTTAACTGAGAGCTTACTGTATGTGTGTGTTCAAGAGCAGCATGCTGAAATTAATATATTACTGTAGTAGTTTTTTTTTTTTTTTTTTTTAAATCACTCTCCTCATCATCAAAGATCAGACATGTGCAGAGAACTAGGCTACCTTTTTGGGTGGGAGTGTGGAGGCATCTTGTACATGAAAGCACAAAGCCATCATGTTTGCAAATAAAAGTGTTATGACTTGTTGGGGGCAGTACATTTGTTTACCAATCAAGCCAAAATAGCAAATGTTACTGTATTTCTTACATTTTTCATTCTTTTCTCAGTGAGAAAGTAGCGCACAGAATGGTGGGGGGCATACAATACAGGAGAGCAAAGGGCAGTTACGGCTGACAGAGTCTCTATCAAAGTGCAAAGTTAGCCATTACCGATATATTTTGTAGCAATTTCACAGTCAGAGGTGGTGTACTTTCTCGGAAGGGACGCATAGGTTACTAAGAATACTGATTTTTTTTTATTACTGTGGGTAGCATTAAGGGAACTGAAATATTGTTTCTTACATGAAGCTAACAAAATCCAGCATATAACAAGGCTTTTGTTGTTCCACTTAGGCAGTGTATCCAGTTTTTACCTTGGGGTTGCTTGACCATTTTGTGCAAAGTGTGGCTGAACTGCTGTGCACTAAATCATTATTAGAACAGAAGGGGAAAATGCATTTTTTGTTTCACCAGCCAGAGCAACATTCCTGTAAATTGCATACAGCATGCTGTACCTGTATGCTATTGCTTATTACAATTTTTATCCATTTTTCATTGCCAACAAATCTGTAGCTTGGGCACAGTGAAGGTGCTGGCTAGGTGTAAGCTGTTAGGAAGTGTGGTCAGAATGCCATCAGCATTCATTCGAGTGAATACTGGCAATATCAATATCTGTCTGGCTGTAACTGTAGTATTTTGTTTTTACTTTAATCACCTCTGGACTTCCAGATAGAGTTATTTTTAACAGAGCTACTGCTGTGAGTGACTGCTCTAGCTTGGCTCCCAGTGATCTCTAAGAGCCAAGCCAAACCCTTGGGTCAGCTCTGACTTGGGTCTTCTTCAAAAATCCCAGGTTTGCCCAGTTTTAGGTACATGTATTCAGAAATAAGCACTTGTCAGACTAGAAAATCTAAGATTTGGACCTTGCATCACACGTGCTATTTTGTCGAGCTACCTACAGGTCAGAAAGACATTGCACATATCCACTATACAGATGTCAAAAAACAACAAAACATGAAAAAAAGAGAGTGAAAGAAGACAGTTTTTCTACTACTGTATGAAACGTGCGTCATTCAGATGCTTTCTACAGAGCTAGCGGCAGTCATGTCATAAAATCATTGCACTCCGCTAGCATTCAAAAGTCGGTACATAATAAAATATGAAATGAAGGTACCAGAAAACTTGCTTAATATTGTTTAACCTTGCATTACTCATGTGCTTTCCTGCAAAGTAGTAGCATGACGGGTCATAAAATTCCTGAAAGGCTACTTTTCTCTGAGAATAAAAAGCACAGGCAAAAGCTAATGAATGATTCAGTGAGACCTGTTTTGAGCACAACAGAAATTTGAAATGGAATCTGGCTAACATCTTTGAAACTTCCTGTAGTCACCCTTCCCCCAAACCCCACAGCCTAAGCTGTGACATGCTCAGAAAGACAGGCTGAAAATGTAAACAAAGACCAGAATCAAAACAAAAAATTCCTGGGACTGTCCCTTTAATACATCACTCAACAATATAACTGATTATACACTTTGCCCAATACAGAATAGTCTCTATGTAAGGCAACAGTTCTACTTACAGCCTTTACAAGCAATACTTACCACTTTTAAAGCAATATTTTTATTGACCATTGTGTATACAACAGTTACAATATCATTAAGAGATCCCATTCTGACAAGAACTGCTTATATTATGCCCCTCTCTCTACACAAGTTTAGATAAATACAGATGATACACCAATATATATGACAATACATACATAATTATATATTTTATATACATCTATAGGTAGTGTTACAGAATTCTGAAAGCCCATAATCATGAAGACCAAAATCTCGAACGTTCAAAATACTGAAAGCACACAGGATACCAACATTTACTATATTCCAGCACAAGTACATACAGAAAAATATTACCCTTCAACCTATACACAGGGGTGCAAGCAAGCCCCCCTACACTCCCCCCCATGTGCTATTTAAATGCATCAACTCCGAGACTGCACAGGATTTTCGGCTTTCAGGATTCTGTAGCTCTCCTACACATATATATATATATATATATATATATATATATATATATATATATATCATAGGGTCTATATTAGAACATTGAAAGTTTAATGGTTCAAATCACTAAAGGTCGACCTTTAATGATCGAACCATTAAAATTTCGAATGTTCAGAAAAAAAAAAAAAATAAATAAATAAAAACTAACGGGTGTAGGCATGGGGGCAAGCCCCCCCCATGCACCCCCCCGCTACTTAAATATACCAACTCCGAGACCGAACTACATTGAAGTAAATGGAAATCTCACCTTACGGAGATTTCTGTTTACCAGTTCGACGTTCTGCACATTCGCTATTCTTGTGTCGACAATGTTGGATTCGACATTGTTGGCTTTCGAGAATACAATAGGTAACTGTGTATATATATATATATATATATATATATATATATATATATATATATATGAATATTCAATTTGTCATTTACAGACTCTGAGAAAATACATATAATATATATAATATATATAATATGTCATTCATCCAGAAATAAGAAATAGAGATTGAAGTGATGAATTAATCAAAAATTAATAAAAAAATTAAAAAGTCACAACTAACACGCTTGCAGGAAACATTTGATATTTATTGCTTCATTTAAGCCTGGGAACTCATCTGCTCGAACATATGTATATAGCGCATGTTTTTTTGAAGAAATTTATTTCTCCTAGCTGAAATTGAAATGTGTTAATTCAATTCTTTTAATGTAAGTTTCTTATTTTTTCCCTATATAAAATTGGTTGCAGGAGTTACAGATGGTACTTAATATTTTAATATATTTATTAAATCGATTAAAATGACTTTGACTCAATTATCTGAAATGATATACCTATAATGATATTCATAGTAATAGGTATAGGAAATGCCAAATTAAAAAAAAACTATCTTTTGGGGCTACTCCACTTGAACAGAAACTGTGTGTTGAACTTTCTTAAGGATAGGGACTCTCTCAAAACAATGGTCACTATAGCCTCTTTCTTTGAAAAAATTTTTTAGTTTAACAGCTTCTATACTAAATGTCTCATAAAAGGGTGTAACTTGAAAAATGCAGGTATTGATTAAAATCATAACTTAAATGGATGTCTGTCCTATAGTGAATTTTAGAAAATCATTTGACTTGTTCACATTGTCTACAAATTCACAAAAACTATCTAGATCTCCTTCCACAAAATGAATAGTGCTACCCTAGAAGAGCCATTGCAACACCTGTTCTGTTTGTATTTTTTACCCTCAAAGGAAAAATAATTGTTGTCTAAAATTTTCCATTAACCGTGTTGACGTTGTTGTGTATGTTGTTATCTAACAATTGTGATAAACATGAATAATCTCATCTCATCTCTATCCTCCAATACAATCATACTTTTATAAGAGACATCATCCAATCCACAAAATGAAAACCTGAATCTGTCACTTTAAAATGAACTTAATAATCTATTAATGCCACTTGAATCCCTTTAAATAATACTTTCAAGCCAAATGGAAATAGTCTCTGTTTTAGACGTGCTGAAATAATAAATAATAGGCCTAAATGGCAAAACATTTTATTTATAGCTTTGTTATGGTAACACATGCATGCTAATCTAGGGTATTCTGTAATGTCATCATTGTTACAATCTCTTACAACTTGGGCACATCATTCAATAACCCTTTCATTGCTTTAATGTAGTCAACTGATTTCATAATGACTAGAAAACACTTATAGTTGAGTTCAATACAGGGTTATAGGTACTTTTTGATTGTAACAAATGATGACATACTTAGAAGCTTTATATAGTACAAAAAACAAAGTATTATTTAAGGGATTCATGGCACTTATTAGAATTATTAAGTTCATTTAAAGTGACAGATGCAGGTTTTCATTTTGCAGCTTAATAGAGATGATGAGAGATTATTTGTCATGTCACACTGAATTAGATAACAACATGGTCATTAATGGAAATGATTTTAGACAACAATTATTTTTTTTTTTGAGGTAAAAAAATAACAGACAAACAGGTTGTTGTATGGGGCTCTAGGTAGCACACCAGTTTTTCCAATTTGGTGATTGTTTACAATAACCCTATGGCAAAACATATTTTGTTCTATAAAGTGCTACATTGACGATCCTATTCATTTTGTGAAGGGAGATCTAGATATGATTTTCCTAAAAATTCAGGAGGACATTTTGGTAAAACCCATAGCTTTTGGACATCCATTTAAGTTATGATTTGAGTCTACATTCACTAATCAATACCTGCATTTTTCAGTTTACCTGTTAAACTAAAAAAATTTTCAAAGAAAGAGGCTATAGTGACCAATTTGGCATTTCTATACCCATTACTAATGAAATGAATATCATAACAAATATTATGGTAAAGTACCAATCTTTACATATAAGAAAACGTCCAGTCTTAAAAACTCCTGCAACCAATTTTAGGGAAAAAACTATGAGAACCTTACACAAGAATTTTTAAACACATTTTCAGCTATTAGAAAAATTTCAAAAAAAAAACTTACAAAAACATGCAGCTATATGTTCAGATTTCAAAAATTCACTTTTCAGTCTTAGAAAAGTAGGTGACTTTAATCTTTTAGATTAATTTGATTAATTCATCACTTGCACTTATAAAGTATCATTCTTTTCTGGATGAATGACTTATTATATATATTATTTATATTATATGTATTTTCTCAGAGTCAATTTTATTATATAATACCTTTTTAAGAAAATTGTTTACAGTGACATAAATAGATTATGTAAATGACAAATTGATAGTAGGTTATGGTTGGACTATTAAGTCATGTGATGGTTGATTCTTGTTATTACAGATATTAAAAGTGTGTAAAAGCGAAGAATTAAATTCAATTTTTTTTTTTCATTCACAAGTCCTTGGCTGGCACTTTGGTTTTATATATATATATATATATATATATATATATACACACACATAGATATATATATATATATATATATATATATATATATATATATACACACACATACACACACACACACACACACACACACACACACACACATTAAATAAATATATATATGGGATCCCCTACATAAAGCATGCATTCAAGTCACTCCACAAGTACAAATACGACTCTGTCACTGTCCATGTTGGAGTAAATGACTTGAGATGTACCTCCCTGGACTACATGAAAAGAGACATGGAAGAGCCCTCGGATCATGTGGCCCGGGCAAGTATGACCCTAGCCCTGAGTAGCATCCTGCCTTCGCTCAGAATGATACAACAGTATAAGGACAAAATGATTAACTTCAACAATTGGCTAAGCTTCTGGTGTCATTCAAAGGGGATCCAGTATCTGTCTGCCTGGGACGACATGATCGACAAACCACGATGCCTTGCCAGAGATGGTCTGCACCCATCACCCCTGGGATTCAGGTTACTGGCTAAAGCTCTTGCCACTCCTATAGTGCCTTTTTTAGGCAAGGTTCAAAGGACAAAACCACCACAGTAACAGATACAAGCACGCAAAATGTGAAGGTAATGCTACTCAATGCTAGAAGTCTAAACTTCAAAATGCACTCTCTCTCGAGGCACTCCTAAAAATGGAGAACATCGATATCTGTGCAGTAACTGAGACATGGTTTAAGGCTCCAGACAGCACCCCTGCAATACCAAGCTACAACTCTTACCACAAATTTTCGGCCACCTAACCAAGACCGAAACACAAAAGGTGGATGAGAGTCCATATTCACCAAGGATATTCACAACTCCAGGCTAGCTGCCCAACACAATGCATTGGAAATTTTCCAGGTGCAACTAACACTAGGTAAGACTGCAATCCAAACTGTAGCTTGTTACAGATCCCCCACCATGCCCCAAGATTCTCACTACACTTATCTAAACATACTGGAAAATATTAAGATACAACCAAACACCCTAATACTGGGTGATTTCAACTATACTGCCATTAACTGGGAAAACTATTCAGGCACCAACACCTTTTCCCAACGGTTCTTGGAATTCATAAATTCCAACACCCAGGTTCAACTAGTCCATTGTCCCTCCAGGGGTTCCAATATCCTAGACCTGGTCATTACCAACATGGGAGATAGATGCTCCACACCAGTTGTCACCCCCTTATTGGTCAGGTCTGACCATAAGCAAATCACCCTTGACATCCACATCCCACCCCCAACCCCAGTAAGGAAACCTCTGTAAAAAACTTCTCCAAAGCCAACTTTATGCTACTCAAGTCAGAAGTGACAAACCTCATGACACCCATGCAGACAGCAAATGAAAGTTTAACTGCTGAATACTACACTAAGGCACTGTACACGAGCACATCCACTTGTGCATGAATCGTGCCATCCCAAATAGAACCAAGATGCTCTCCTCTCCTCCAAACAAAGGAAGCCAATCTGGTGGTCCCCTGCCATAAACAAACTATACAACAGAAGAAAGAAACTGTTGCAGAAAAGAGGAAAATCCCAGGATGCAAAAAACTCCCTTACCAGCCTCAGTAAGAAGCTGAGATCCCTCATAAAATCCTCCAAAGCTAGTTACGAAAATAAAATTACCAAAGATTCCAAATACAACCAGTAGGCATTCTATAGTTATGTCAAGAATCTAAACGGCAATGCTCAGATCTGCTCTGAGCAACAACAGAATGGCATTAAAAATATACTGATCCCAAGGATATTGCCAATATCTTGGCAGATCGATTTAGTGCCAACTTCACCCCCCTCTCACCCCCTAAAGGGCCCATCTCAATACCACAAGATTGCCAAATTCTGATCATGGTCACACAGGCAGAAACCGCACTCTCCAAAGCTAAGAATACAGCATCTATGGGACCAGATGACATCCCGGGCTGTGTAATACATGAACTACAAAATGAAATGGCACCTCGCCTAAGTGTTATGTTTAATCACAGCCTCACCTCAGGCTTCATGCCCACTGAGTGGTGCACAGTTACTCCACTCTACAAGGGGAGATCCACCTTGGATCCTGGGAACTACCATCCCATCAGTCTGACGAGCCTGATCTGCAAGGCCATGGAACGCATTATCATGGAATTTAACTAAGACATTGGCAACCTTCAAACACTGAACCCCACCCAGTTTGGGTTCGTGAAGGACAGATCTTGTCTCCTGAACCTGATTGACTTCTTCAAATCAGTGTCCAGAGCTGTGGACGAGGGTAAGGCGGTCCACACAGCCTATCTGGACTTAGCCAAGGCCTTCGACACCTTCCCTCACTCTGGAATCATAGATAAAATTACTAAGTTGGGCATAAATCCCTACCTCACTCGATGGGTTGCTAACTGACAGGACCCAGACTGTAAAAGGTGCCGACTCCAAATCCAGCTCCAAAAAAGAGACAAGTGGAGTACCTCAGGGTTCACTCCTGGGACCGCTCTTGTTTGGCATCTACTTCTCTGAAGTACAGGCCAACACTAAGGGACTCTGGCTAACAAAGTTGGCATATGACTGCAAACTGGGAGCCATTATTGAATCCCGAAATTATGTGGATATTCTACAAAAGGACCTTACAGAAACAGATGTTTGGTGCCAGAGCCATGGGCTCAAGCTTAATGCCAAGAAATGTATAGTTATCCCCTTTGGGAAAAAACATGTACCCATGAATTACCACATAGGTGGCAGTATACTAAACACCGAAAGTGTGATGAGAGACTTAGGGACACAGGTGGACAGCGGTCTCACCTTCGATAACCAAATCAGTCAGGAAATCCTTCTATGTGGCACACCTCATCACTAAGGGCTTTTCATTCAGAAAAAAGGAGGTCATTGTCCCATTGTACTCATCCCTCATTAGATCCATTATAGAGTACAAAGGCCCATTTGGTATGTACCTCACAAGACATCTGCAACAGCTGGAAAGGCCAAAGAAATACCTCATTAAATGAATCACAGACCTAAAGCAGATGCCCTATGCTGACCGTCTAAAAAAAACTCCAGCTATACTCTGTGGCTTATCCGATACTCAGAGGCGATCTCTGCTTAACATACAATGCCATGTCAAACCCAGAGCTGTTGGACATGCTCCACTTAAAGAAATCCCAATCCCTCAGAACCACATGCTCCAGGGATCTAAACCTCATCATCACAATGACCAAAATATGCTGGAGGGATAGGTTCCTGACCCAGAGACTCCTCATACTGTGGAATAGACTGCCCATACATGTCAAGCAGAGCGCCTCATTGGCCCTCTTCAAAAGGAACCTTGACGACTGGATGGGTGATAGGAAATTCACCCCGGGGATCACGTCAGTCGCCCTGCTAGACAGGGGTCCATGAAGTAAATATTGTGGGAAGAAATATGCAGGGAATTGTTATGGCTAGGCTTGTAGAGGCACTAGGGGCGATAGCCTAGTACCAACCTATGAACATAAATATATATCTATATATCTATATAGATCTATATATATATCTATATAGATCTATATATATATCTATAGATATATATATAGATAGATACACATATATGGATCTAGGACTTTTGCTCAACTGAGCAAACGTCAGAATCCATAAAACCCAAACACACTTTAACGAAAGTGCTTTTATCGAAAAAGCTTTTCGGTGACAAAAAAAAAAAAAAAAACACTACATTTACATTTTACCAAGGGTGCTTCAACCCCCTGCACCCCCCCCACACCCCCCTACTTTAATATTCTCCCTCCAAGACCGCACTACAGTGGAGAAAAGGGAAATTTCCCTTACCCGCGCCGTAGTACAGCCTCGGCAACAGTCATACTTACGCGAAAGTGCTTCATCAGTGAAAAGCACTTTTGCGTAAGGATGCCCGGCCGTTTGGATTTCGGTCGTTTGCTCAGTCGAGCAAACATCCTAGATCCATATATATATATATATATATATATATATATATATATATATATATATATATATATATATATATATATATATATAGATTCACTTTACGATCTCAAAATACTAAAATACCGTTTTAGTATCTCGAGACTATAAAGCAGAAAGCTCAAAAAACTGAAACCCACAACCGCAAAATTCAAAATCGCGATTATTCACATACACACACCACCATACAAACAAGCACACATACACCTACCTAATGACACAACAACAAACAAAACAACACACACAAACACAACAAACACAGCTACCTTACATATAAGCAGGGGGCAAAGCCCCCCTGCACCCCCCACACCCACTCTACTTATATATACTAACTCCGAGGTTGCACTAAACACACAGACACACAAAACCCACCACTACACACACACAGAAACGCACTAAAATTCCTACTCAATACCCTTACAAGAACACCACTTACCTGAAATCCCAGCTAAATCCACAAACCGCACCACACGTCATGAACGTGACAACACAACGGCAGATTAGACATTTCCGCATTCGATATTATGCAGTTTCACGTAACTGCACTTTCGACTTCATAGTCTTGAAGTACTAAAATTCGACATTTTAGTACTTTGAGATTATAAAGTGAAACCATGCACATATATACACACACATACATTATATATATATATATATATATATATATATATATATATATATATATATATATATATATATATTCCAGACACACACACACACACACACACACACTGTACAACATCATATGATCATAGGAGTTAAAAGGCAACTGAGCTTTGAGGCCTTACCACCCTTAGGCCTTGCCTCTCTGTTCAAGAAGGGCCAGGCCAGTCGTATGAAGGCTGAACTTTCAAATACCTACCAACTGTCCAACTCCTTTCAAAGGTAAACAGCGTGTTTCAGTGAAGGAGAAGGCTGAGTGTGACAAATCCTTCTTCCTTTGTACTTCATTTACTTATTCAGGTTAGATTCCTGGTAACAGCCAGAGTGTTTGATTTATTTAGGTAAAAGTTATTGCACTACTGGATCCCTTATAGGCCTACAAGCAAGACTTGGGTCACCCCCTAAAGTCTAAATGAAACTGAGTATAAGGATAAAGCATGCAGTCTTTGTTATTCAGATCGTTTAGGGCCCAGATCTTTTTCGTTATGAGCTTCTGAGGCAATTCCAATTGCTCGATATGTTTAGTAAGGCATATTCCAAAGGGGCAGTTATACTCAATGATGTCTAGACAATGCAAAGTACGAGGAGGTGAGGACTTTTGTCATGAGTTGTGAAACACAAAAAGATTTCCTAAATGCCACTACAATGAGACAGTCGAATTTAAGGGAGCTGTCCAGTCAAGTGTCCAGGTGAAGTGCCCTGGTCTCTCATGAATTTCATTCTAAAGTAGTGTGTTACCTATGCTGTAAATTGGAGCTCGAGAGTGCTTACCAAATGCTGCAGTATTGTGCTGAAAACACACACATACATACAGATGTGTACACAATAAATGCATCTTTCTACATACATACACACACATACCTGTACTGCTGTGTTCTTTTCTCTTAACTACGCGCACACACACGCATGCGCACACACACCACTTCCATAATATTTTGAAAGTGTAATGCAATACCAAAATAACTGTGTGGTGCTGAAGTACAGTTTTGTACCTACCATAAAATGAAGATGTTCTTGTGTTCACCCTGCTGCAGTCATCACACTTGGGTTATCCTGCCGTCAGGCGGTCCCGCAGTCGGCCCGAATTCCAAAGTCTTGGTCTGGCGTCAGTTGCTGTCGCTTCTTCCCTGACGTCAGTGCGGCAGGGGTATTTAAGAGGCATCCAACGCCATTTTCTTCAGTTTTTCTTGCCCCAGATGTCAGGTGCCCCAATAGGTAGGCAAAATATATATATATGGTTATATAAAAATCAAACAAAACCCTTAGGCACAAGCAAATACACCACAGAGGTAGTATAGGAAGAAGTGGTAGAGATAAGTTCAGCTAGTTCAGAGGGGATGGAGGGAGGGTAACCTTGACTGCAGCAGGGTGAACACTCGAACATCTACATTTATGGTAGGTACAAAACTGTACTATGTTCATCGTGTTACTCTGCTGCAGTCATCACACTTGGGTTGAATCCCAAAGCTAAGGATGGGAGGTGGAATCAAACAGGGTTAGAAGAAGCTAGTAGGCCCTGCAAAACTGCAGTGGCAAAACCAGCTGTAGTCAGAGTATAGAGGTAAATGATAGTGTTTGGTGAAGGTGTGCACTGAACTCCAAGTAGCAGCTTCCAGAATGTCCTTGGTTGGCACTCCCCTGAGAAAGGCTGCTGATGTAGCTGTAGCCCTGGTGGAGTGGGACCTAATGTTAGCAGGTACTGGTTTCCCATGATGTGTGTAGCAGAAACATATGCAATGTCCTATCCATTTTGAAATGGTCTGTTTTGAGATAGCTTTTCCTTGTGATCCTGTAGCATAGGCTACAAAAAGCTGGTCAGTTTTTCTGAAAGCCTTAGTTTTATCCAAGTAGTAACGTAATTGCCTGTGAATGTCCAAAGAGTGCAGGAGTCTTTCTCCTTTGTTCTGGGGATTTGGGAAGAAGGTGGGCAAGTGAATGGTTTGGTTTAGGGCCACACTGGATACCACCTTTGGCATAAAGGAAGTATTAGTTTGTAGAGACACTCTGTCTTGATGAAAAATGATGAAAGGTTCCACTGCCATTAGTGCCTGTAGCTCTGAGACTCTTCTAGCTGAGGTTATTGCTAGTAGTAGGGCAGTTTTCCATGAAAGAAATTTTAAATCAGCTGAAAAAGCTGGTTCAAAGGGCGGCAGTGTAAGCTTTTCCAGAACAAAGTTGAGATCCCAAGTAGGTTTTGGAGCTCTCCTTGGTGGTCTTAAGTTTTTAGCCCCTCTGAGGAACTGTCTTAGGAGTGGATGTGAAAATAAAGGAGGATCTGTGCTGTAATGCGCTGAAATTGATGAGGCGTGGATCTTAATAGATGAAAAGGAAAGTCCTTTGTGTAACATCTCAGTCAAATATTGTAGAATCTGAGGGATGTTTGGATCAAGGGGGTTTAGGCCTTTAGCCTGGTTCCAGGCGCAAAATCTTTTCCATTTGTCTGAATAGGTTTTCCTGGTGCTGGGCCTCCTGGCCTCCAGAATGACATCCATAACAGCTTTGGATAAAGGTGTTGGTTGGTTGTTTAGGTAATTTGCCATGCAGCCAGGTTTAAAGTCTTGAGCTGGCTGTGTAGAATCTGATGGTCTCGCTGGGTGAGCAGGTGAGGAATTTGTGGCAAAATCCATGGTGGGTCGTGGGCCATATTCCTTAAAATTGGATACCAATGTTGGCGTGGTCAGTCTGGTGCAACAAGTATCATTTGTGGCCTCTCTAATCTGACTTTCAGCAGTACCTTTGCTAGAAGAGGCAATGGAGGGAAGGCATAAACTGTTAATGTTTTCCAACTGAATGAGAGGGCGTCCACTTTCCAAACTAGTGGATGGAAGGTCCTTTTGCAAATTTTTTGAAGTTGGTGGTTGTGGGGGCTTTCAAACAGATCTATGTCTGAGTATCCCCATCTTTGAACTATCATTGAAAATACTTGTGGATCTAGTTTCCATTTGTGTGGATCCATGATGTTTCTGCTTAGGTCGTCTGCCAATGTGTTTTTCTTTCCTGGCAGGAATTGTGCTTGTAATTGAACCTGATAAGACAGTGCAGTGTTCCACAAGGTCATTGCTTGCCTGCATAGAGGGTAGGAATGTGTGCCCCCTTGCTTATGTACCACATAACTGTGGTATTGTCCGTCTATTAGTAGTTGTCCTGGGTGTAGAAGGTCCTTGAAAGCTGTTAGGGCATTCTGCACTGCTAGCATTTCTTTTTGACTGATACGCAGGTGTCTCTGATCTGTAGTCCATTTGCCCTGAATGCACTGCCCTGCCATGTGTGCTCCCCAGGCATTGTCCGATGCATCTGTTGTCATAGTTTGCCTGGCTGTGGGTAAGGTGAAAGGCTGACCCTTGTTGAGGTGACATGCCTGTGCCCACCATAGAAATTCCAGTTGAAGGCAGGGAATGAGTGGTATCATTGTCTCCAAGCTGTGGCTGTGCTGAGTCCAAACACTTTTCAGGTACCATTGTAATTTCCTCATATGCAGTTTTGCAAATGGTATTAGAAGAATGCAAGATGCCATGAATCCCAAGGCCTGCAGAATTTTTCTTGCAGGGAGTTGGGTCTTTGTTGCCATTATTCTGACATATTGAAACGGCTGTCGTTGCTTGTCTGGCGTGAGGAAAGCCATCTGGGCCGTTGTATTCAAGCCGGCACCCAGGAATATTATGTTTTGTGAGGGTACTAGTTCTGATTTCTTTTCGTTTACTGTGTACCCTAGGCAACTTAGAAGGTGTTTGACAAATGCCAGATGCTTTAAAAGAATGTCCTTGCTTTCTGCTTGAATAAGGCAGTCGTCCAGGTATGGGTATATTTGAATTCCTCTTTGTCTGCAGTATGCAATTACTGGTGCCAGGCATTTAGTGAAGACCCTATGCGTAGTAGATAAGCCGAAGGGCAGTGCAGAGAATTGGTAATGCGTTGAACCTGCAATGAAGCGGAGGTATCTTCTGCAATTTTGTCTGACAGGGACATGCAGGTATGCCTCCTTGAGGTCCAAAGTGACTAGCCAAGCATTCTTGCCCAGCATGGGAAGAAGCTGCTGTAGTGTCAGCATCTTGAATTTTGGTACTTGCAGATAGGTGTTCAGAATTGAAAGATCCAGAATGGGTCTCCATGCTTTGTCCTTTCTTTGGACTAGGAAGAGTCTTGAGTAAAAACCTTGTCCTTGCTCCTGTGCAGGTAGGTACCTGTTGAATGGCTTTCATGTTCATGAGAGCTGTAATTTGTTTTTGTGCCTCTGCCCATTGATTTGGTGGCAGGTTTGGCATTCCTTTGATCCTTGGTAAGGTATGAAAGTGGAATCTGTATCCTTGGGAGACAATGTTTAGAACCCATTTGTCTTTTGTGATGATGTGCCAGCTGTCTGCAAAAAATGCTAGTTTTCCCCCAAGGGAGTTGCCAGGAGAGATTTGCTTGGTAGTTTGAGGATAGAGTCATTGTGTTTGTCTTCTGCTAGCCTGAGGCCTGTCTTCTCCTCCTTTCTGGGTAGCAGGACCCCATTGGCAAGGTTTGTAAGGGCCCTGTGACTGGCCTCTGCCCCTTGAGCGTCTGCATTTCCCCCTCTGTGATCTGTCTGAAGCTGGAAAGGACCAGTTTTTTGTTGGCCAATTTCTGCTGAAACGAGGGGGTTGTACCTGCAAAAAATCCTTGACCGTTTGCATAGACTTTGCCTTATCCTGCATTTTCTTTAAAACCTCTTCTGCTTTGACACCAAATAATACATCCTGCTGTAAAGGTGCATCCAATAATTTTGCTTTAACATGGTCAGGGAGGGTTTGTTCTTTTAACCAAGCATGTCTACGTATGACAGAGCCAGTAACAGCTGCTCTACAGGAAGCTTCCAATGAATCAAATCCACATTGCAAGGTATGTTTGCCCACCTGTTCAGCTGCATGCAAAAGATCCTGCATTTCCTTGAATTCAGGCTGTTCTGAATGTGTGCTCATTTTTTGTTTTAACTGAGACATCAGGAATTGTTGATATTTCAGCATGTGAAACTGGCAATTTAATGCTCTCATAGCCAGAGTTGCTGAGGTGGAAATTTTCTTTCCCCATCTATTTAAGGCTCTGGAATCCCTTTCAGAAGGCACAGGATCTTCAGCAATAGAAGCTTTTGCTCCCTTAGAACCCTGGGAAATTGTTTCTGGGTCAGCTACAGGGCTTTTATAAAGGAATTTGTGTGAGTCAGGTAGTCTGTAGTATCTGTCTGGTTTGGCTGGAGCAGGAGGTAGAGAGTCTGGATTTAAACTAGACTCCAAGTAAACATCATCCACAATATCTAAAACAGGAGGGATAGCAAGAGGTCTGTGCTGGGGTAGTAAAAGGAACTTTTGGAGCCTTTTCTTAGAATACGAGTAATCCTGGCCTTCCCAATGGAAATGTTCCCTCATGGTATGCAAAGTTTCCCCAAAGGAGTAGTCTTCAGGGGGAGAAGCTGAGGGAATGGAATCTTCAGCCTCAGAATCCTCATAAGGTGGAAAAGTGTAATCCTGTTCCTCAGAAGAATCTTTAGGAGAGAGAAACCTGGTCAGAGGATGCATAATCCTCCTCTTGTCTTGGTCTTTTATCAGGAGGGGGATGGGAACCCCTGATGAGGGTAATTAAATATTCAGCCATCTTAAGCATCTGTTTCTTAGGCATGGGGCCTTGAACGGAGGTACAGTTTTCTTTGGTTTTAAAGGAGTTTAAAGTTTAGCATAAGATTTAATGGTGAGTGTAGTCGGTGTAAATACACCTTCTGCAACCGAAGGTGTTTGCGTTGCACCGGTGTCTAGTTCTGCTCTGGTGTCGGTAGAAGGCTGCGTAGGCCTAGTGGACTCCGCTTGGGAATCCGCAGCTGTCTGGGGTTCCAGTTCTGCGGTAGTCAGGGGCTGCGTAGGCACCTCACTGAAAACCGGAGAACCGGTGACAGGCCCAACTGAGGCCTCGGTGTCTGGCTTATTCCTAGGCTGCCTGTCCTTATCCTTGCGTTTTTTATGAGTGGCGGTCGTCGGCTGCTCCGACGGCATGATATAATTAAATTTCCTACCAAAGTAATGCCATGCGAAGTCAAAACGGCGTTTGATAGTTCGTTTATTAAACCTAGCGCAAAACCGACAAGCTGTGACATCATGGTCTGGGCCTAGGCAAGGAATACAATAGGAATGGAAGTCCTTATGAGGTATTTGCTTCCCACAAGAAATGCAATTGTTAACTTTTTCTGACATCGGACTGAGGCAAGAAAATGTTCCCCAACGGGGTACATAGCTTTAATGATGACTTCGGACTGAAATTCAAATCGAAAATCTCAGATGTCGGCCGACCGGCACTTGCGAACTGCTTCTGCTTCAGGCATCGCACGGCAAGAAAGACTGAAGAAAATGGCGTTGGATGCCTCTTAAATACCCCTGCCGCACCGACGTCAGGGAAGAAGCGACAGCAACTGACGCCGGACCAAGACTTTGGAATTCGGGCCGACTGCGGGACCGCCTGACAGCAGGATAACCCAAGTGTGAGGACTGCAGCAGGGTAACACGATGAACATCCACAGAAACATACCTATACTCAGGATCTCAAGCATCCTCCTCTCTCTCATTAATCACTGGTGCTAATAAAAAAAAAACCTGCTTGTTCTTCCTTACTAAGTTAAAGCAATTCCACCTTACATAAAAATAAACAGTTTTACTATAAGCACCACATCCAGGTTACATTAATGAATGTGCACATGCACAGTACATGCAGAAATTCTCAAATGCAAAGAAAACATTCAGCACGGATGACTCCATTTGCTTCTGGCATAGTACCAATGAAAACAGTTCTTACATTTAAGCAAATTTTTCCCTGAAAAGCACTTTCAAAAGCTTTTTACTAAAAACACAATACTTATTTGTTACACTACTTGCAGCAACACAATTTGGAGTTCTAAGAAATTTAACAAATCTGTCACAGGAAAGCAAGAGAGCATTAAAGAAGAGCACATCTCCACTCAGTCTTACAAAATACTTTACAAAAGCTCATACGAGAGTTATGTGCACAGTATTTCTGCACCTCAGTATGCTGAAATACCCATGTTGTTTTACTATCCACTTAGCTTCCAATACTACAAATTTTTTTATTTTAAATTTGTTGACCAGGAGTAGTCCGACCGGGCTAAATAGCCCTTTTTCAGCGGACACCCAAGGGGAAAAGCCCCAAACAAATAAATTGTTGATCATCTATGGTGATGCCTAATAGTTTGGTGCAAGTTTCAGGTGTTATTGGAGTGTTACTGACAGAGTAAGAGTTGGGTTTTTTTTTGGGATGCAGGATTAGTTGGTTGTTGGTGATCCAGGTTTCCACTGATGTGAAAGTTGCCTGGGTAGTGGAGATGAGGCCAGAGGGAGAGTCAGAGATAGTGATCACAGTGGAATCATCTGTATACTGTACAAGAGATGACTGAGAGCAAGAGGTATAGAGTAGATTGGTGAAAATATTAAATAGCAATGGACCCAGTATGGATCCTTGGGGAACGTCACAGAATGAAGTGGCATGTATAGTCACTGGCAGACTATGAACACAACATACACTGTCCTGCTAACACAACTATGACTATTTTCAATTCTGATAAACTAGACAAGCAAACTGTACGAAACAAACTGTACACCTAGGAAAGACAAAAAATGACCGACTTAAAACTACATCTTCTCACCAGAAATAATCTTTCACAAAAGACATCCTCACATCAAAAAATGAGGAGACCGAGTCTGAGTTATAAATCCACAACTGACACACAACTTCACGCAGGTCACAAACTCCCTTGACACCTGCATCAATACAGAAATGAAGCTCTTAGGCCTAGCATACATTAGCTGTTTGTTTAAACAGAATAAAGTTCAGAATTCCACAGCAACATTAAAAATTCTCACAAACTAAAAATATTCAAGGCACACCAGTGGTGACAGGGGTTGAGAATCCAGCCTCTCCATCAAAGAGAAGAGAAGAGAGATGCAGAATGTTGGTACCCCATATGGCACTCCTTGACTAATGGTGACTATTCTTATGGGTCAAGCTCTACTCCTGGTACAGACAAAAGCACAAAAGTGACTGTGGAATACAACTCACCCTGAATGCTTTACTGAAACAAGAACAGCGCAGGTTAAGAAAATACAGAGAACCACTGTTACAGGCAAACGGTCTGCTACAGCACTAAACTTAAGAGGCTGCTTACACTTATTCCCATAATGTACTGCCTATCCAGAATGTTCTGCTTCTGGAGCAAGTGAAAGGTAAACGGGGAAAAAAGCAGAGGAAAGGAGGACAGGATGCTTTCCCAGATCCAGTGTTAGGATATGCACCCACAGCATTCACATCCTTTTCAGGTAAGAACACAGGGGACAGAATCCTTAGCCAAATCTTCTTGGGTACTGTTCTATGAGAATACTCCTTAAAAATGACAGTCTAGAAGAAAGGCCTTTTACCGTCAGTCATGTTAGCTGATTATTTTTAAGTAAATGTAATTTGGAATGATCAGGGGCAGCCACAGTTGTGCAGCAGTTAGCACGGTCGCCTCACAGCAAGAGGTTCTCTGGTTCAATTCTCGGCTGGGGTGCCTTCTGTGCAGAGTCTTATGTCCTCTCTGCAGTTGCATGGGGTTTTCCCAGGTGCTCTGGTTTCCTCCCACATTCCAAAGGCATGCAGTAGGTGGGCTGGACACTCTAAATTGGCCGTAGGTGAGTGGTATGGATGAAATACCATGGCAGGGCTGGCCACCTGGTAGTGTGAACCTTTGCTCAAGATAATTGTCACTGGTGTAGTGACACCCCGACCTCATGTCCAAAATGAGAAAAAGAGTTTGAGGATGGATGGATGAATGGATTTAGGAATGATCAGGTTAGCAACTCAGCAAACATCTAACAGAGTACGGCCATGGTTGTTTAAACAACTCTGACTCATAGTAATAGAGGGAAATACAATTTGATAACCACTGGAAGAGGCCCTTTTTTCCTGTGTGACCTTTGGCCAAAGTATAAACAACTGGTCATTTTTTCTCAAACTTCTATGTGGAATGGGTCTATAATGGAAACAAAGTTCTGACTACAACCCAAATAAACCAGGTTCAGTTAGTAGTCCAAGCATCATGGAAGGCAGCTAGAGAGGGGTGGTAGCCTGTAGCCAATCCCAGCTAACCCATCACAGGAAGAGTCATTGGTATTAATACCTCTACAGAAGGCAGATCTGTAAGTCACACAAAGTGTATTCTCCGTAACAGAATGCAGATCATGGAGGTAATGCAAATGCCAAGGGGAGCACTGCTCTCCAGTTCTGAAAAGCGTATCTGTTGTAGAAGCATGTATGAACCTCGTAGTCTAAGGGGACCCAGAATATAAAACTTCTTAACTCTCCAAATGATGACAGCAGGGATTCCAGACACCAGCATTGCTGAACGTCAGGAAATGAGAGTCAACATGGGATGGGAATTAAAAGTAAAACGCAGACTGAGGTGTCAAAAAGAACATAAATACCCATTTAAAACAAGAAACAATTTGGCTTGCTCCACACAGTACAGGCGTCATTTCCCTCGCATCCATCCAATGCAGGAGGTGATCTCCTTGGTTACAGTACTGTGAAAAGAGCACTACCAGAAGGATAACTGGTTAAAGTTTACTTCTGGAGCTACCTTAAGCATGAAAGAAGGATCATTTAGGAACTCATATCACTGTGGAAAAACAGATAAAAAGGAGGAGAGTGACAAAGAAAGAAGCCCCAAGTTTCACATATAGGAAGTTACCACTACCAGCCCACAGGGTCTTCCAAGACAAGACCTTCATATCCAAAGAAAACGCTGACTCAAAGATGGGAAAAAAAAGCTTCTAACAGGAGAGATAAATGTCTCAATATGGAAAAATATATGACTAGGATAAGGATCTGTGGCTGGGAACAAAGAAAAAAGGTACCTGGGAAGAAGGCCTTACACAACTTAATAGAATCCAAATGGCTTAGAATACTGACCTAGATGAAGTCTGAAGCTGCCACAAAATGGATTCTGAGAGTTGAGAGTCCCTGATCAAATAACTCAAAAAGGTACTAAAAAGCAAGAGACCTATGTGAGGAAAGGGAACGGACATGTTTTGTCCACTTCCAAATAGAAAAGCCATTCCATTTTTCTTCGCAAGTCTTCTGAGTAGAAGGTTTTTGGAAGGAGATGTTTACAAAGACCAGCACCGCGGGAAAAAAATCTGTAGATCTGACCAACACCACAATTTGAGGAGAAAAGCTTTCAGCTCAAATGCATTACAGTCCAACTGAGTTTTACTGCCAGGTTGAGTCAAAGAATGTTTGTGATAACAGACAAAGAAGTTTGAAGAAACTTCTCAAGAAGCCCTGCTCTAAACTTAGCGGTAGGTGGTAATGCTTTGTAAAGGTATGGACAGAGGTCCAAGTGGCTGCTTCCAATATGTCCCTGGTAGGTACTCCTCTGAGGAAGGAAGTGGAAGTGGAAGTTGCCCTAGTTGAGTGGGTACAGATCGACTTAGGGATTGGTTTCCCATGTAGTCTGCAGCAAAAATGGATACAGTGTGAAATCCATTTGGAAATGGTTTTGTTTGGAGATGGGCTTCCCCTCTGCCCCTGGGGCAAAGTTTACAAGACGCTGGTCAGTATTTCTGAATGGTTTAGTGCGGTCCAGATAGTATCCGAGTTGTCTGTGCACGTCTAGTGAGTGTAGAATTCTTTCACTCTTGTTTTGAGGGTTGGGAAAGGTGGGAAGGTTTATAGCCTGGTTAAGGGTCACTGCAGATGCCACCTTGGGCATAAAGGAGGGATTAGTCCTCAGGGAGACTCTGCCTGCATGGAAAATTATGAAGGGCTCAACAGCCACGAGAGCTTGAAGTTCTGAGATCCTTCTGGCTGAGGTGACCGCTAATAGGAAGGCAGTCTTCCAGGATAGGTATTTCAATTCTGTTGAAGCGGCAGATTTGAAAGGAGGCAAGGTTAGTTGCACTACCACATAAATAAGGTCCCAGGGTGGAGTAGGAGGTCTTCTGGGAGGCCTGACATTAGAAGCCCCTCTGAGGAATTGCTTAATCAAAGGGTGAGAGAAGAGGGGTGGGTGTGAATCATAATGGGCAGAGATGGCAGAGGCATGGATTTTAATAGAGGAGAAGGGGAGGTCACTCTTGAGCAACTCTGCTAGGTAATCCAGGATGAGAAGGATGGAAGGTTGGGAGGTACTGCCTCCTTTTGATCGTTTCAGGAGCAGAATCTTTCCCATTTCCAGCATAAGATTTTCTTGTGCTGGGCCTTCTGGCCTCTGTGATGATGTCCAGGACCTGTTTGCTTAACAGTGACTTCTTGTTAGTTAGTTTTTAGTGTATGAGCCATGCTGAAAGTTTGAGAGTCTGGATGCAGTACCTTCCCCCTCTCCTGGGTCAGGAGGTCTGACCTTAGGGGAATCAGCTTTGGGGGCTGTAAGGTCAGACTGCGTAGTAAGGGGTACCAATGCTTTCTAGGCCAATCTGGAGCGATGAGGATGGCCTTTGGTCTCTCCTCTTATTTTGATCAGAGCATTGGGAATAAGGGGCAGACGCGGGTATGCGTACACAAAGAGGGAGCTCCAGGGGAAGGTCACAGCATCCACCTTCCATGCCTGGAGGTGATACTATTTGGTACAAAACTTGTGCAGCTGGTTGTTGAAATGCGAGGCAAAGAGGTCCGCACCTCCGGGGTCCCCCACTCCTGGGTGACATGCATAAAGATTTCTCTGTGGAGCTGCCATTTGTGGTGGTCCAGTAAGTTTCTGCTTAGGTGGCCTGCCAGTGTGTTGTTGATCCCTGGTAAGTATTGGGCAATCAGGTGTAGCCCATGGAGGTGGATGTAAGCAATAGATTCGTGGCTAACCTGCACAGGGGGTAAAGACTGGGTGCCTCCCTGCTTGTTGATGTACCACATTACTGTGGTGTTGTCCATTTTTATAAGGAGGACCTATGGCCTGAGATGGGGTTGGAAGGAAGTCGGAGCGTTTTGCACTGCCATTTCTTTCTGGTTGATCTGCAAGTGAAGTTGCTGGGCACTCCAAAGACCTTGGGTACACCTGCCTGCTAGGTGAGTGCCCCAAGCTATGTCTGAGGCGTCGGTGGTGATGATCTGGCCGGAAGGGCAGAGGATGAAGGGAAGACTCTTGTTTATGGCACAGGCCTCTGCTCACCAGAGAAATTCGTCCCTTATGAAAGGAATCAGTGAGAGAGTGGTCTCTAGGGACTGAGTGGTGACACCAAAGGTTCTTTAAATACCACTGAAGCTTTCTCATGTGAAGCCTGGTGAGAAGGATGCAAGATGCCATGTATCCCAGGGCTTGCAGGAACTTCCTCGCAGTGAGATGACTTCTAGAAGCCAGCTGGGTGAAGGAGAGAGGCAGGAAGCTCTGCTTTTCTGAGGGTAGGATGGACATTATGGTTGGTGTGTCTAGTACAGCTCCCAGGAAAACAATTTTCCTGGTGGAGTTTTGCTTTTATCTTTTTTCACTGACGATGAACCACAGGCAAGTTAGTTTTTTGACAAAGAGAAGATCCTGGAGAAACTTTTCTTTGCTGTTTGCCTGAATGAGGCAGTCGTCCAGATAAGGGTAAATCTACATATTTCTCTGTCTGCAGAAGGCTATAGCCGGGGCCAAGCATTTGGTGAATACTCTGGGAGCATTAGATAAGCCAAAGGGCAGTGCAGAGAACTGAAAATGCTGATACCCTGCTCTGAAGCGCAGGACTTTTCTGCACGATTCCCACATGGGGATGTGGAGGTAGGCATCTTTTAGGTCTAGTGTCATCAGCCAGGCATTTTGTGTAAGCATAGGCAGGAGCTGTTGCAAGATAAGCATTTTGAATCTGGGGACCACCAAGGAGGTGTTCAGTTTGGATAGATCCAGGATGGGGCGCCAAGTGCCCTCTTTTCCGGAAACAAGGAATAGTCTGAAGTAAAAACCTTTTCCAGTTTGATCCGGAGGGAGAGGTTCTACTGCCCCCTGGGATATTAATGTTTTTACCTGTTTTAATGCCTCTGCCCACTGGTTTGGGGAGAGGTCTGGGTACCCTCTTGGAATTGGGAGTTCGCTGAAGGAGAATCTGTATCCCTGAGAAATGATTTTTAATACCCATTGGTCCTTGGTTATAGAGACCCAATTGTCCTTGAAGAGGGTGAGCCTTTCTCATAGTTTTAGATAAGTGAAAGGAGTGCAGTGGGGGGAGGGAGAGTCACTGTGAGTGTTTACCCTAGAAGCTTGGCTTAGAACTCCCTGCCTTAGAGGCAGAAATGGTCCACTGTTTGCTTTTTTGCTGGCCCTGGGATAGGGGCCTGGATGTCCAGTCTCTGCGGGGGTTACTTTGACCCTGTTTGCTGGGTGCAGGGAAGGCCCAGTGCTTAGAGGGGAAGTTTCTGTTGAATCTTGGCAGTTGAACTTGAAAGAAATCTTTTACTGTTAGCATAGATTTTGCTTTGTCTTCCATCATTTTAAGCACCTCTTCTGCTTTTTCCCCAAACAGGCATTCCTTATCTAGGGGTGATCAGGGAGATGTTGTTCCTTCAGCCATGCATGTCTTCTAACAACAGATCCTGTCACTGCTGCCTTGCTAGAGGCTTCAAGGGCATCATATCCACATTGTAATGAGTGCTTGGCCACTTGACCAGCAGAGTGTAGTAATTCTACCAGCTCTTTTGAGTTGGCACTGTCAGGAGAGGTAGCAATCTTCTGCTTTTTTTTGTTCCAAAGTGTGTTGTTGATATTTTAACATATGGAACTGAAAACTGAGTGCTCTTACAGCTAATGTTGCAAAGGTGTATACTTTCTTACCCAATCTGTCCTGAGCTCTGGAGTCTTTGTTGATATTTTAACATATGGACCTGACAGTTGAGTGCTCGGACAGCTAATGTTGCAGAGGTGTATACTTTCTTACCCAATTTGTCCGAAGCTCTGCAGTCTTTGTGAGAAGGAAGAGAATTCTTGGCAGAACTAGTCTCAGCTCCTTTGGGTCCCTGTGTAATGACCTCACAGTCTGCAGCAGGGTTCCTATACAGGTACTTGTGAGCATCCGGTACTCTGTAGTACCTGTCAGGTTTAGCTGGAGCAGGAGGCAGGGCATCAGGTGCTATAATGGATTCAAGGAAAACACACCACTTCTAGAATAGGAAGGATAGCCAGGGGGTCTGTGCTGGGGCAGGTCCAGAAACTCTCTAAGTCATTTCTTTGACTGTGGGTAGTCCTGAGATTCCCACTGAAAATGTTCCCCGAGGGAGTGAGAGGTTTCCATGAAGGAAAGGTCCTCTGGAGGGGAGGCAAAGGGGATGGATTCCTCTGCATTCCTCTGAATCCTCAAACAGTTAAGGGCTGTTATTCCTCTTCAAAAGCAGAATAATCAGATTCCTCAGACTCTTGGTCTGTCATAATTTCTAGAAAAGGAAGCCTTTTCCTTTTTCGGGTGGGGGCTTCAGTACCTCAGATAAGGGAGACGAGATCCTCCACCATTTTAAGCATTTGACCTTGGGGTAGGGGAGCAATAGCAAGATGGTGGCTAGAAGCAGATTTCCTAGGAGAGGCCCGACTTCAAGGCCTGAGAGAATCCATCGGTCTCTGAGAAATGGTAGTTGGAAGAGAAGATGTCAGTTTTTGTCTAGAATTGGTAGTGCAAACAGCCTCCTCAGAAGCTGGTGCCTGCGTCACAGCTCCGGACCCAATTGAGGCAGAGACAGCCGAAGGCTCGGAAGACGAAGTGGATTTCTGCGGCATACTGGACTCCAAAAGGTTCTCGGCAGAGGCCTGTGTGGAAAGTGAGTCGGGCATCAGGGGCTGCAAAAGCGCCTCACTGAATTCCGGAGAACTGACTACTTGCTCAGTGGTAGCATCGTCGGAAGGCTTAGCCTTGTGTGGCCTGTCTATCTATGTTTTTTCGGAATATCTGTAGATTGTTGACTGATGGATGCTATATCAGAATTCAAAGACAGAATACTAAAATAACGGTCTACAAAGAGCTCTACAGCGAATGTTTCTCGCATTAAAGAGGGCACAGAATTGTCAATGAGGGATGTCGTGGTCTAGGCCTAAACAAGTGATGCAGTAAGAATGAAAGTCTTGGTGTGGATCTGCTTTCCACAGGAGAGACAAATGTTAACTTTTTCGGACATCGGCTAGAGCAAGAAAAAAAAAAAAAGGGTCCTCAACGGGATACTTAGCTTTAGACGTTTTCGGCTGAAATTCGATCAACCAGCACTCATGCAAACTGCTTCTGCTACAGGCTCCACGGCAAAAAAGACTGGTGTAATGAAGTCAGCTGCCTTGCTTTATAGTACTGACGACCTGACGTCAGACTACAGGCGACAGCAGCTGGCGCAAAAAAACACTGACTCTGGTATTCGGGCCGGCCGAGGGCTACCACAGTAGGGATAACCCACAGGTGATGACTGCAACAGTGAAACACGAAGAACATTCACTGTTGTACTGAGTTAATTGGCTTTGTGAAGGAATTTAACCATCACTGGAGTGAGAGAGAAGTCACAAAGAAGCCTTCCAGGCAATACCTTCCAGCTAATACCATTACTGTTGAGTAATACTCATTACTCCACAGTAATGAGGGTTAACTTATTACTCCACAGTAAAAGTCTACATCCTACAAAAACCAAGTATAATGCAGTGAAGTCTCATGGCTATAGATTAGCTAGAATTACCACTGTTCGATTCTCAACTAGAACGTCTTCTGTGTGGAGAGATGCGTGAATGGGCGTACCGTTGAAGGTTGTGCGTCAGGGCTGACAACTCGGCACGTAAAAATCTACTGCCAATCATTAGCGGACCGGAGTTCCGCTGTGGCAACCCCTAACCGGGAAAAGCCGAAAGATACAACAACCACAGAGATGGAACCATTTTTGAGAAACCCGAACAACTTAAGAGAATGATTTTCTAGTGAGAGGCTATGGGTCTGTGTACTTAATAAAGGATTTTAGACTGGAAACAGACTGCCTGCCTTGCTTGGATTACTTTTGAATACTTAGTAATGCTGTACAATTATATATTTTCTATTATTTTTTGTTTTGGTTTTGTTTTGACTTAAGACAAGTTTAAGTTCGCTACTTCTACTACTGTCTGATCCGATTAATACACAGTGATTAGAAATATATGGACTGAAAATCTTCCACACAGAGAAGTTTCTTACACTGTTTTGAAGTTACTTTATCACAATCTACAAAAATGTGGTCATATATTTGAGTAGATTCAAGATGGTTAGACCTTTAAAGCCTGTGTTTAGGCTTTTTAACCGTCGGACAGTCAAAAAAAAAAAAAAAAAAAGACTGTGGCTCTTTTTGAATAAACGGGCTACAGTAGTTCAACAAGAGAAGGACTGGCCAAAGTGTAGTAAGAAAGAATCTCAACACGGAGAGGGCAAGTACTGACTGGAGCAGACACCTGACAAGAAAAAGCCAATGAGGGTGGAAAATCTTTTGAGTCGTAATCAGTGCCTTGTTGATTAACACTTGTGATCCTACAAAAAGCAGTAAGAGGTTCTGCTCCCTGGATATGCAAGCACAGTTGGGCAAGAATATCATTATCAGTTAATCAGACAACTGCACAAGTGGCATCAGGGGGACAAACGTGAGAAAACCCAACATGACTAGGACGGTCAGCCACTGTACTAATGTCAGCTGGTATGACGGATACCAATCTAGCCAGTGTTCGATATCCCTGACAATTTGATGTTTCTAATCTTTATCAGCAGACACCAATCAGTGCCACAATTTATTTCCTTAGAAGAGATGGAGATGCCCGGTAGGCATACAGTACAGAAGAAAGATTATGGGCTTCATATACTGCAGCCCACAGCCTACAAACTATTTTCTTGGTACAAGTGAACTGCAGAACTTTTCCAGACACTGAGTAGAAACTATAAAGTATGCACTGACTTGCCATCTCTTCTTAAGCATAAGAAATACGGGTCGCCCCCAGAAGCAAACCATTTCTTTGAACTGTTTAGAATACAATGCCATCAGCTTTGTTTTGTTTCTTTCAGAAGACTGGGATGAATGTGAAGAACTGTATTTGTCACCTCAAGATCACTTTCTTTCAGAACCCCTTGTTCATTTAAAGCCCTACCATCATCAATCCCCCACCACCACAGTTACTTAATTTACACACATTTCTACCCTTATTCACTAAATACTACACTGAAGTAAACTTTTAGGATTTCTCTAAGTCATTATAATTTCATTCTTTTCTCCTTTCCTTTACTATATTTCACAGTCCAGGCATAAGAAATTGCAGCACCATCCATTTTTTCTTCACCCTCTTTTTTTTTTCTTTCTTTTTATTCCAACTGTTTTTCTTATTTTTAACCAATAGGAATAAATGCCAGCTTGCCAGCAGGATAAACACTTTTGAATCTTACAAGTTCTAGTTAACTGTGGAATCACCTACATATGGGGGGGGGGGGGGTAAACAGTGTCTTCTAAAAGAAGCGAGAGAGCACACATGCGCCAAAGAATGACACCTAGTTCTATGAAATGGTAGTAGGTCAACAGGCAAAAAGTGAAGAAGTCTCAGTCAATATTAGCAACATGCATAACTCTATGCTGATTAAACAGGACGATGCCCTGGAATTTATCCATGTGTAAATCACCATAGACAAAGTCCCATACCATATTCTAGCAAGCTATAGGTCACACTCTATGTCCCTAGAATCCCATAGCTAATACCTAGATCTACTGGAGACACTCGCCATTAAACCAAACACCCAATTCATGGGAGACTTTACCTATCCCTGGATAGACTGAGAAAAACACACTTCTTCAAACTCACAGACACGATTGTAGGCATTATTAACACACATACCTTTGAGCAGATAGTGCATACACCCCCATCAGTTGTTCAAACATAACAGACCTGGTACTTACCAATATGGGGCAGTGCTGCAGTACCCCCCCCCCCCCCCAAAGTGCTGCATCCTCACGGGTGAGGTCAGACTACAAAGCTGTCTTTTTCAAAATAAAAATAAATTCAGTAACCCCAGCAAACCCTGTAACAGTTAGGAACTATCCCAAAGCAAACTGAATAATAAACTACCGCTTAATATGATGTAATGTCCCTGACAATCCAGAGTTCACAGGAAGCTATGAAGAATTGTTCAAAGAGACATGTAAAACCATATAAATGGCTGTACCAAGCCTGCAGTACCTACTAGAAGCAAACCCAAAGTAAACTCTAAAACCAAACTACACTGGTGGAGTCATAACCTTAACAAGGTATACAACATATAGAAAAAAGTCATGGCTAAAACTGGAAAGAGCAACTCCCATAATGATAAAAACTCTCTAATTAAACTAGACAGGAAATTAAGAGGACTAACTAAGACCAAGAAGGCCAATTACAAGGTCAGGATAGCCTCAGAGGCTAAAGACAACCACAAGGCCTTCTACAGCTATGTCTGAAACCTCAAAGGCAGTACACATCAGTGTGCCGATCTGGTGGTCAAGGATACCACCTTCACAAAGCACAGCAATAAAACGAATTTGCTGGCTAACAAATTCACCACGAACTTCACCTCCCACTCCCCTCCGCTGCCAACTATCAACAGAGAGCAGGTCCTGGTAGCACTCTCTAAGGCCAAATACAAAGGATCAATGGGCCATGACAACATCCCAGGATGCCTCCTAAAATGCTTGAAACATGACCTATCAGGATTACGTCAGTCACTTTTTAACTACAGCCTCAAAACAGACTTTGTACCACCAGAATGGAGGACTGCAATGGTTATCTCACTTCACAAGGGTGGACTATCAACCAACCCCGGAAACTACAGACCTATTAGTCTGAAAAGTCTAATTTGCAAAGCCATAGAATGAATTATCATGGAAATGACCAACGAAGATGTACACAACCTTCAGACACTGGACAGCCAACTCAGTATGGATTTGCTGAGGGAAGGTCATGCCTGCTAAACCTGGTGGACTTATTTCAGAAGGCCACCAAGACAATGGACAAGGAGAAAACTGTGCATACCACCTACCTGGACCTAGCTAAGGTGTTCAATACAATACCCACTTGGGTACAGTTGACAAACTCACTGAAATGGGCATGAAACTCCTACATAACTTGCTGGATTGACAGCTGGCTCAAAGACAGGACCTACGAAGTCAGGATTAGTGAAACCACATCCACTAAGAAACCAGTCACCAGCAGGGCAACTCAGGGCTCCATAATGAGAGTGGTTTTATTTGGCATCTCCTTCTTGGAGGTAAAGGTTAACATCAAGGGCCTTTGGCCGAGTTCACAGAGGACTGTAAACTGGGAACCATCATAGATTCCTACCATGACACAAATATCTTACAAGAGGGTCTAACACTAACAAATGACTGGTGCCAAAGTCACGGACTAAAACTCAGTGTTAAGAATTGCACTATTGCGCCTTTCAGAAAACCTGCCACCCAGGCTAATACTAGACTGATGACACCCCTAAGAGTTGACTCGGTAGTCAGGGATCTGGGAACATATGAAGATAGTAATCTGGCCTTTGACCAACATGTGGCCAAGGTAGGAAGAAAATCATTCTATGCTGCCCAACTTACAAGATCATGGCATACAGGTCCAAGACAGTCATACTACCACTTTAATCAGCCCTTATCAAATCCATAGAGTATAATGAATGCCCTCTTTTAGCATGTACCTGACCAGATATATGCAACAGTTGAACACCCACAAAGCCTCCTTACCAGAAGTATCCAATAAACACATTGGCCTATACAGATCACCCTAAAGCCTCATGTCTGTACTAAGTCTCTTACAGGTTACTGAGATCTATACCTGGCAAAGCATCCTCACATCCAGGTGTGATGGACCTTTTGCATATTCACAAAATGAACAGCATCAGAACCACTAGATCTAAGGAGTTACATTTTGCTAGTGACAATAAACAAGACATGTTGGCGAGACAGGTATGTCTCTCAGAGGATACTCAGGCTCTAGAACAGGCTCCCCATCCATGTGAAGCAGAGTCCATCCATAACCCTATTTAAGTATAACCTTGACCAATGGATGGGAAACTGGAAAATCACCCAGAGACTGGTCCCCGTGTCTCTGATAGAGAGAGGCAGACAATGCACAAACTAACATACCTCCATATACAAACAAGCTCTGGAAACTTCCTAACTAGCATACTCCCCCACCTAATAAACCTCCACAATACCCAGGGGACATAGCTGGGTTGGATTGCGCAACTAGGCTTATAAAGGCATTTGTGGTCAGTTCATGATGTGCAAACTGGATATGAAGCATAACAACTAGTACATTCCAGAGCACTTAACTTTAGGAAGCCTGGACATCTAAAAGATGAAACAAAAAGCTACGTACTTAACCACAGCATTAGATCTTCATGGTCCATATTTGTTCAATTTAACAAAAGGTCTGTCAGCCACAGGCAATAGTCGTTTGGCACTTAAATCGCCTAAGCTCAAATGTTCTCACATCACTCCCACAATGTGACGCATACACATTAAATTTGAACCATCTCCTTCTGTGACCCCACCTATGTTTTCACTTATTATTCCTGCTTCTTCAGTCACTTCCTTATGCCTTAACTGTGCACCTTCTAACTGTTCTTTACCATCATTTACAGTTTCTTCCACTTAGTTTTCCCTACCCTCTTTGTTAAGCAATGGATAATCAAACCAAAAATATCCTTTAGCACTATAGTTGACAGTGTACTTAACACTGTTTATCATCTCTCTCCACACTGACAGTGTCCAGAAGAAATAGTTTGAAGTTGTCACTAGTATCTCAGTGTCTCATTCCCTATTTATTATATTTTCCATGTGTACAGTTTTTCATTGCTCCACATTTGAATACACCCTCACCTCCTAAGTCTCTTACCTAAATTTCTCTCATTATAGTCTTAGCATCAAACACTTGCTTCAGTTCTTTAAAAAATATGCTGCCCATTCAAAAACCTAAACTCCATCACATTTTTATTTATTTATTTATTCTTTTACTTTAAAAGTTCTTTGATGCAATTACTCATTCCATGGAAATTCATTGTTTGGCTTCAACTTTTATTAAAAACAATTCTGGTAGTACCACAGAGTCAAAATGCCACTTTGTAAAATGTCACGGATCCTAAATGTATCAGAGCTGTCACATCCAAGCAGCTTATCACAAACACATTTATTAACTACTGTACTTATTTTGATGAAATCTTTACCACGAGTTTTGGGGGGATAAAAAAACACATTTTCCTCTGCTGCAAAGCTCCTTTCCAATGCCACAACTTACACATTTCCTTCCGGCTGCACTGGCCACTCTCTCTCTCCAATACATATTCAAACTGTACATCCCTTACAGTGAAATCAAAAACATTCCACTGACTCCAAAAATATCCAAATACCAGGGAAGTTGATGTAAATTTGATTCTACAGTTGCTACAACATCGGGAGGATGCAGCCACTTAAAACTCCGCACATTACATCTTCTCATGCAGGCTCCACTCCCTTAGCCAGTTCACCTGTATGTGTCACTTCAGTAATCTACACTCAAATCTCATACAAAATCACTGCATTACCATGTAAAGCTGGTAATCTACACTGTAGTGCTACTACTCCTTCACCTTAACTGATGACCTCTCCCATCTTGCTTCTCTCCCCTTAAAGCTGTAACTCACCACTGCCCTCCACTCGAAAACAATGCTGAAATTTCCCAGTTACTTGACCAAATTACTCCCTAGTCAGTATGAAAACCACATCAGGTCTCACCTGCAAACATGTTGTTAGCCTATTTGAACTAATCTAGTCAACCAAACAAATATAATGTGAAACAAATCCTCTCTTCATATGACACTCTCCTCATATGACGTGACAATCTACTGGCAAATTAGAGAAATGTCTTCACAAAATGGAGAAAATGGAGTCAGTAGTTCAGCACAACAGTGCAACCAAAAGAGACTTCAAGCTTTTTAACAAGTCACTATCAAGCAAAGGAATACAGTACCTGTACAGCAGTTCCAGCCATTACCTGGTACTGCTTCTTCACCTAGACCTCAGTTCCCTAGTAAAATCTAGAATTACTTCTTTTCCTCCTCCTCCTCTCAGATTTTCCCAGTTAGACATCACCACAGCAGAACAACGGTCCGCAGAATGACTGGCAGTACAGTTTTACGGTGTTGAGTTGCCAGTCCAGCACCCAACCTTCCACAGAAGGCACACACACACCTAGGGCCAATTTAGAGTGTCCAATCCACCTACAACATGTTTTGGGATGTGGGAGGAAACCAGATCACCCAGAAGAAACCCACGCGACCAGAGAGAGGACATGAAGACTCCGCACAGAAGGCACCCCAGCCAAGAATCGAACCAGAGAACCTCTTGCTGTGAGGTGGCAACGCTAACACTGCAACATTTACTACTACAACAAAAAGTCCATGACTGCCTCCTCTAACAAGACGTTAGGAAAGAGAGCAGAAAGTGACCACTGAAGAAACCACTGCTTTTGTCCCAAGAACCAAGACTCAACAACCAGTCATTCTAACAGTCCTCAGGAATATCCTTTAGGGATTCACAAAGCAAAGCCACACAGCTACACTGTGCCCCCCCCCCCACACACACAAGAAAGTATAAGTGACAAGTAATCTGAAACTGAATGCAGAGATTAACCGTTCATTTCCTGAAAATGAAATCTTGCCAACAAAACTTTCCCTGAATACTTCAACATTCTAAAAGGACACATTTGCCAAGTACACAAAGAAAATATTGCATGCAACACAATGATTCTTACAACAAAACTCCCTGAAGTCCGGCCAGCAGAAGCAATTTTATCTTAAAGATGTTCCAAACAGTGCCCTATCTAATGTCAGACAATATGTACAACATCTCTAATTTTAAAAAGTGAAAACTATGAACTTTGACTCAATCTATTAATCCATGTTAAAAACAACATTAACTTTACAGTCATCACTACAGCATCATTTCAAAATACTGCAAATTCTAAAGGACAAAGATGGGCAATTTTTTTTCCCTCCTATCAATTAGCCTAAGAATGCCACACACAACAAAACTTAAAAATATCATCTTTTGTTTCTCTCCTGTGCATGACTTGGCTGCCTACTGAATTTCATATTCTTCTTCTTTCCTCTTACATTCCACTGTATTACCAGTTTATAAGGCCATTTTAGGAATCAATATGAGAGGGAAGCTACATCTGACTTGAACAGTTTTAACAAAACTAATTGGATAACTGCTAAGAAAATCAAACAATGTCAACAATTAGCGACTACAGAGTTCAAGCCCGTTGCAGAAAAGAATAAAGCCTTTTCTATGATTTAGGCAAACAGTTTTGATTAGTGGCTCAGGTGCTTGATAGCACATGCTAGAAGAACAGAAGTGTCCATCTTAGAAAGGGGGGCCCAGCCAGCTCATGCAGCTTTTCTTGACTTGACCAATGCCAGAGAACAGGGGCAGTGCTGAATAGGTGGCAGCCAGTGCAGGGGAGATGCAGGTGTGGACACCCAAGCTGCTAACAGTGGCCCTTGTTGGCTGTGCAAAGCAGCATGTGCTAGCTGATGGACGGATCACACTACACTGCACTACAATGTTGCAGATCCCCACATCACCACCCAATGAGAGGGATGACTGCTTTCATACAAAATTCGCAATGTCAGGATGCCAGTGGGAACTAAAATGAGGGCTCCCCAAACAACTCTCACCTTAGGGGATCTGAAAGGATTACCTCATCCATAGGAAATGGATAGACTGCAGTCAGACTGGGGAGTAATTGGTAGAAGGGAGGCAGCTACAGAGGGAAAAATGCTGAGTTTTCAAGTGTGAACTGTAACACTAATTCTTAAAAGCGTAAACTGATGGGTGCTGACATCTTTGCTTACAATAAAAATCTAACAAAAACAAAAAGCACTTGCTAGCATAGTACTTAAAACAGATGAAAAGTCTGTGTGGTAGGTTGCTACTACTAAAACTGCAAAAGGAGTTAAGCCCTGATAAAATGATTTATACCACATAAGGTCTCACAGTTGGTCATTGTCAGCCTACCTCAAAATACAGGGATGTCGTTGGGTCTCCCCTTGAAGTCATAAAAATACTTTAGACCTTCCCATTTGAAAACTGCATTCTACAGAACGTACAGTTGTGTACACTTACCATAAATGTAGATGTTCGAATGTATTCACTGTTGCAGTAATCACATTTGGGTTATCTGCTTGCAGTAGCCCTCAGTCGACCTGATTATCAACGTCTTGGGTCTTGCGTCGGTTGCTGTCATCTTCCATGACGTCAGGTAGTCAGGGGTATAAAGCATGCAGCCGATACATTCATTTTTCTTGCCCCCGATGTCAGGTGCCCCCCTAAGGGAAGCAATTAAAAATATATATGCAAGGTTATACCTCCAACAAAAAAGCAAATACAGCAAAAAGCTTTTAAGCATTGTAAAGGAGAATACAGGTACAGCCAAAAGAAGTCAGGGGGCTGGAGGGAGGGTAACCACGACTGCAATAGTGAATACACTCAAACATCTACATTTACGGTAAGTGTACACAACTGTACTATGTTCTTCGTGTTTCACTGTTGCAGTCATCACATTTGGGTAGATTCCCAAAGCAAGGATGGGAGGAGGAATTTAGATAGCATTAGGACCAGCTATAAGGCCCTGCAAGACTGCAGTGGCAAAGCCAGCTCTGGATTTAGAGAAAATTGGCAAATGGTAATGCTTCCAGGTAGCAGCTTCTAGGATGTCCCTGGTAGGGACACCTCTGAGAAAGGCTGTAGAGGTAGATGCAGCCCTGGTTGAGTGTGGACTTATCCCCGCTGGGATAGGTTTTCCATGGTGCTTATAACAGAAATTAATGCAATGGCCTATCAATTTAGAAATGGTTTGCTTTGAAATTGCCTTCCCCTCTGCCCCTGCAGCAAATGCCACCAAAAGTTGTTCAGATTTCTTTTGAGGTTTAGTCCTGTCCAAGTAAAATCTAAGTTGTATGTGCACATCTAAGGAGTGCAGTATCCATTCCCCTTTGTTCTGTGGATTAGAAAAAAGGTTGGCAAATGAATGGACTGATTAAGAGCCACACTGGATACTACCTTGGGCATGAAGGATGGATTGGTCCTGAGGGACACCCTGTCCGCATGAAAGATGATGAAAGGCTCCACTGCCATAAAGGCCTGTAAATTGAGATACCATTCTTGATGAAGTGATTGCTAGAAGGAAAACTGTTTTCCAAGAAAGGAATTTTAACTCTGCACTTGCAGCTGGTTCAAAAGGAGGTAGAGTGAGTTTTTCCAATACAAAGTTAAGGTACCAGGCTGGAGTTGGGGCTCTCCTTTGTGGTCTTACGTTTTTGGCTCCTCTGAGGAACTGCTTGAGCAGTGGATGAGAGAAGACGGTGGTTCTGTGTTGTAATGAGCTGAAATGACTGAGGCATGAATTTTGACGGTGGAAAAAGAAAGGCCCTTGTGAAGCATCTCAGTTAAGTACTGAAGAATCTGAGGTAAACAGGGCACTGCTGTGCCCATCCCTTGAGTTTGGTGTCCAGGAATCAAATCTTTTCCATTTCTCAGCATGAGATTTTCTAGTACTAGGCCTCCTTGCCTACAAAATGACATCAAACACTTGTTTACTGAGGGATGTTAACGGAGAGATTAGGTAATTAGCCAGGCTGCCAGGTTCAGGGTTTGAAGCTGAGGATGCAGAATCTGGCCCTCCTGCTGGGACAGCAGGGTAGGGGTCTGAAGCAGGTTCCATGGAGCCAGCAGTGACACACTGCGCAAGAGGGGGTACCAGTGTTGGTGAGGCCAGCATGGTGCAATCAGTAGCGTCCTTGGTTTGTCCTGTTTGATCTTTAGTAGTACTTTGGAGAGGAGAGACAGAGGAGGAAAGGCATAAACTGATAGATTTTTCCAGTTGAAGGACAGGGCATCCACTTTCCAAGCTTGTTTGTGGTGAGTCCTTGTGCAGAATTTTTGTCCAACTGCTAGTTCTGGGGGAAGGCAAACAGGTCTATATCTGGGCTCCCCCATTTGTTTATAAACATGTTGAAAGTCTCTGGTTCCAGTTTCCACTCATGTGGATCCATGAGATTTCTGCTTAGTTCATCTTCCAGTGTATTTAGCTTTCCTGGCAGGAACTGACCCTGTAGATGCACTTGGTAGCTCAAGGCTGTGTTCCACAGAGAGTCATGGCTAGTCTGCAGAGGGGGTATGAATGGGTACCCCCCTGCTTGTACCACATAACAGTGGTGTTGTCCGTCTTTACCATTTACTGTCCTGGAAGAATGTGGTCCTTGAAGGCTGTCAGACCATTCTGTACAGCTAACATTTCTTTTTGACTGATATACAGGTGCATTTGACTTGGGTTCCATGTGCCCTGAATGCACTTCCCTGCCAGGTGAGCCCCCCCATGGATAGCCTGATGCATCTGTTAGGGTTTGGGAGGCAGGGGGTAGAGTGAATGGTAGTCCCCTGTTTTGGTGGCAGGCCTCTGCTCACCAAAGGAACTAACTGTAGGCAAAGTATGACAGGAATCATTGCTTCTAGATCCTGAGAATGTTGACACCATAGGCTTTTTAGATACCATTCTAGTTTCCTCATATGCAGTCTTGCATACAGAATTAGGAGAATGCAGGAGGCCATGAACCCCAAGGCTTGCAGTATTTGCCTTGCAAATAGCAGGGTTTTTGTTGCCATTAGTCTGAAGTAAGTTGTCAAATGAATTTGTTTCTCTGGCGTGAGGGATGCCATCTGGGAAGTTGTGTTCAAGCTTCCTCCCAGGAATATAATTTGTTGACAGGGTACAAGATGTGATTTCTTTTCATTTATGGTGTACCCCAGACAGGTTGGCACCTTTTGTACAAATGCCAGATGATTCAAAAGTATGTCCTGGCTTTGTGCCTGAATTAGACAATCGTCCAGGTATGGGTATATTTGAATATTTCTTTGCCTGCAAAATGCAATGACTGGAGCTAGGCACTTTATGAATACCCTGGGCACAGTAGGTAAGCCAAAGGGCAGTGCAGAGAACTGATAATGCATGTAGCCTGCTTTGAAGCGTAGGTATCTTCTGCAAGATTCTCTGAGTGGGATGTGCAGGTAGGCTTCCTTTAGATCCAGTGTTGCCAACCAGGCATCCTTGCCTAGTATAAAAAGCAAATGGTGAAGGGTTAGCATCTTAAATTTTGGGATAACCAAAAAGGTGTTTAGGATAGAAAGGTCCAGGATAGGATGCCATGAGTTGTCTTTTCTGGGTACCAGGAAAAGTCTTGAGTAGAAACTTTGTCCCTTTTCCTCTTCTGGAACAGTTTGAATAGCCTTTAAGCTTAAGAGAGAGAGTACTTGCTTTTGAGCCTCTGCCCACTGAATTGGGGGTAGGTCTGGCCAACCGTTTGGCGTTGGTAGTGTGTAAAAAGTGAAATCTGTATCCTTGGGAAACTATATTTAAAACCCATTTGGTCCTGGGTAATGAGTTCCCAGTTTTTTGCCTGCAGAGCAATCTTTCCCCCTAAAAGAGTAGTCAGTTGAGAAGGGCTTGGAAGCTTTAAAGTTAAGTCATTGAGACAGCTTACCATAGGGGGGAGTCTTACTACTCGCTGATTTGGAAGTGGGAGCCCCCCACTGCTTAGTCCTATGCGTACCTTGGGGCTGAAGCCTGGGTGTTCTGGTTTGGACTGAGAAGGCCTGGAAGAGACAGGAAAGGACCAATTCTTAGAGAGCCAATGCCTACTAAATCTTGGAGGCTGAACTTGTAGGAAATCTTTAACAGTTTGCAGGCGATCCTGATTTAAGGGAGCAGCGAGCAATTTAGCTTTAACATGATCTGGCAGAGATTGCTCCTTAAGCCAAGCATGCCTTCTAAGTACAGACCCAGTGACAGCAGCCCTGCAAGATGCCTCTAGTGAATCAAAACCATATTGCAAAGTATGTTTTCCAACTTGTTCAGCAGAATGCATTAAATCCTGTAAATCCTTATTTTCAGCACAGTCAGGAATCAAAATCATTTTCTGTTTAAGCAATCCAATAATATGCTGCTGATACTTTAACATATGAAACTGGCAGTTTGAGGCCCTAATCGCTAAGGTTGCAGAAGTGTATACCTTCTTACCCTATCTATCCAGCACCCTAGAATCTCTATCAGAGGGGGTAGGATTTTTGGCAATAGTAGCCTTAATGCCCTTGGGACCCTGTGAAATGGTCTCAGAATCCGCAGTAGGATTTTTAAAAAGGAACTTGTGAGAGTCAGGAACCCTGTAATATCTATCTATCAGGTTTTCTGGGAGCAGGAGGTAAAGAATCAGGGGCCAAGCCAGATTCTGAAAAGGCATCATCAACAATGTCTACTACAGGGGGGATAGCTAAAGGTCTGTGTTGGGGCAGGAGTAAGAAATCCCTAAGCCTCTTTTTAGACTCAAGAGTAATCCTGGCTTTCCCAGCAAAAATGCTCCCTAAGAGTATGCAAGGTTTCACCAAAAGAGAAATCCTCTGGAGGGGAAGCAGAGTGAATAGAGTCCTCTGCATCTGAATATTCATAGGTAGACAAGGGTAAATCCTGGTCAGAGGAAAAGTACAGTTTTGCACCTACCATAAATGTAGATGTTCGAGTGTTCACCCTGCTGCAGTCATCACACTTGGGTTATCCTGCCGTCAGGCAGTCCCACAGTCAGCCCGAATTCCAAAGTCTTGGTCCGGCGTCAGTTGCTGTCGCTTCTTCCCTGACGTCAGTGCGCCAGGGGTATACAAGAGGCATCCGACGCCATTTTCTTCACTTTTTCTTGCCCCAGATGTCAGGTGCCCCCAAAAGGTAGGCAAAATATATATATATATATATATATATATATATATATATATATATATATATATATATATACATATAGCTATATAAAAATAAAACAAAACCCTTAGGCACAAGCAAATACACCAAAGAGGTAGTATAGGATAGAGTGGTAGAGATAAGTTCAGCTGTTTCACAGGGGATGGAGAGAGGGTAACCTGGACTGCGGCAGGGTGAACACTCGAACATCTACTTTTATGGTAGTTTCAAAACTGTACTATGTTCATCGTGTTACCCTGCTGCAGTCATCACACTTGGGTTGAATCCCAAAGCTAAGGATGGGAGGTGGAGTCAAACAGGGTTAGAAGAAGCTAGTAGGCCCTGCAAAACTGCAGTGGCAAAACCAGCTCTAGTCTTAGAGTATAGAGGTAGGTGATAGTGTTTGGTGAAGGTGTGCACTGAACTCCAAGTTGCAGCTTCCAGAATATCCTTGGTTGGCACTCCCCTGAAAAAGACTGCTGATGTAGCTGTAGCCCTGGTGGAGTGGGACCTAATGTTAGCAGGTACTGGTTTCCCATGATGTGAGTAGCAGAAACATATGCAATGCCCTATCCATTTAGAAATGGTCTGTTTTGAGATAGCTTTTCCTTGTGATCCTGTAGCATAGGCTACAAAGAGCTGATCAGTTTTTCTGAGAGCCTTAGTTTTATCCAAGTAGTAACGTAATTGCCCGTGAATGTCCAAAGAGTGCAGGAGTCTTTCTCCTTAGTTCTGGGGATTTGGGAAGAAGGTGGGCAAGTGAATGGTTTTGGTTTAGGGCCACACTGGATACCACCTTTGGCATAAAGGAAGGGTTAGTTCGTAGAGAGACTCTGTCTTGATGAAAAATGAGGAAAGGCTTCACTGCCATTAGTGCCTGCAGCTCTGAGACTCTTCTAGCTGAGGTTATTGCTAGAAGTAGGGCAGTTTTCCATGAAAGAAATTTTAAATCAGCTGAAAAAGCTGGTTCAAATGGCGGCAGTGTAAGCTTTTCCATAACAAATTTGAGATCCCAAGTAGGTGTTGGAGCTCTCCTTGGCGGTCTTAAGTTCTTAGCCCCTCTGAGGTACTGTCTTAGGAGTGGATGTGAGAATAAAGGAGGATCCGTGCTGTAATGAGCTGAAATTGCTGAGGCGTGGATCTTAATAGATAAAAAGGAAAGTCCTTTGTGTAACATCTCAGTTAAATATTGTAGACTCTCAGGGATGTTTGGATCAAGGGGATTTAGGCCTTTAGCCTGGTTCCAGGCGCAAAATCTTTTCCATTTGTCTGAATAGGTTTTCCTGGTGCTGGGCCTCCTGGCCTCCAGAATGACATCCATAACAGCTTTGGATAAAGGTGTTGGCTGGTTGTTTAGGTAATTTGCCATGCAGCCAGGTTTAAAGTCTTAAGCTGGCTGTGTAGAATCTGATTGTCTCGCTGGGTGAGCAGGTGAGGAATTTGTGGAAAAATCCATGGTGGGCCGTGGGCCATATTCCTTAACATTGGATACCAATGCTGGCGTGGCCAGTCTGGTGCAACGAGTATCATTAGTGGCCTCTCTAATCTGGCTTTCAGCAGTACCTTTGCTAGAAGAGGCAGTGGAGGGAAGGCATACACTGTTAATGTTTTCCAACTGAATGAGAGGGCGTCCACTTTCCAAGCTAATGGATGGAAGGTCCTTGTGCAAAATTTTTGAAGTTGGTGGTTGTGGGGGCTTGCAAACAGATCTATGTCTGGGCGTCCCCATTTTTGAGCTATCATTGCAAATACTTGTGGATCTAGTTTCCATTCGTGTGGATCCATGATGTTTCTGCATAGGTCGTCTGCCAATGTGTTTTTCTTTCCTGGCAGGAATTGTGCTTGTAATTTAACCTGATAAGACAGTGCAGTGTTCCACAAGGTCATTGCTTGCCTGCATAGAGGGTAGGAATGTGTTCCCCCTTGCTTGTTTATGTACCACATTACTGTGGTATTGTCCGTCTTTATTATTAGTTGTCCTGGGTGTAGAAGGTCCTTGAAAGCTGTTAGGGCATTCTGTACTGCTAGCATTTCTTTTTGATCGATATGCAGATGCCTCTGATCTGAAGTACATTTGCCCTGAATGCACTGCCCTGTCATGTGTGCTCCCCAGGCATAGTCCGGTGCATCTGTTGTCATAGTTTGCCTGGCTGTGGGTAAGGTGAAAGGCTGACCCTTGTTGAGGTGATATGCCTGTGCCCACCATAGAAACTCCTTTTAAGGCAGGGAATGAGTGGTATCATTGTTTCCAAGCTGTGGCTGTGCTGAGTCCATACGCTTTTCAGGTACCATTGTAATTTCCTCATATGCAGTTTTGCAAATGGTATTAGTAGTATGCAAGATGCCATGAATCCCAAGGCCTGCAGAATTTTTCTTGCAGGGAGTTGGGTCTTTGTTGCCATTATTTTGAAATATTGAATCAGCTGTCGTTGTTTGTCTGGCATGAGATAAGCCATCTGGGCCGTAGTATTCAAGCTAGCACCCAGGAATATTATGTTTTGTGAGGGCACTAGTTTTGATTTCTTTTCGTTTACTGTGTACCCTAGGCAACTTAGAAGGTGTTTGACAAATGCCAGATGCTTTAAAAGAATGTCCTTGCTTTCTGCTTGAATAAGGCAGTCGTCCAGGTATGGGTATACTTGAATTCCTCTTTGTCTGCAGTATGCAATTACTGGTGCCAGGCATTTTGTGAAGACCCTGGGCGCAGTAGATAAGCAAAAGGGCAGTGCAGAGAATTGATAATGTGTTGAACCTGCAATGAAGCGGAGGTATCTTCTGCAATTTTGTCTGATAGGGACATGCAGGTATGCCTCCTTGAGGTCCAAAGTGACTAGCCAAGCATTCTTGCCCAGCATGGGAAGAAGCTGTTGTAGTGTTAGCATCTTGAATTTTGGTACTTGCAGATAAGTGTTCAGAATTGAAAGATCCAGAACGGGTCTCCATGCTTTGTCTTTTCTTGAGACTAGAAAGAGTAAAATCCTTCTCCTTGCTCCTGTGTAGGTACCTGTTGACTGGCTCATGTCCATGAGAGCTGTAATTTGTTTTTGTGCCTCTGCCCATTGATTTGGTGGCAGGTTTGGCATTCCTTTGATCCTTGGTAAGGTATGAACGTGGAATCTGTATCCTTGAGAGACGATGTTTAGGACCCATTTGTCTTTTGTGATTATGTGCCAGTTGTCTGCAAAAAATGCTAGTTTTCCTCCCAAGGGAGCTGCCAGGAGAGATTTGCTTGGTAGTTTGAGGATGGAATCATTGTGTTTGTCTTCTGCTAGCTTGGGGCCTGTCTTCTCCTCTTTTCTGGGTAGCAGAACCCCATTGGCGAGGTTTGTAAGTGCCCTGTGACTGGCCTCTGCCCCTTGGGTGTCTGTATTTGCCCCTCTGTGATCTGTCAGAAGCTGGAAAGGACCATTTTTTTGTTGGCCAATTTCTGCTGAAACGAGGGGGTTGTACCTGCAAAAAATCCTTGACCATTTGCATAGACTTTGCCTTATCCTCCATTTTCTTTAAAACTTCTTCTGCTTTGACACCAAATAATACATCCTGCTGTAAAGGTGCATCCAATAATTTTGCTTTAACATGGTCAGGGAGGGTTTGTTCTTTTAACCAAGCATGTCTACGTATGACAGAGCCAGTAACAGCTGCTCTACAGGAAGCTTCCAATGAATCAAATCCACATTGTAAAGTATGTTTGCCCACCTGTTAAGCTGCATGCAACAGATCCTGCACTTCCTTGAAATCAGACTGTTCTGAATGTGTGCTCATTTTTTGTTTTAACTGAGACATTAGGAATTGCTGATATTTCAGCATGTGAAACTGGCAATTTAATGCTCTCATAGCCAGAGTTGCTGAGGTGTATATTTTCTTTCCCCATCTATCTAGGGTTCTGGAATCCCTTTCAGAGGGCACAGGATTTTTAGCCATAGAAGCTTTTGCTCCCTTAGAACCCTGGGAAATTGTTTCTGGGTCAGCTACAGGACTATTATAAAGGAATTTGTGTGAGTCAGGTACTCTGTAGTATCTGTCTGGTTTGGCTGGAGCAGGTGGTAAAGAATCTAGATTTAAACTAGACTCCAAGTAAACATCATCCACAATATCTAAAAAGTACAGTTTTGTACCTACCATAAATGTAGTTGTTCGAGTGTATACCCTGCTGCAGTCATCACACTTGGGTTATCCTGTCGTCAGGCGGTCCTGCAGTCGGCCTGAATTCCAAAGTCTTGGTCCGGCGTCAGTTGCTGTCACTTCTTCCCTGACGTCAGTGCGCCAGGGGTATATAAGAGGCATCCGACACCATTTTCTTCAGTTTCTCTTGCCGCAGATGTCAGGTGCCCCCACCCCCCAAAAGGTGATCAGTAGATAGTACCAGTAATAAAAGTTTAGCACAAACAAAACATCCCTCCAGCTATAAGCAAATACACCACAAAGGTTGTATCAGATTTTAAGGTATTGAAAGGTTTCAGTTAGGTCAGAGGGGATGGAGGGAGGGTAACCTGGACTGCAGCAGGGTATACACTCGAACATCTACATTTATGGTAGGTACAAAACTGTACTATGTTCATCGTGTTACCCTGCTGCAGTCATCATACTTGGGTTGAATCCTAAAACTAAGGATGGGAGGTGGAGTCAAACAGGGTTAGAGGAGGCTAGAAGGCCCTGCAAAACTGCAGTGGCGAAGCCAGCTCTAGACTTAGAGTAAAGTGGTAAGTGATAGTGTTTGGTGAAGGTGTGTACTGAACTCCAAGTTGCAGCTTCCAGAATATCCTTGGTTGGCACCCCCCTGAGGAAGGCTGTAGATGTAGCTGCTGCCCTGGTGGAGTGGAGCCTTATGCTAGCAGGAACTGGTTTTCCATGATGGGTGTAGCAAAAACGTATGCAATGTCCTATCCATTTGGAAATGGTCTGTTTTGAGATAGCCTTTCCTTGTGATGCTGTAGCATAGGATACAAAAAGCTGGTCAGATTTTCTGAAAACCTTAGTTTTATCCAAGTAGTAACGTAGTTGTCTGTGAATGTCCAAGGAATGCAGGAGTCTTTCTCCTTTGTTCTGTGGATTTGGGAAGAAGGTGGGTAAATGGATGGTTTGATTTAGAGCCACACTGGATACCACCTTTGGCATAAAGGAGGGGTTAGTTCATAGAGAAACTCTGTCTTGATGAAAAATGAGGAAAGGCTCTACTGCCATTAGTGCCTGTAGCTCCGGGACTCTTCTGGCTGAAGTAATTGCTAGCAGCAGGGAGTCTTCCATGATATAAACTTTAAATCAGCTGAGAAAGCTGGCTCAAAAGGTGGCAGCGTAAGTTTTTCCAGAACAAAGTTGAGGTCCCAAGTTGGTGTTGGCGCTGTCCTGGGAGGCCTAATGTTTTTGGCCCCTCTGAGGTACTGCCTTAGAAGTGGATGTGAAAATAAGGGAGGATCCGTGTTGTAGTGAGCTGAAATAGCTGAGGCGTGGATTGTAATAGATGAAAAAGAAAGTCCTTTGTGTAACATCTCAGTTAAATATTGTAGAATCTGAGGTATGTCCGGCTCAAGGGTATTTTGGCCTTTAGCTTGGTTCCAGGCGCAAAATCTTTTCCATTTGTCTGAGTAGGCTTTCCTGGTGCTGGGCCTCCTGGCCTCCAGAATGACATCCATAACAGCTTGTGAAAGAGGAGCTGGCTGGTTGCTTAGGTGATTTGCCATGCAGCCAAATTTAAGGTTTTGATCTGGCTGTGTAGAATCTGACCGTCTTGCTGTGTGAGCAGATGAGGAATTTGTGGTAAAATCCATGGTGGGCCGTGGGCCATGTTCCTTAGTAGTGGGTACCAGTGCTGGCGTGGCCAGTCTGGGGCAATGAGCATCATTCAGGGTCTCTCCATCCTGGCTTTCAGCAGCACCTTTGTGAGAAGGGGCAATGGAGGAAAGGCATATACTGTCAGCATTTTCCAACTGAATGAGAGTGCGTCCACTTTCCAAGCTTGATGGTGAAATGTCCTGGTGCAACATTTTGTTAGCTGATAGTTTTGGGGGTTGGCAAACAGGCCTATGTCTGGGCGCCCCCATTTCTGAGTTATCATTCCAAATACTTGTGGATCCAGCTTCCACTCGTGGGGATCCATGATGTTCCTGCTTAGGTCGCCTGCCAATGTGTTCTTTTTTCCTGGCAGGAATTGAGCTTGTAATTGAACTTGGTAAGCCAGTGCTGTGTTCCACAAGGTCATTGCTTGCCTGCATAGAGGGTAGGAGTGTGTACCCCCTTGCTTGTTTATGTACCACATTACTGTGGTGTTGTCTGTCCTTATTATAAGCTGTCCTGGATGTAAGAGGTCCTTGAAGGCTGTCAGAGCATTCTGTACAGCTAGCATTTCTTTTTGATTGATGTGCAGATTTCTTTGATCTGCAGTCCATATGCCTTGAACGCACTGTCCTGCCATGTGTGCCCTCCAGGCATAGTCCGATGCATCTGTTGTCACAGTTTGCTTGGCTGGGGGTAAGGTGAAAGGCTGACCCTTGTTGAGGTGACATGCCTGTGACCACCATAGAAACTCCTGTTGAAGGCAGGGAATGAGAGGTATCATTGTTTCCAAGCTGTGGCTGTGTTGAGTCCATACGCTTTTCAGGTACCACTGTAATTTCCTCATATGCAGTTTTGCAAATGGTATTAGTAGTATGCAAGATGCCATGAAGCCCAAGGCCTGCAGAATTTTTCTTGCAGGGAGTTGGGTCTTTGTTGCCATTATTTTGAAGTATTGAGTTAGTTGTAGTTGTTTGTCTGGCGTCAGATAAGCCGTCTGGGCCACTGTATTCAAGCTGGCACCCAGGAATGTCATATTTTGTGGGGCACTGGTTTTGATTTCTTTTCGTTTACTGTATACCCTAGGCAACTTAGAAGTTGTTTTACAAAAGCCAGATGTTGTAAGAGAATGTCCTTGCTTTCTGCTTGGATGAGGCAGTCGTCCAGGTATGGGTATATTTGAATTCCTCTTTGTCTGCAGTATGCAATTACTGGTGCCAGGCATTTTGTGAAGACCCTGGGTGCAGTAGATAAGCCAAAGGGCAGTGCAGAGAATTGGTAATGGGTTGAACCTGCAATGAAACGGAGGTATCTTCTGCAATTTTGTCTAATAGGGACATGCAGGTATGCCTCCTTGAGGTCCAACGTTACTAGCCAAGCTTTCTTGCCCAACATGGGAAGAAGCTGTTGTAGTGTTAGCATCTTGAATTTGGGTACTTGCAAGAAGGTGTTTAGAAATGAAAGGTCCAGAATGGGTCTCCAAGCATTGTCCTTTCTGGGGACTAGAAAGAGCCTTGAGTAAAATCCTTGGCCTTGCTCCTGTGTAGGTACCAGATGAATGGCTCTCTTGTCCATGAGAGCTGTAATTTGTTTTTGTGCCTCTGCCCATTGATTTTGTGGCAGGTTTGGCATTCCTTTTTTCATTGGCAAGGTGTGGAAATGGAATCTGTATCCTTGTGAGATAATGTCTAGGACCCATTTGTCCTTTGTGATGATGCGCTTTGTGATGATGCGCCAGTTGTCTGCAAAAAGTGCTAATTTTCCTCCCAAGGGAGCTGCCAAGAGAGCTTTGCTTGGCAGTTTGAGGTTTAAGTCATTGTGCTTGTCTTCTAGTAGTTTGAGGCCTGTCTTCTCCTCCCTTCTGTGTTGCAGAACCCCATTGGCGAGGTTTGTAAGGGATTTGTGCTTGACCTCTGCCCCTTGGACGTCTGTATTTACCCCTCTGTGGTCTGTCAGAAGCTGGAAAGGACCAATTTTTTGTTGGCCAATTTCTGCTGAAGCGTGGGGGTTGTACCTGTAAGAAATCTTTGACCGTCTGCATAGATTTTGCCTTATCCTCCATTTTCCTTAAAACCTCTTCTGCTTTAACCCCAAATAAGACATCCTGCTGTAAGGGTGCATCTAGTAACTTTGCTTTAACATGATCGGGCAGAGTTTGTTCCTTTAACAAAGCATGCCTACGTATAACAGACCCAGTAACAGCTGATCTACAGGAAGCTTCCAAGGAATAAAATCCACATTGTAAAGTATGTTTGCCCACCTGTTCAGCTGCATGCAACATATCCTGCATTTCCTTGAATTCAGACTGTTGTGGGTGCGTGCTCATCTTTTGTTTTATTTGAGACATTAGGAATTGCTGGTATTTCAGCATGTGAAATTGACAATTTAGTGCTCTCATAGCTAGAGTAGCTGAGGTGTAAACCTTCTTCCCCCACCTGTCTAACCTATCTAGTGCTCTGGAGTCCCTTTCAGAAGGTACAAGATTTTTAGCCATAGAAGCCTTAGCCCCTTTGGTACCCTGGGAGATTGTCTCTGGGACAGCAATAGGGCTTTGTAAAGGAATTTGTGTGAGTCAGGCACTCTATAATATCTGTCTGGTTTGGCTGGAGCAGGAGGCAGAGAATCTGGATTTAGACTAGATTCTAAGTAAACATCATCCACAATGTCTAAAACTGGAGGGATAGCAAGTGGTCTGTGCTGGGGGAGCAAAAGAAACTCTCTGAGCCTTTTCTTTGAATCGGAGTAGTCCTGACCTTCCCAGTGGAAATGTTCCCTCATGGTATGTAAGGTTTCCCCAAAGGAATAGTCTTCAGGGGAGAAGCTGAGGGAATGGAATCTTCAGCATCAGAATCTTCATAAGGGGGAAAGGAGTAATCCTGCTCCTCAGAAGAGCCTGAGGAAATAGACACTTGATCAGAGGAGGCATAATCCTCCTCTTGTCTAGGCCTTTTGTCTGGGGGGGTTGGGAACCCCTGATTAAAGAAATCAAATCTTCAGCCATTTTAAGCATCTGTTTCTTAGGCATGGGGCCTTGAACTGGAGACTGGTGTGCAATCTTTTTTGGTTTTAGAGGAGTCTTAAGCTTAGCATAAGATTTTATGGTGAGAGTAGTTGGTCTGAAGACACCTTCTGTAACTGAAGGTGTTTCCACAGCACCGGCTTCTCCTTCTGCAATGTTGTCGGTAGGGCCTAAAGAAAATGGCTGCGTCGGCCTAGAACTCTCTGCTTGAGAATCCGAAGCGGTCTGGGGTTGCAATTCTGCAGTCGTCAGGGGCTGCGTAGGTGCTTCACTGAAAACCGGAGAACCGACGACCAGCCCAGCCGAGGCCTCGGAATCTGGCTTGGATCTAGGCTGCCTGTCTTTATCTTTGCGGTTTTTATGCACGCCGGTAGTCGGTTGCTCCGACGGCATAGTGTAATTAAATTTCCTACCAAAGTAGTGTCGTGCGAAATCAAAGCGTCGCTTTATAGTTCGCTTATTGAACCTAGCACAAAACCGACAACCAGTGACGTCGTGGTCTGGGCCTAGGCAAGGTATATAATAAGAATGAAAGTCCTTATGAGGTATTTGCTTCCCACAAGAAATGCAATTGTTAACTTTTTCTGACATCGGACTGAGGCAAGAAAAGGTTCCCCAACAAGGTACTTAGCTTTGAAGACTTCGGACTGAAATTCGATTCGAAAATCTCAGGTGTCGGCCGACCGGCACTTGCAAACTGCTTCTGCTTCGGGCACCGCGCGGCAAGAAAGACTGAAGAAAATGGCGTTGGATGCCTCTTATATACCCCTGGCGCACTGACGTCAGGGAAGAAGTGACAGCAACCGACGCCGGACCAACACTTTGGAATTCAGGCTGACTGCGGGACTGCCTGACGACATGATAACCCAAGTGTGATGATTGCAGCAGGGTAACACAATGAACATCAGGAGGGATAGCAAGAGGTCTGTGCTGGGGTAGTAAAAGGAACTCTGAGCCTTTTCTTAGAATCTGAGTAATCCTGGCCTTCCCAGTGGAAATGTTCCCTCATGGTATGTAAAGTTTCCCCAAAGGAGTAGTCTTCAGAGGGAGATGCTGAGGGAATAGAGTCTTCAGCATCAGAGTCTTCATAAGGTGGAAAAGTGTAATCCTGTTCCTCAGAGGAATCTGAGGAGAGTGAAACCTGGTCAGAGGATACATAATCCTCCTCTTGTCTTGGTTTTTTATCAGGAGGGGTATGGGAACCCCTGATAAGGGTAATCAAATCATCAGCCATCTTAAGCATCTGTTTCTTAGGCTTGGGGCCTTTAACTGAAGACTGATGTACAGTTTTCTTAGGTTTTAAAGGAGTTTTAAGCTTAGCATAAGATTTAATGGTGAGTGTAGTTGGTCTGAAGACACCTTCTGCAACCGAAGGCGTTTCCACTGCACCAGTGTCTACTTCTGCTCCGGTGTCGGTAGATGGCTGCGTCGTCCTAGTAGGCTCCGCTTGGGAATCCGCAGCTGTCTGGGGTTCCAGTTCTGTGGTCGTCAGTGGCTGCGTAGGCGCCTCACTGAAAACCGGAGAACTGGCGACAGGCCCAGCTGAAGCCTCGGAGTCTGGTTTGTTCCTAGGCTGCCTGTCCTTATCCTTGCGTTTTTTATGTATGGTGGTCATTGGCTGCTCCGACGGCATGATATAATTAAATTTCCTACCAAAGTAATGCCGTGCGAAGTCAAAACAGCGTTTGATAGTTCGTTTATTAAACCTAGCCCAAAACCGACAAGCTGTGACGATGTGGTCTGGGCCTAGGCAAGGAATACAATAGGAATGGAAGTCCTTATGAGGTATTTGCTTCCCACAAGAAATGCAATTGTTAACTTTTTCTGACATCGGACTGAGGCAAGAAAATGTTCCCAACGGGGTACTTAGCTTTAATGAAGACTTCGGACTGAAATTCAAATCGAAAATCTCAGGTGTCGGCCGACCGGCACTTACGAACTGCTTCTGCTTCGGGCACTGCGTGGCAAGAAAGACTGGGGAAAATGGCATCGGATGCCTCTTATATACCCCTAGTGCACTGACGTCAGGGAAGAAGCGACAGCAACTGACGCCGGACCAAGACTTCGGAATTCGGGCCGACTGCGGGACCACCTGATGGCAGGATAACCCAAGTGTGATGATTGCAGCAGGGTAACACGATGAACATCAGAAATTTCAGAATCATGATCAGAAGTATCATAAGCAAATTCAGTCCTAGGACTCTTAGAGGGGGAAGATTGACTTCCCCTGATTAAAGTAATAAGGTCTTCAGCTATTATTATCATTTGTTTTTTAGGCATAGAGGCCTGACCATGGGGTCTGGGTGTGGGTTTTCTAGGCATGGTTCGAGTTTTAGGCCTTGAAGAAGAAGATGGCATCGGTTTAATATGCAAGTCTGTAGGCCTGAATGCACCCTCAAAAGCAGGTGCCTGCACAGCGGCTCCAGACCCATCCAAGGTAGAGACATCCGCAGGTTCCACAGTTGAAGCATCTCGCGGCATACCGGACTCCGAATGGATCTCAGTAGAGGCCTGCGAATCTGAAGTAGCAGGTATCAGAGGCTGTGAAAGCGCCTCGCTGAGTACCGGCGAACTGGCGACTAGTTAGCAGAAGCGTCGTTGGCAGCTTTGGACCTAGGCGGCCTGTCTCTGTCTTTATCTTTGCATTTTTTTGGAATGTCGGTAGTCGGATGGCTTACCGAAGACATATCTGGATAATTGAACAGAGTACCAAAATATTTAGGAGAGTAAATATACCAACGACGAATAGTTCATTGTTTAAATAAGGCACAAAACCAACAGCGAGGTACGTCATGGTCAGGGCCTAGGCAAGGAATACAGTACAAATGAAAATCTTTATGAGGTATTTGCTTTCCACAAGAAATACAATTACTGACTTTTACTGACATCGGCTAAGAGCAAGAAAAACGTTTCCCCAACGGGGTACTTGGCTTTTGTTGATTTTGGTTCTGAAACTCAAAAACAAAAATTTCAAGAGTCGGACGACCAGCACTTGCGAACGGCTTCTGCTTCGGGCACTGCACGGCAAGAAAGACTAATGTAATGGCGTCTGCTGCATGCTTTATACCCCTGACCACCTGACATCATGGAAGATGAGACAGCAACCGACGCAGGACCCAAGACATTTGATAATCAGGCCGACTGAGGGCTACTGCAAGCAGATAACCCAAATGTGATGACTGCAACAGTGAAACACGAAGAACATGCAGATTATCCATCAAAACACACAACCTAAAATGTTGCCTGTTATATTATTTTTTACAGATTTGCAATGAAATACACAAATCAGTTATTACACATCTGCATTTAGCCTAATAATACACAAAAAATTCTGAAGAGTTACTTTTGTGTACAAAAGGGTTTGAAACTTCCAAAGACCATATGATCGGAAAAATAATGATGTACAAAGACGCTCTGTAGTAGCAGAAATTCAAAATACTGCCACTGTCAATGAAGACACTAGACTACAGTGACCTGTGCATTTCACATGTGGAGATAAAGAAAGCTATGTGAGAAGATAACATGGCTGCAAAATAAATCTCTTCAGTATGGCAAATCCCATTACACTACTTTTGAGATGCAACCTGTTAGAAAAACAATAATCACTTACTGCTACTCAGATGCACTAAAAGAACACATTAACAAATCAAAGAAAATCAATTTGATAAATGTATGTTTCTGAAATTATTTTAAGTGCAAATAATAATTTTGCATACCAAATCTAAAAGTAAAACTTGAAAGGACCGTCAACACAACTCTAACTCTGGTCTATAATCACAGCTCACAGAAACTGTCTACGTACGTGTGTGTGTGTGTGGGGGGGGGGGGCTTGTTTGCATCATTTTCTGCCTACCAACAGCTACTGACCACCTACCTGTAGTACCGTGACTGTAGGTATGTTGAACATACTGCCTTCGACACATAGCTTGCAGATCCAAAGTCTATAACTTTAACCTTATATGGCTGCCGAACAGGATCTACCAACATAATATTCTCCGGTTTAAGATCTGCATGAATTAAACCAAGACTCTTCAGTTTTTTCAGTGCAGTGGTCACCTGCTGCAGGATCGGCCGTATTACTTTCAGAGGCAGCGGGCTGAATTTATTCTGTTTCAGAAAGTCATACAAGTTCTGCTCCAACATTTCAAACACCAAGCATGAGTGGTTACGATGTTGAAAACATTCATATGCTCTAACAAAGTTAAACTCATCTGCATTTTCAGTACTGAGCCTTGCCAAGATGCTCACTTCAATTTGTCCCTGACGAGCGTATGAAGGGTGGTTCTTTAAAATCTTAATTGCTACAACTTCATTTGTTCCCCTCTTCCAGCATTTAACCACCTGTCCAAATGTCCCTCGTCCAAGAAAGTCAATAACCTCATAACTATTCTTCATGGAACAGAGAACTTCATGCTGCATCAGTTGATAGTCTCCATCCCCATTAGCGCCACTTTGTTTTGAAGCTGTTGTAGTGACCACTGTGATGGGATTACCCACATTTGTCTGCAACATTGCAGGCAGTATGGATAGTTCATCAACAATCTGCATTGCGCTACTCTGGTTATCCAGTTCCTCACTCTTACGCTTTAATCCACATCGTTGGTAATTGTCCACCAAGTTCAACTCACTGCTCCGTGTCTCACTCTGAAGTGCCACTTCCTGAGGTTGCTGCGCCCGCGCTGCTCTAACCCCAGAGGCACTGGTATTTTTCAAAACAGTTGCTCCTGAAAGTAATACAAAGTTCTGCCCACGAGTTCTTCCAACTGAGTTTCTTTTCTGAAATGACTTGACGTCGGGAGGATAAACAATTCCAATGTTTTTACAGTTTAAAAAGGTCTGTGGGTAGGCTCTCTCATGATATGCACAGCTGTCTGGCTCGACTTTAAGTTTCTTCACACTACAAAAGGCACTTGTCTGGGTTTGAAAAACATATGGTGGGTAGACCAAGACTTGTGAGGCCATACCTAATGGAAAAGAAGAAAAAAAAAAACAATTAGCAACATATTAACATTCATACATTACAATCAGAAAAATAAATTTAAACAACTCAACCAGCAGATGAGAAAGTCATCAGGTTACATTACTGATATGCGACATGAAATAAAGCAAGGAAATATATACATTGAATGTCAATTATCACTTTTTAGCACATCCATTTTTAATGGAATAAAAACAGCATTACATTCACTGAAATACATGTTACAATTAAATGCATTCATTTATTTAGCCATTCTGTTAAATCATGTGTGCGCAGCTTACTAAACATCTTCTGCGGAGAAACATGGAAAAAAGCTAACAAGTCACTTAGAAAAAACAGGTAGGATAATCAGCAGTAAAGAAACGAACAGCAGCAGGCAGCAATGACTTAAGAACTACAAAAATGTAAACACCAAGGGTACAAATACCTTAAAAGAGCTACCAAAAACTTTACAGGCTTGTGTGGCAAAAACTCGCATGGACACAGACATGTTGACTCTGCACAGAAGCAGCCCAAACAGGAAAAGAAATGGGCAGCCAAGATGCTAAAGGCAAATCATAATTTAAGTGAGAAAACATACTATACGTTGAGCATACGCTAATCTTGGTACCCCACTTAACATGAGTACACGTTACAAATAACAGTTGTGTACACTTACCATAAATGTAGATGTTCCGAGTGTATTCACTGTTGCAGTCATTACATTTGGGTAATCTGCTGGCAGGTTGCCCTCAGTCGGCCTGAATTCCAAAGTCTTGGGTCCTGCGTCAGTTGCTGTATTCTCTTCCATGACGTCAGGTCGTCAGGGGGTATAAAACATGCAGCAGACACCATTTTCTTTAGTTTTTCTTGCCCCGGATGTCAGGTACCCCCAAAAAGGTAGCAATATTATATATACCTGCATCAATATAAACTTTACCTTCATCTACAAGAAAATACACCACATAGGTTGTAGAAGATAGAGAAGGAAAGATAAACTTTGGAAATGACAGGGGGATGGCGGGAGGATAACCTGGACTGCAACAGTAAATACACTTGAACATCTACATTTATGTAAGTGTACACAACTGTACTATGTTCTTCGTTTTGCAGTCATTACATTTGGGTAGAATCCCAAAGTTTTGGTTGGGAGGCTGGAGCTAAACAGCATTAGGTGCGGCTATAAGGCCCTGCAGCACTGCAGTGGCAAAGCCTGCCCTGGACTCAGAGTAAAGAGGCAAATGGTAATGCTTTGTCAAGGTGTGAACAGAACTCCAAGTAGCAGCCTCTAGAATGTCTTTGGTTGGTACTCCCCTGAGAAAGGCTGCTGAAGTAGCTGCAGCTCTGGTGGAATGAGAGCTAATGACCTTGGACACAGGTTTACCATGGTGTAAGTAGCAGAAACGGATGCAGTGGCTTATCCACTTTGAAATTTGTCTGCTTTGAAATAGCCTTTCCTTCTGATCCTGCAGCATATGACACTAGTAATTGCTCAGTTTTTCTTAGAGCTTTAGTCCTGCTCAAGTAGAATCTTAGCTGTCTGTGTACGTCCAAGGAATGCAGAATTCTCTCCCCTTTGTTCTGCGGATTTGGATAAAAAGTTGGCAGATTAATTGTTTGATAAAGAGCCACACTGGAAACCACCTTAGGCATAAAAGTAGGATTTGTTCTCAGAGACACCCTGTCTGGGTAAAATATGATAAAAGGCTCTACAGCCATGAGGGCCTGTAGCTCTGAAACTCTTCTTGCTGAAGTATTTGCTAGTAGCAGAGCTGTCTTCCATGATAAGAACTTTATATCAGCGGTAGAAGCTGGTTCAAATGGAGGCAGGGTGAGCTTTTCCAACACATAATTGGAGGTCCCATGCAGGTAATGGTGATCTTCTAGGAGGCCTTAAATTTTTGGCTCCTCTAAGATACTGCTTTATTAAAGGATGAGAAAAGATTGGTGGCTCTGTATTATAATGAGCCGAAATGGCAGAGGCATGGATTTTGATTGATGAGAAAGATAGGCCTTTGTCAAGCATCTCAGTCAAGTATTGTAATATCGAAGGAATATGTGGTTCTGCTGTATCAGTTCCTTGTGCTTTATTCCAAGCACAGAATCTTTTCCATTTGTCAGCATAAGATTTTCTAGTACTAAGCCTTCTGGCTTCCAAAATGACATCCATCACAGCTTTACTGAGAGGGGTCATTTGTATGATTACATGATTAGTCATGCTGCCAGGTTCAGAGTCTGTAGTTGATTGTGCAGGATCTAATTGTTTTGCTGGGACAGTAGTTGTGGTCTATGAGGCAAGGTCCATGCTGGGTATTGAGAAAAGTTCCTTAGGATTGGGTACCAGTTAATATCATCTTTGGCTTCTCTTGTCTGACTTTTAGGAGGACCTTGGGTAGAAGAGGCAGAGGAGGAAAGGCGTAAATTGATAGGTTTTTCCAGCTGAAGGATACAGCGTCCACTGTCCATGCTTGTCTGTGATAAGTCCTTGTGCAGAATCTTTTCAATTGATAATTTTGAGGAGAGGCAAATAGATCTATGTCTGGGCTCCCCCATTTCTCTGTCATCATGCTGAAGACTTGTGGATTTAGTTTCCACTCGTGAGGATCCATGATGTTTCTGCTTAAATCGCCTGCCAGAGTCTTTTGTTTTCCTGGCACGAATTGAGCTTGAAGATGTATTTGGAAGGTCAAAGTTGTGTCCCACAGTGCCATGGCTAATATGCAAAGGAGGTATGAGTGTGTGCCCCCTTGCTTGTTTATATACCACATGACTGTGGTGTCGTCAGTCTTTATCCATAGTTGCCCTGGATGAAGCAAGTCCTTGAAGGCTGTTAGGGCATTTGGGACAGCTAGCATCTCTTTCTGGTTGATATGTAGATGCATTTGTTTTGGTGCCCATCTGCCCTAAATGCATCTTCCTGCCATGTGGCCTCCCAGGCATAATCTGATGCATCTGTTGTTAAGGTTCGGCTTGCAGGGGGTAGAGTGAAGGGTCGTTCCATGCTATGGTGACAGGCCTTTGCCCACCATAGAAACTCCTGTTGCAGGCAGGGAATGAGAGGAATCATTGTTTCCAGACTGTGTGAATGCTGACTCCATAAACTTTTTAGGTACCATTGAAGTTTCCTCATATGCAGTCTTGCATATAGAATTAGTAGGATGCAGGATGCCATGAAGCCCAGAGCCTGCAGAATTTGTCTTGCAGAAGACTGTGCTTTTGTTGCCATCAGTCTGAAGTAAGTAGTCAGTTGCCTTTGTTTGTCTGGCATGAGGTGAGCCATCTGGGCAGTTGTATTCAAGCTTGCACCCAGAAATGTTATCTTTTGAGAGGGTACCAGTTGTGATTTCTTTTTGTTTATTGTGTACCCTAGACATGTTAGAAGCCTTTGCACAAACGCCAGGTGTCGAAGAAGAGAGTGTTCTGGCATGAGGTGAGCCATCTGGGCAGTTGTATTCAAGCTTGCACCCAGAAATGTTATCTTTTGAGAGGGTACCAGTTGTGATTTCTTTTTGTTTATTGTGTACCCTAGACATGTTAGAAGCCTTTGCACAAACGCCAGGTGTCGAAGAAGAGAGTGTTCTTGTTCTATGCTTGAATGAGACAGTCATCCAAGTAAGGATATATTTGTATACTTCTCTGTCTGGAAAATGCAATTACTGGTGACAGGCACTGTAAAGACCCTGGGCGCAGTAGATAAGCCAAAAGGGAGTGCAAAGAATTGGTAATGCATTAAGCCAGCCTTGAATCTGAGGTATCTTCTGCACGACTGTCTTATTGGGACATGCAGGTATGCCTCAAGTCTAAAGTCACCAGCCAAGCATTCTTGTCCACCATGGGCAGAAGCTGTTGCAAAGTCAGCATTTTGAATTTTGTTAAGTCCATGTATGTGTTCAAAATCGATAAATCCAGTATTGGCCGCCAGACCTTGTCCTTTCTGTGTACCAAGAACAGTCTTGAGTAAAAACCTTGTCCTTTTTCCTGTTCTGGTACTGTCTGAATGGCCCTCATATCCATGAGTGACGTAACCTGTTTCTATACCTCTGCCCATTGATTTTTTTGGCAGATCTGGCCAACCCTTTGCCATTGGTAGAGTGTGGAAATGGAATCTGTATCCCTGTCATACGATGTTTAGTACCCACTTGTCCTGGGTTATTAACTGCCAATTTTGAGCAAAAAGTGCTACTTTTCCCCCTATGGGTGCTGCCAAAAGATAAGTGCTTGGTGTTGGCAGAGGGAAATCATTGGGATTGCTTCCTATAGGTTTGCGCTTTATCTCCTCCAGATTTGGAGCTGGATGTGCCCCATTGCTTTGACCTATACGAGTCTTGCGCCTGGTATCTGGAATCCTTAGGGCGTCTGGATTTGCCCCTTTGAGCTCTGTCTGACAAAGTGAAGGACCAATTTTTTGTAGTAGGCCAGTGTCTTGGTGGCTGCACTTGTAAGAAGTCTTCAACAGTTTGCATAGACTTAGCTTTGTCTTCCATTTTCTTTAAAACCTCTTCTGCCTTAATACCAAACATAGAATCATGCTGTAAAGGTGCATCTAGCAATTTAGCATTAACATGATCAGGCAAATTTTGTTCCTTTAACCAGGCATGCCTCCTAATCACAGATCCTGTAAATGCGGCCCTGCAGGAGGCCTCTAAAGAATCAAAACCACATTGCAAAGAATGCTTTCCAACTTGTTCAGCTGCATGCAATAATTCCTGTAATTCTTTATTTTCTGCACATTCTGAAATCAACATCATTTTCTGTTTCAGCAATCCCATAACATGTTGTTTGTACTTAAGCATATGAAATTGACAGTTTAAGGCCCTGATGGCCAAGGTTGCAGATGTATAAACCTTTTATTCCCCATCTGTCCAGTGCCCTTGAATCTCTGTCAGAGGGGGTAGGATTTTTTGCTGTTGAGGCCTTAACTCCCTTTGGGCCCTGTGAAATAGTTTCAGGATCAGCAGCAGGGTTTCTAAATAAAAATGTATGTGAGTCAGGGACCCTGTAATACCTATCAGCCTTACTGGGAGCCAGAGGTAAGGAGTCAGGGGTCAAACTTGACTCCGAAAACACATCATCCACAATGTCTAAAACAGGGGGAATGGCTAAAGGCTTGTGCTGAGGGCGAAGAAGGAAATCCCTGAGCCTCTTTTTTGATTCTGAGAAGTCTTGACTCTCCCGGTGAAAATGCTCTCTCAAAGTATGCAAGGTTTCTCCAAATGAATAATCCTCAGGAGCAGATGCAGATGGAATGGACTTCCTCAGCATCAGAATAGTACAGTTTTGTACCTACCATAAATGTAGATGTTCGAGTGCTAATACAGCTGCAGTAATCACAGATGGGTTTTCAGCCGTCAGGCGGTCCCTCGGTCGGCTGAATTCCAAAGTCTTGGTCCGCGATGGGTTGTCGCCGCTTACTCTTCTGACGTCAGGAAGGCCAGAGTATATAAGACACAGGCGCCATGTTCTTCAGTCTTTCTTGCCCCAGATGTCAGGTGCCCCCAAAAGGAAGGCAATACATAAATAAGGCTTATCCACATATGCAAGCAATGCAAAGTAATGCAAAATCAGTGTGAGCAAGCAAATAAAACATAGCAGGATAACCCAGTCAGGAAGTATGAAAAGGTAGTTAGGCCCCATGCCCTTACCAAGAGGGGAAGGAGGGAGGGAAACCTGTACTGCAGCTGTATTAGCACTCGAACATCTACATTTATGGTAGGTACAAAACTGTACTATGTTCATCGTGCATACAGCTGCAGTAATCACAGATGGGTAGAGTCCCAAAGCTATGCATAGGGTGGTAGGTACTATGAGGAACTGGGTTGAGCCAGAATGCCCTGCAAAACAGCAGTGGCAAAGCCTGCTCTTGTTCTGGAATATAAGGGCAGGTGGTAGTGTTTTGTGAAGGTATGTACAGAACTCCAAGTGGTTGCCTCCAAAATATCCTTAGTAGGCACACCTCTGAGGAAGGCTGTAGAGGTGGCTGTGGCCCTGGTGGAGTGAGATCTGATACCAGTACGGACAGATTTTCCATGATAGGAGTAACAAAATCGTATGCAGTGGCCAATCCACTTGGAAATGGTCTGTTTGGTAACTGGTTTCCCTTGAGCCCCTGACATAGGACACAAAAGTTGTTCTGATTTCCTGAAGGACTTTGTTCTGTCCAAATAGTAACGTAGCTGCCTATGGATGTCTAAGAGTGAAGCAGCCTTTCCCCTTTGTTTTGAGGTTGGGATAAAAGTAGGTAGGTGTATGGCTTGGTTTAAGGCTACCCTGGATACCACTTTTGGCATAAAAGATGGGTTAGTTCGAAGGGAAACCCTATCCTGTTGGAAGATGAGGAAGGGCCGCACCGCCATGAGGGCCTGCAGTTCAGAAACCCTACGAGCTGAAGTGATGGCCAGAAGGAAAGCTGTTTTCCAGGACAAATATTGCAGATCTGTTGAGGCAGCAGGTTCAAAAGGAGGCAATGTTAATTTTTCTAGTATGTAATTAAGGTCCCAGGCTGGTATTGGTTGCTTCCTTGGAGGTCTTATATTCTTAGCCCCTCTGAGGAACTGTCGTACGAGTGGGTGAGAGAATAAAGGAGGATCCGTGTTGAATTCTGCAGAAATGGCTGAGGCATGTATTTTAATGGAAGAAAATGAAAGTCCACTGTTCAGCAGTTCAGCTAGGTACTGTAAAACCTGAGGCAAGTTCAATTTTCTAGGGTCCTGTCCTCTTTTCTCATTCCAACAGCAAAACCGCTTCCATTTTGCGGAGTAAGCTTTTCTAGTAGATGGTCTTCTGGCCTCGAAAATGACATCCTGCACCTCCTTGGAGAGTAGGGTCTGTTGTGGTGTTAAGGAATTTTCCATGCAGCGAGGTTGAGTGTTTTCAGCTGACTGTGAAGGGTTTTGTAGCTGTTCTGAGTCAGCAGAAGGGGTATTAGAGGCAGGGACCAGGGAGGAGTATGCGTTAGGCTCCTCAGGAGTGGATACCAGTGTTGCCTTGGCCAATCTGGAGCAATCAGTATCATCCTCGGTTTGTCTGTTCTTGCTTTCAAAAGCACCTTGGGCAGAAGAGGCAGAGGTGGGAATGCATAAACTGTCCATGCTGTCCAACTGAAAGAAAGGGCGTCTACTTTCCAGGCCTTTGGATGGAAGGTCCTTGAACAAAACTTTTTCAATTGATGATTCCTGTGGGAGGCAAAAAGGTCCATGTCTGGCCTCCCCCACGCTTGGATTATTTCCGTAAACACCTTTGGATGTAACTTCCATTCGTGTGGATCTGTCATATTCCTGCTCAGGGTGTCTGCCAGTGTGTTTTCCAGTCCTGGCAAGTACTGTGCTTGAAGTTCGATTTGTCTTTCCAGAGCCAAGCTCCAAAGAGTCATGGCTAGTCTGCACAAGGGGTATGAATGTGTTCCTCCTTGTTTGTTTATGTACCACATTACTGTGGTGTTGTCTGTTCTTATCAGTAATTGTCCTGGATGCAAGAAGTCCTTGAAAGCTGTAATTGCATTTATTACTGCTAGCATTTCTTTTTGATTGATGTGAAGGTGCTTTTCCTTGTGGGACCATCTGCCCTGAATGCACCTGTCCTTCATGTGCGCCCCCCAGGCGTAATCTGAGGTGTCTGTGGTTATGACTTGTTTTGCTTGAGGCTTGCAGAATGGAAGGCCTGTGTTTACTTGACATGCTTGGGCCCACCATAGAAATTCCTTTTGTAAACATGGAATTATTGGTATAATTGCTTCCAAACTGTGACTGTGTTGAGACCATAGATTTTTTAGGTACCATTGAAGTTTCCTCATATGCAACTTTGCACATGGGATTAGCAGAATGCAAGATGCCATGAATCCCAGAGCCTGCAGGATTTTCCTTGCAGTAAGCCTGGTACTTTTTGCTAGTGTTTTGAAGTACTGAGATAATTGCCCTTGTTTTTCTGGCGTAAGATATGTCATCTGGGTGTTTGTGTCCAAGCTGGCACCCAGGAAGGTTATTTTCTGAGATGGTGTTAGCCTTGATTTCTCCTTGTTGATGGTGTATCCCAGAGAAAGCAGTAACCATGTCACATATGCCAGATGTTCCAGTAGTATGTGTTTGCTGTCCGCTTGGATCAGGCAGTCGTCCAGATAAGGGTAAATTTGCATCCCTTGAAGTCTGCAAAAGGCAATCACTGATGCCAGGCACTTTGTGAATACTCTGGGCGCAGTAGAAAAGCCAAAGGGCAATGCAGAGAATTGATAGTGGATTGAACCTGCAAGAAATCTGAGGTATCTTCTGCAGCTTTGTCTGATTGGGACATGCAGGTATGCCTCCTTGAGGTCCAATGTTACCAGCCAAACTCCTTGCCCAGCATGGGAAGAAGTTGCTGTAATGTGAGCATCTTGAATTTTGGTACGAGTAGAAATGTGTTTAGGATGGATAAGTCCAGAATGGGTCTCCAGTTGGTTCCTTTTCTTGGTACCAGAAAGAGTCTTGAATAAAAACCTTGACCTTGTTGGTGCATAGGTACCTTTTGTATAGCTCTCATGGTTAGGAGCTTTGAAATTTGCAGTTGTGCCTCTGCCGTTTGATTTTGTGGCAGGTTTGGCATGCCTCTCATTTTTGGAAGAGTGTGAAATTGAAATTTGTAGCCTCTGTTCATAATGTCCAGTATCCATTTGTCTGTTGTGACAATATGCCAATTGCTTGCAAATAATGCTAGTTTCCCTCCCAAAGGTGCTGCCAGCTGAGACTTGCTTGGCATGAAAATGAGGGAGTCATTGGGTTTGCTTCCTGTATTGTTGTGCACTGTCTTCACCACCTCTTGGTGCTGGAGATTGCCATTGTCTGCCTCTATATGATCCTTGTGATTGTCCTCTGCCCCTTGTGCGTCTGTATCTACCTCTTTGGGGCTTGTCAGTGGCTGGAAAGGACCAGTTTTTTGAAGGCCAATTCCTGCTAAAACGTGGTGGCTGGACCTGTAAGAAAGCTTTGACAGTTTGCATAGATTTGGCTTTTTCTTCCATTTTTCGTAGTATATCCTCAGCATTAGTACCAAAAGTACATCCTTTTGTAAAGGAGCATCAAGAAGTTTAGCTTTCACATGATCAGGCAAATTTTGTTCCCTAAGCCAGGCATGTCTGCGAATGACTGATCCTGTAGCAGGGGGGCTACTGGAGGCCTCTAGGGCATCATAACCACATTGTAAGGTGTGTTTACCCACTTGCTCCGCACTATGCATCATATCCTGTAACTCTTTTAAATCTGGTTGTTCAGGTTGAGACATTTTGTTTTTTAATTGTGATAACAGAAACTGTTGATATTTAATCATATGAAACTGACAGTTTAAGGCCCTCATGGCTAGGGTGGCCGAGGTATACACCTTCTTACCCCACCTTTCTAAAGATCTAGATTCCCTTTCTGCAGGAAGTGGATTCTTGGCAGTGGAGGCCTTTAATCCCTTAGGGCCTTGTGAAATGGTTTCAGGGTCAGCATTATGGCCTTTGTAGAGAAATTGGTGAGAACTGGGTACTCTGTAATATCTATCAGGCTTTACTGGTGCAGGAGGCAGAGAATCAGGGTTAAGACAAGCCTCCAAATAGACATCATCCAGTACCTCCAAAACAGGGGTATAGCCAGAGGTCTGTGCTGAGGTAACCAAAGAAATTCCCTAAGTCTTTTCTTGGAATCTGAAAAGTCTTGGCCTTCCCAATGGAAATGTTCCCTCAAGGTGTGCAAGGTTTCCCCAAAAGAAAAATCCTCAGGGGGGGATACAGAAGGAATGGACTGTTCTGCATCCGAATCCTCAAAAGGGGAGTATGAGTGTTCCTCTGCATCAGAATGTTCTGATAAAATGGATCCCTGATCAGAAGAGGGGGATTCTTCCTCCACTCTGGGTCTCTTGTCAGGAGAGGGCTGAGAACCTCTGATAAGAGTAATTAGATCCTCAGCCATTTTAAGCATGTGTTTCTTAGGCATGGGTCCAGGAGATGGGCCTTGAGCAGCAGGCCTAGTTTGATGCCTGGCTGCTTTGGATTTAGTAAAGGCCTTAATAGAAAAAAGAAGATGAAGGCCTAAATACACCATGGGTGGAGGTGGACCTGTCCACATTAGTAGGCTCGACATAAGCTGGGGCTTGGTTGTAGTCTGGGAAAGGGCCGGGACCCAGCGGTCTGGTACAGAAGACACCGCCAAAGGAGTGTCGCCGGTAGTCAGGGACTGCAAAGGCGTCGCTGAGAACCGGACCACGTGGAGCCTGTTTCGTGTGGTGTCAGCGAGACCACGGGCCTCGCGTGTCGGTCCTTTTCCTTGCGTTTTAGGATAAAGCGGTAGTCGGAGTGTCCGGCGACATTTTATAGTCAAAAGCTTTACCAAAATAGTGTTGGGCGAACTCCGCCCGGCTTGATAGTGCGTTTATTGAAAGTAGCGCAAAAGCGACAGCCCGAGACGTCGTGGTCTGGGCCCAAACAAGGTATGCAAAGGGAATGGAAATCCTTATGCGGTATTTGCTTCCCACAAGAAATACAATTATTAACTTTTTCTGACATCGTTCTGAGGCAAGAAAAGTTTCCCCAATGGGGTACTTAGCTTTAATGAAGACTTCGGTTCCAAATATTTTCGTAATTCAGGAGCTGGCCGACCGGCACTTGCGAACTGCTTCTGCGTCGGGCACCGCGCAGCAAAAAAGACTGAAGAACATGGCGTCGGCTGTGTGTTATATACTCTGGCCTTCCTGACGTCAGAAGAGTAAGCGACGACAACCGACGCCGGACCAAGACTTTGGAATTCGGCCGACCGAGGGACCGCCTGACGGCTGAAAACCCATCTGTGATTACTGCAGCTGTATGCACGATGAACATCCTCACAGGGAGGTATAGATAATTCCTGATCAGAAGAAATAGAAACCTAATCTGAAGATTCATAATCCGTGTCTTGCCTAGGCCTCTTATCTGGAGGGGGATGGGTACCCCTGATCAAGGTAATAAGGTCTTTAGCTATTTTGATCATTTGTTTTTTGGGCATAGAGGCCTGTGCACGTGGCTCATGCATTGCTTTTTTTTTTAGTTTTAGAAGTTGTTTTTGTGTTAGGTTTTGCAGCTGTCGTCGGTTTGATATACAAATGTTGAGGTCTGAATACACCCTCAGAAGCCGGTGCTCAGCGGCTCCAGACCCATCCGAGGGAGATACATCCATCGGTCTAATACCTTGAGTATCTTGCGGCATGCCGGATGCCACATGGGTGTCGGTAGAGGCCTGCGACAAAGGTAGCGGGTTATCAGGGGCTGTGAAAGCACCTCACTGAGTACCGGAGAACCGGCGAATGGCTTAGGAGAAGCTTCATTGTCTGTTTTGGATCTCGACTGCCTTTCTCTGTCCTTTTCTTTGCGTTTTTTATGTACTCCGGTAGTCGGATTGCTATCCGACGACATTTCTGGGTAGTTAAATCTGTTTCCAAAATACTTTGATGCAAAAATATACCGACGCTTAATAGTGCGCTGGTTAAATCTAGCACAAAACCGACAGCTAGGCACGTTGTGATCAGGGCCTAGGCAAGGAATACACAGTATAAATGGAAATCCTTATGAGATATTTGCTTCCCACAAGTAATACAATTATTAACTTTTTCTGACATCGGTAAAAAGCAAGAAAAAAAAGTTTCCCCAATGGGGTACTTCGTTTTAGTGAAGACTTCGGTTCTGAAACTCAAACTCGAATATTTCAGTAGTCTGCCAACCGGCACTTGCGAAATGTTTCTGCTTCGGGCACCGCATGGCAAGAAAGACTAAAGAAAATGGCGTCGGCTGCATGTTTTATACCCCTGACAACCTGACATCATGGAAGAGAAGACAGCAACCGACGCAGGACCCAAGACATGAAGAACATCAGTGGAAAACTGAAAAGGGAATGGAAAAGAATGAAAGGAGTGGGTTTAATCAATTAAGAAGTTCAAAGGTCCAGACATATACTAGGTTAACAATAAAGTACAGTTGTGTACACCTACCATAAATGTAGATGTTCGAGTGTCTTCACTGTTGCAGTCATGACTGTAGGGGTTCTCCCCTGCCGGCAGGCAGTCCTCGGTCGGCCAGAATCCCAAAGTCTGGGTCCGGCGTCGGCTGTTCAACCATGCTCCCTGACGTCAGAGCGCCAGGAGTACAAAGCTGGCAGCCGACGCCATCTTCTCCAGTTTTTCTTGCCCCAGATGTCAGGAGTCCCAAGATTAGTAAGGTCCCATATCCTTTGCAAATACACCTCAGAAGAATGGTGAAAAAAGGAACCACACAAAAGTAAAAATAAGAGGGGACAGGAGGGAGGAAATCAGACTGCAACAGTGAAGACACTCGAACATCTACATTTATGGTAGGTGTACACAACTGTACTATGTTCATCGTGTTTCACTGTTGCAGTCATGACTGTAGGGTAGAATCCCAAAGCTGAAAGAAAGGGAGGTGGTCATAAAGAAGAAGGGGTGGCTAAAAGGCCCTGCAAGACTGCAGAGGCAAAGCCTGCCCTAGACTTAGAGTAGAGAGGTAGATTGTAGTGCTTAGAAAAGTATGCACTGAACTCCAAGTTGCAGCTTCCAAAATGTCTTTGGTAGGAACTCCCCTGAGGAAGGCCGCAGAAGTGGCAGCATCTCTGGTGGAATGAGTCCAAATACTCCTGGGATTTGCTTTCCATGGTGTGAATAACAAAATCTGATTCCATGAGCAATCCATTTAGAAATGGTCTGTTTTGAAATGGCTTTACCTTGGGAACTTGAAGCATAAGAAACGAACAATTGTTCTGATTTTCTGATGTCCTTGGTTCTGTCCAGGTAAAAACGTAGTTGTCTGTGTACATCCAAGGAATGTAAGATCCTTTCCCCTTTATTTTGAGGAGTGGGGAAAAAAGTTGGCAAGTGGATAGTTTGATTTAACGCCCCTTTGGAAACCACCTTAGGCATGAAGGTAGGATTAGTCCTCAAAGACACCCTGTCTTGATGAAAAATAATATAAGGTTCCACAGCCATAAAAGCTTGTAACTCTGAAACTCTCCTGGCAGAGGTTAGGGCTAACAGGATAGCTGTCTTCCAAGATAAAAACTTGATGTCAGAAGAGGCAGCAGGCTCAAAAGGAGGCAAGGTTAGTTTTTCCAAAACATAGTTGAGATCCCAAGCAGGAATGGGAGGGGATCTAGAAGGTCTTAAATTCTTAGCTCCTCTGAGAAACTGTCTCATGAGCTGGTGGGAAAAGATTGAAGGGTCTGTATTATAATGAGCAGCAGAGGCATGTATCTTAATGGAAGAGAAAGAGAGACCCTTATGTAAGAGATCTGTCAAGTAAAGTAAAATTGAAGAAATGTTCGGAAGAAGAGGATCAGAATCCTGAGCCTGCATCCAGGAACAAAATCTTTTCCATTTTCCTGCATAAGATTTTCTAGTGCTAGGACGTCTGGCTTCTAAAATGACATCCATAACCTGCTTGGGTAGGAAAGAAGAAATCAAAGGCCCTGGATTAACCAGGCCGCCAGGCTGAGAGTTCTGACATGAGAGTGTAGAACCTGACCCTGACGTTGGGACAGAAGGTTCGGAGACTGAGGTAAAACCCAAGGGGGCTCCAGACATAGGTTTTTTAGAGTTGGGTACCAAAACTGTCGAGGCCAAATTGGGGCCAGCAAGATTATCATCTTGGGCTTGTCCTGTTTTATCTTTAATAATACCCGTGGAAGAAGAGGAAGAGGCGGAAAGGCATATCCCGAGAGGTTCCTCCAACTGAATAATAGGGCATCCACTTTCCAAGCTTCTTTGTGGAAAGTCCTGGTGCAAAAATTCTGTAGTTGATGATTGAGATGGGATGCAAAGAGGTCTATGTGAGGACATCCCCAGACTGCTGTTACCATCCTGAATATTTTGGTGTCCAGCATCCACTCGTGTGGATCCGAAAGGTTTCTGCTCAGACCGTCTGCCAGGAAGTTTTGCTTCCCTGGTAGAAACTGAGCTTGAAGGTCCAGATTGCAAGCTAGAGCTGTGTTCCATAGATCCATGGCTAGTCTGCAAAAGGGGTAGGAATGAGATCCCCCTTGCTTGTTTATGTACCACATAACTGTGGTGTTGTCTGTCCGTATTAGTAGTTGTCCTGGTTGTAGAAGATTCCTGAAGGCCATTAGAGCTTTCTGAACGGCTAACATTTCCTTTAAATTGATATGCAGGTGCTTCTGATCCTTTGTCCAAAGGCCCTGCAGACAGTTGCCCTGAAAATGGGCTCCCCAAGCATAATCAGAGGCGTCCGTGGTTAGAATCTGAGTGAAAGGAGGCAGACAGAAGCGTTTCCCTTTGTTTAGAGTGCATGCCCTGGACCACCAAAGAAATTCCTTTTGAAGGCAAGACAGGACGGAGATCAGTTTGTCTAAACTGTGGCAATGCTGAGACCATACACTTTTTAGGTACCACTGTATTTTCCTCATGTGTAGTCTTGCATATGGTACGAGAAGGATGCAGGAGGCCATGTAACCCAAAGCCTGCAGGAATCTCCTTGCAGATAGCCGAGTTAAAGTTGCCAAGGTTTTGAAAGTTGAAGCCAGCTGTAATTGTTTTTCGGATGTCAGAAATGCCATCTGGGTTGTGGTGTTTAGAAGAGCACCCAGAAAAGTTATCTGCTGTGAGGGTGTCAAATTTGACTTTATGTTTACAGAGAATCCCAGGAACTTGAGGAGGTTCTGTACAAACTCTAGATGCTGGAGTAAGACATCCTTGCTGTCTGCCTGAATTAGACAATCGTCCAGATAAGGGTAAATTTGAATTCCCTTGAGTCTGCAGTAAGCTACTACTGGAGCCAGGCATTTGGTGAAGACCCTGGGCGCAGTAGACAATCCAAAGGGCAGCGCAGAGAATTGAAAGTGCCTCGATCCGGCCTTGAACCTGAGGTATTTTCTGCATTCCTGCCTGATGGGAATGTGTAAATATGCCTCCTTTAAATCCAAAGTTACCATCCACGCATCTTTGGATAGCATTGGAAGTAGCTGCTGTAGAGTAAGCATCTTGAATTTTGGAATCTCTAGAAAGGTGTTCAAGACTGACAGATCCAGAATGGGTCTCCATGAGTTTTGCTTCCTGGGGACTAGAAAGAGCCTCGAGTAAAAACCTTGTCCCATCTCTGAAAGTGGAACCAGTTCTATGGCTTTCATAGCCAAAAGAGCTTCCACCTGGTTTAAGGCCTCTGTCCATTGATGTTTTGGAAGGTCTGGCCATCCGCTTGGCCTTGGCAGGGTATGAAAATGGAATTTGTAACCTCTTAAAACCACATCCAGAACCCACTTGTCTTGGGTTATACGAGTCCAATTTTGATAAAAAAAGAGAGAGTTTTCCTCCGAGAGGGGCTTCCAGGCAAGAAGTTCCTGCAGCCCAACAGAGGGAGTCATTGAGTTTGTTTCCTATGAGTTTGTGACCTATCCTCTCCTCCCCTAGGGGTGGAAGCAGTCCACTGTCTTGGTCTATAAGAAGCTTGTGTTTGAGGCCTTCCTCTGGAGCGTCAATATCTACCCCTCTGAGGCCTATCTGAAGTGGGAAATGACCAATTTTTAGAAGGCCAATTCCTGCTAAATCTTGGTGGCTGTACTTGTAAGAAATCTTTAACTGTTTGCATGGATTTCGCCTTATCCTCCATCTTTTTAATCACCTCTTCAGCTTTTGATCCAAATAAAACATTATGCTGAACAGGAGCACCCAATAATTTAGCTTTTACTTGTTCTGGCAAATTTTGTTCCTTTAGCCATGCATGCCTTCTAATGACTGTGCCGGAGGCAGCAGCCCTACAAGAAGCCTCCAAGGCATCAAATCCACAGTGTAAACCATGCTTCCCAACTTGTTCAGTGGCATGCAATAAGTCATGTAATTCCTCATCATCTGCACAGGCAGAAATGGAAGTAAGCTTTTGTTTTAAAACAGACAAGAGAAATTGCTGGTATTTCAGCATATGAAACTGACAGTTTAAAGCCCTAATGGAAAAAGTAGCAGAAGTGTACACTTTTTTGCCTCATCTTTCTAAAGATCTAGAATCCTTTTCAGTGGGAATGGGGTTTTTGGCAGAAGCGGCCTCAACTCCCTTAGGACCCTGAGAAATGGTTTCAGGGTCAGCAGAAGGGTTCTTGTATAAAAACTGGTGGGAATCAGGAACCCTGTAATATCTATCAGGCTTAACAGGAGCAGGAGGAAAGGAGACAGGGGTTAAGTTAGCCTCCGAAAAAGCATCATCCACAATATCCAAAACAGGAGGAATAGCCAGGGGTCTATGTTGGGGGAGAAGAAGAAAATCCCTTAGTCTTTTCTTAGATTCCGAATACTCCTGTCCTTCCCAGTGGAAATGTTCCCTCATTTCATGCAAAGTTTCCCCAAAAGAGAAATCCTCAGGGGGAGAAGCTGAAGGAATGGATTCCTCAGCATCAGAATCCTCATAAGGAGGGAAAGAATATTCCTGGTCAGAAGAAGAAGAAACTGAAGAAACAGAAGCCTGATCAGAGGAATCATAATAAACATCCTGCCTTGGCCTTTTATCTGGAGGGGGATGTGAACCCCTAATCATAGTAAGTAAATCCTCCGCCATCTTGAGCAACTGTTTCTGTGACTTGGGAGCCAGTTCAGAAGAGGCCTGTGTTGCAGTCTTTGATTTAGAAGGAGTCTTTGCCTTTGTCTTTGGCTTTGCCTTTATTAGAAGCTGAGTAGGCCTGAAAACCCCTTCGTAAGCCGGTACCTGCACAGGAGCATTGTCCGAAGGGTCCTGCAATAGAAATATTTAAAGGCCTGGTTGGCTCCTCATTAGAGTCCGTTTTGGCCATCAGTTCTGAAATGGCCGACGACAGGGGCTGCAAAAGCGCCTCACTGACGACGGCCAAACCTGAAGCTGGCTCCGCTTGTGCGCTATCATCAGATTTGGACCTCGGAGGCCTGTCTTTATCCTTGCGATGTTTGTGAACTCCGGTAGCCGGAACCGTATCCGACGACATTTTGTAGTTAAAGTGCCTACCGAAGTAATGAAAAGCAAAATCGTACCTTCGTTTAATTATACGTTGATTGAATCTAGCACAAAACCGACAACTAGCTACGTCGTGGTCAGGGCCTTAGCAAGGAATACAGTAAGAATGAAAATCCTTATGAGGTATTTGCTTCCCACATGAAATACAATTATTAACTTTTTCTGACATCGGACTGGAGCAAGAAAAAGTTTCCCCAACAGGGTACTTCGCTTTGAGTGGAGAAGAAAGTCTTCGGACTGAAGTTTATCAGAAAAAATAGTCAGGAGTCAGCCGACCGGCACTTGCGAACTGCTATCACCGCACGGCAAGAAAGACTGGAGAAGATGGCGTCGGCTGTCAGCTTTGTACTCCTGGCGCTCTGACGTCAGGGAGCATGGTTGAACAGCCGACGCCGGACCCAGACTTTGGGATTCTGGCCGACCGAGGACTGCCTGCCGGCAGGGGAGAACCCCTACAGTCATGACTGCAACAGTGAAACACGATGAACATCTGGGGCCTTTATAAACCTAGCCAAGCATTCCAAATGTACAAATGTATCCTGAAAGTTTATATACTGACCCTTGTAAATCTAGCCAAGCTTCCCAAATGTATACCACAAGTTTATGTGCCTTAGATATTATTTTAAGGGATATATGTATGCTAAAATAAGATTTACAGGCTGCCTCTGCCCATTAAAGACATAGGTGTTCGTCCTGGAGTACATTTCCGATTTCCCATCCACTAGTCCAGATTTCTCTTGAACAGAGTGAGGGAAGAGCTTTGCTTCACATGGATGGAAAGTCTGTTCTAGAGAAGGGGAATTCTCTGAGAAACATATCTGTACCTCTAACATGTCCTATTTATGCCACAAGCAAATCTTAAACTAGGTAATTATAATGCTAGTCATTCTGCAGGTATGCAAAAGGTCCACTTGGGTGGGATCCATGGATGTCTTGTACATCAGGCATAGACTGCCTCTCAGTCTGTAGGAAATAGTATAGAGACAGGGCTTTGACGCAATCTACAAAGGATATGCTGTTTATGCCCTGTATTCCTCCTGTGAGGAGCCAAGCATTCCAGTTGCTGCATGCGCCTGGTCTGGTACACACCAAAGGAGGAGTTGTACTCCATAATGAGCCTAATGGAGGCCGAATACAGTGAAATGAGGGCTTCCTTGTACTTAGACACCATGCCCTTGAATGGTCTGTTAGAATGGTGGAAGGGCAATACCTTGAAATATCAAGCACTTACTGTTATAAAAATGCCACACACTCGACAACAGTTAAACATGCAAATAATCACAATGTGTATTTACTCTACATATTATATTCACTCAAATGACTATAATTCAAGTTAAAAGGGCAAAAAACAAAGGAAAATTCTTACTTATAAGTTCAATACAGCACCAAACACTGGAATCTCAGCCACTACTGTAGCTAGAAAACATCAATTAAACAAAAGTAAACTGTCAAATGTAACATTTTTCATAAACAAAAAAGTAGGGCAGTTTAAATTCTAGTCCATGTTACATACTTTGTTTAAAGACTGAGGGAAAGGGACAAAGATGATGCTTAAGCTAGGGAGTGCTCAGGGACTAAATAAGTGTCACTAAACATAACATTGCATTAATAATGGAACAAGAAACGCAGCCACTATTTGCCAAGGTCAATGGAGAATATAATGCAGCCAGAAAGATGCTGTCATTTCAAACTCAAATACTTCTGAACGAGGGACTGCAACAGTACACTGTGTGAGAACTCACCACAGCAGAAGATATTTGAATAAGATCACTGCTGCAGCAGAATGGGAACTGCAGAGCAAAATGATGTCTGCCATCTCCTACAGATCTGTGGATGTCAGGTGAGACTGATTCTTCCCTAGCATGAGGACTTAAAGTTCCATTCCAGATTTAAAAAATAAAGGCACATCAACCCAAGTCATCTTCTGTTCTTTTTTTGCTAGTGAAAGGGCCAAAGATATGGTTGGTAGGAAAAGCCTTCAGTACTGACAGAAATTAAACAGAGTCCCACCTGCACTTTCCTACTTTTATGCGGCTGGGAGGTCTGCAGGTTTAGGTATGGACATGGGGTGTCACCTACATCTGGTCCATAAACCTCTCTGCTCTACTGAAATAATACTGAAGTAAGCCAGCTTACAGGAGGACAGGGAGCATTAGCACTGCAGCAGTTATCCTGCTCGCATATCTGCTGTAATGATGAGCCTACTCACACAGCTGTACCATGCTCTTTGTACAGATCACTGCTGCCATAGAGCTCCTGACATATGGAAAGAGACTCAAGAATGAGGGGACAGACCAAAGCTATAAAAGATTTATTCTAGTGGCTTGCTCTAAGGAAGCTCATGCAGGATGGAAGGTCCCAAGCCCTGCTCTGCTCCTAGATTGAAGATATAGTTTACAATGTTTAGGATTAAAAACCATGTGACAACTTCACAAACAGATGTGCCAGAGGAAAGCAATAGGCTTGCTCTAACTTGCTTCTGCATAGCTCTCCGATGCTTCCCAAAACAAAACAGTTTGCTAACCACTTGAAAGTTTTTGCCATCAAACTCCTTCCCTGTTTCCTTTGACAAAACAGCAAACAAGCTGCACTGTATGCCTGGCATACTTTATACTCTCCAGGTGATATCTGAGCTGCCTGTGTATGCACAAAAAGAGAAAGATTAGTTCCCTTTTACTTTGCTGTAGGTGAATGGTTTGGTTAGACAAAAAAAAAAAAAAAAAAAAAAAGGACACCTTTGGTATGAAGAAGGGGTTCATCCTTAAGCCAATCCTGTCTGTAAAAAAAGCCTGTACTTCTCAAATTCTCTAGGCAGAGGAGACCGCCACTGTAAGAAATCTCAGTAAAGACAGCCTTCTACAATGGGAACTTTAAATAAAGTACAGTTGTGTAAAATCTTACCATAACAGTAGATGTTTTTATTTTCACTGTTGCAGTATTCTTTACAACAGGAATTCCTGCCTTG